>NC_143020.1:109906367-110206367 GCF_055824585.1 Amblyomma mixtum | reverse complement strand
TGCACCATAAGAATGCACCACAGTTACATAAAAGTTGACAGTAACAGTCCGGCTAGTTTCCTCAGAAAAGCATTCTTGTGGCCTGTTGTCTGCAGTAAATCATCTGGGCATGTTCACCTGTACAGCACAAAGGAAAAAAAATAATATAAGAGAAACTGAAAAAAAAAAATTCCCATTCCATCTCTACACATGTGCTTTACAATGCAAGGCATATCCTGGCTATGCCATTCTAGAAAGCCAATCTTGATCTTTTGGTTTGGTTTTATGGGGTTCAAAGACCCAAGGCGACACAGGCTACGAGACGCTAAAGTGAAAGGCTGGGGAATAATTTCGGTCACCTGTGCAGAGTACACAGGACTTTAGCATTTGGCCTCTATTAAAATGCGACCGCCTAGGCCGGAATCGAACCTGCATCTTTCAGGTCGCCATACGAACATGATAGCCACTGAGCTATCACGCCGGCTTAATCATTTCAGTAAATACACGACAGATTATAAGTGTCGTCATAAAACATTGTAACAAAGACCCCTAATCCCTGGAGCATTCTGCTCTGAATCCAGTACTGATATTGATTTCTGTATGGCAATACTGTTACAGCCAATACTGATCTCTTTATGGCAATCCTTTTACACTTTTTGTAACAGAAGACTTCGAACAATTGTGCCACATATCTGCATTGACTCAAAAGGAGCTGTTAAGAATGCCACCTCCATAAAATACAGATTCAGTGCACCTTACAGAGGGATCAAAAAAGGAGAATATTGCAGCATTTATTCTTATAACCGCTATAGAAGAAGCGCTTCAGAGTACCCTGCGTGAATTAAACCTGGTACACCCGGTCAAATTTTTAACTGGCTCGGGTGTTGCATCGCTAAATGCACTTTGTAAAAAAGGTGCCTTTCGGCTACACTGCTGGCATATTCATGCTGTAATTTAACGAGTGAAATGTCATTTCGTGGTTTCTTTTTGTTCATATAATGTTTGAGTGCAGTACTTGCGTGTTTAGATCAACGTTATCAGAAACATTCGCCTGCCACTACGAACAGCTGAAACAAGCGGCATACGCAGCAATGGATCTTGTCCATATGGCCTCATCCTCTGGGTAAAGTATCACTCCTTTCATGGCGGACAAGTCGTTTACCCAGATTAGTGCAAATGCACCACCATAACCATTGCTGCGTATTCCGCTTGTTTCGGCTCTTCGTAGCGGCAGACGATGAATATTTCTGATAACTTTGATCTAAACATGCAAGTACTCCACTCAAACATTTTATTAACAAAAATAAACTATGAAATGCCATCTCACGCATCAAATTACAACGTGAATATCCCAGCAGTGTAGCCAAAAGGCATCTTTTTACAAGGTGCATTTAACGATGCAACACCTAAGCCAGTTAAAGATTTGGCCGGTTGTACGTAAGCCGATACTCAAACGGGCACAAGCTATACAAAACCAGCAGGCAGAAGCAACCAGTTCACCACAGATTTGCGCCTATAACTTGAAGCACAAAGACGGAACAGCATACTCGTACATGTGCGCGCGCTCTTAAAAACAAGCGGGTTGCAGCGCTTCCATGCCGCGCTCATTATTCAGAAAACTAATACAGCACACAGAGGCTGCAGCTGCGCCGTTTCAAAAGCAGTCGCGAGGTTGAGACAGCAAATTACTGTCACGATAAATACCGTCTGAAATTCACTTAGTTTTTCCTTCAAGTGCAGCTCCAACAGCGCAGTAAATAGGTGTGTTTCTTGCATGGAGGCAGCCTAACCCAACGCTGCTAGAAAAATCAGCGAAGGCATTGAACGTGCTCAAAGTAGGAAGTATTTCAATGAAACAATTAACGCCTTCAACAGGCGCAGCTATAATAACACGAGAGCTTAATTTAATTTTAGGCGCAAATAAGCGGCGAGTCACATCGGCGCTTTCGTAACGTAGCAGTCTGAAATCAGAAACACATACTTTGCCTCTCGCGCAAATGGTATTCTAGAGATCTGTGCACGCGTGAGCGGGATTCATGAACAAACCACTCGGAACGAAATGTAAGCCACCTCTTGTCGAGCCGACCTTTACCCAGCTTTCAAAATGAAGTGCCCGCAAGCCAGCGGCGGCGGCGAACGGCTCTGATGACAGACACGGACGAATCCATACGTGTGCAACGAAGGGGAGATGGGATGGAGCTCGTGGCTTCTTCGCGGTGTTTGAGCACTCCGGCCATTCGCGCCGGCAACGAATTTTATTCACCCATCACACTACAAGCATTCCTCCAGCCCAGCTTGAATACAACTTTGACAAACGTCTCGCGCTCCAGTCTATAGCGTTACAAGACACCTTTGCTGAAACGTCGGCGTCCACGACGCGCACCGAGCGAGCGTCCATACGTAGCAAGCAATGCACACCTCAAAAAGAACAGCACTCCATGGTCCAGACAGGCGATAACACAAAGATAAGTAAATAAATGTAATCCACCACTGAACGAGACTGTATGTAAGTACGTTTTCGGAGGTGCAAAGTAAATTCAGCTCACACGGCGCTAACTAACACACAGTTCCATTTCGGCCGTCATTCATAGGCTAAACGACATTTCTGGCCGCGCACCAATCTTGAAACACGAAAAATCTAGTAGACAGCTCGCGAGGAGCGGCTTATCATCAAGGGCATCGCACAGACTGCCTTTCCGCGCGTTAGTAAAGACAGCGGGACAGAGATAAGCGGCATAAATCGAGAACCCGATGGCTTCCGCCTTAGAAACGAAGATCGGACGTTTGTAACTGCGCACATAATCTGTTCTGCACACACAGCTCTGCTTAGAGTGGTTTAGGAGAACAAATGAATAAAATATAAACGTGTAGACTCACCGTAAGCGGACGATGAAGCTGGATTTTGAAGAAAACGTAATCCGCGAAAAACACGCAAACGCCATTGATGCAGCCACGCACAGGGTTGTTTGCAGCCCGAATGATTTTCCGCCGTCTCGCGGTAAAATGGCTAAAACGTGAAACACAAACCCATTTCACGGTCGTATCTTTATCGCTCGCACTCTTGCCGTGTGCAGCTTGATCTGATATCCAAGACCACAGAAGGTAATTGGTTTATAAGCTTAAATTCTTCGCTTACCCTCTAAAAATCTTAATTCTTTTCGTGAAAACAGAACCGAAATCTAACTTCTTGTCGGTATACGCGCCGCATCTCCTACCGAATAGTATGTGGTACAATTCTCAAATAATAATTATAAGGTTGCATAGCATAACGTCTTTTCTGCGTGTGTTCGTGTTTAGAAAACTGATATGCGCCACATCAGCGTGTCATCGGTCCCGAAGCAACAGGTGCAAGGGTAGGAACGAAAAAATACTGGCTTTGTGATTGTTGCGTCGCAGCACTTATTCACGTGAATACAAACTGCAAAGGCAGAAATGGCAGATGTTAATCGCACAGAGGACCAGGCTCTTTGAGATTAATCTAAGGTGTTTCTAAGGGATGGGCGCTTCCTTGAATTCTCACACCCGTATTTCCCCCTTTATATTCAGGAAGTTTTAAAGAGAAATGTAGAACCGTTGATGAAATGTTTCTGATTTCAGCGCGTTGGACAGTAACGATCGAAAGATGGCATGGAATTGTGTAGAGCGAATCCTTTAAGGGACAGCGTATTCGTTCGATGTAGTACAGTTTGCGGGCGCCCTTACTTCAAGAATGGCTGCCTTTCCTCGGCTTACTTGTTAGCTTTAAATATCTAATTGTATTGACAATATACGTCACGGTATAACGAAAAGGAGCTTGTCAATGCTCCTGAAAACAATATATAGAAGGGTGTTGTAATGGCCTTACGCAATGCTTCTTAATTTCCGTAATAGCGAAGGAGGTGGGGGACTCCCGACATAGTTGCGGTCACTAGATGCAGGTCCCCTCAACATGCAGTGCAAAAATGGATTGACATTCTTCTGGACTTAGTCGAAAGTCAGTGTATCGAACATTGTTAGATAAAATTACGATTGTTATAGACTGGTCTATAGGCAGTAGACTATCTATAGTGTACAGTCTATAGACGAAAGGAAATTGAGGTAGTTCTAGACTGTAGTCTATAGAGAGTCTATAGACCGTCTATAGACAAAAGGAAATTGAAGCAGCTATAGACCTTGGTCTATAGAGAGTCTATAGACCATCTATAGACGAAAGGATATTGTGGCAGCAATAGACCTTAGTCTATAGACCGTCTATAGTCGAAAGAAAATTGAAGTAGTTATAGACTTTAGTCTATAGAGAGTCTATAGACAAAAGAAAATTGAGGCAGCTATAGACCTTAGTCTAATAGCGAGTCTATAGACCGTCTATAGACGAAAAGAAATTGAAGCAATTATAGACTTTAGTCTATAGACAGTCTATAGACAAAAGGAAATTGAGGCGGCTATAGACCTTAGGCTATAGCGAGTCTATAGACCGTCTATAGACGAAAGGAAATGGAGGTAGTTATAGACTTCAGTCTATAGCGAGTCTATAGACCGTCTATAGACAAAAGGAAATTGAGCCAGCTATAGACTTTAGTCTATAAAGTGTCTATAGACAGTCTATAGACAAAAGGAAATTTGAGCCAGCTATAGACTTTAGTCTATAAGGTGTCTATAGACAGTCTATAGACAAAGGGAAATTGAGGCAGCTATAGACCTTAGTCTATAGAGAGTCTATAGACAGTCTATAGACGAAAGGAAAATGAGCCAGCTATAGACCTTAGTCTATAGAGGGTCTATAGACAGTCTATAGACGAAAGGAAATTGAGGCGGCTATAGACCTTAGTCTATAGAGAGTCTATAGACCGTCTATAGACGAAAGGAAATTGAAGCAGCTATAGACTTTAGTCCATAGATTTTCTATAGACTGTCTATAGACAAAAGAAAAAGTCTATAGGATGGCTATAGAGTCTATAAAAAGTCTATAGAAAGTCTATAGACCATTTTTATAAGGGCCTGTTGACGTTGCAAAGAATAGCGCGTTCTTGGTGGTGCGCCTAGGGACGAATTAAATCACAAATAATGCCTCCCCTCAGCACTCAGCAGAGGTCCACGCTCACCTCGCGTCCTTCATACACCGCCACCTGCTTCCATTGGAACACTTGGGGTGGGCTAGGTGCCTTCTACGAGACTGGGGCTAGCTAGCCCTAGGAGCTTCAGGCCAGGCCTTAGGCCTTCTCCGACAAGTGAAATAAAGAAAAAGCAAAAGTCAAGCACGAAGACGCTTCAGCTATGCTCTCAGTGGAGGATTATAGAGCAGAATGGTTCAGATGCCACTACTTTAGTCTTGCAGCCACCGCGGTGGCTCAGTGGTTATGGTGCTCGGCTGCTGGCCCGAAAGACGCGGGTTCGATCCCGGCCGCGGCGGCTAGAATTTCTTTGGAGGAGAAATTCTAGAGGCCCGTGTACTGTGCGATGTCAGTGCACGTTAAAGAACCCCAGGTGGTCGAAATTTCCGGAGCCCTCCACTACGGCGTCTCTCATAGCCTTAGTCGTTTTGGGACGTTAAACCCCATAAACTAAACTAAACTGACTCTTGCATGGGTTTTATGTTCGTTTAGGGTGAAGGTACTCATTGTCCTCCGTGGGAGGGGGGTAGGGTAGGTGCATTTTTGGGTCCACAGACTGAGTACAAGTGCAGTGTGAACGTAAGGTTTTCAAATTTTTGTACGAGATAAGACTTCAACGCCTGAATGCAGAACTGTATGAAATCTTGGTTCACAGGCGTAAATATGACGCCATCCGCAATAATATCGGCGCTAGCTCGAAACTGTCGTCAAAACTGGCATTGCTGCCGCTATGAACGGAGGCGGCCGTGTTGAGTATCATTTTACCCTGAATACCACTACCCTTATCCTGCTGCCTTTTGAAGGTACTCTTCTTACTGGGTATGTGATTTACAGCGATGGCCGCTCTAGTGCATGATAACCGGAAACACCCCCATTCACTTTGCTGGTCAGTATCAGATGGGTGCAGGGAATAAAAAGAGCCATGTGAGATAGTGAACGCCAATCATACCATTATTTTACTTTGACTACCGCCACCTGCACGTCGCCCGCCTAATGTTCAAGGGTGCCAACCATGAACAATGAGTGTCAACAGTTATACATCTAACTTGACAACAGCATCCCATTTATCCTATTTTCATGGAGATTACACTACGTCACCTTTGCTATCAAAACAGAACCCTCTGATAAATCGTCCTTATGTCCCATATGTAAAACACTGGCGTTGTATGCACAATTTCCTCATGGGCGCCGCCATTTTGGAGAAGTGGCGCTATCTACCGACTGATTCGGTCACCACAGGGCTGAGACGAACCGCAATGCCTTGTTAGTTTCGTTAAAAAGGGTATATTCAATAAACTTTGCATGCGGAATGCTTGGCAATACTTGTGCTTGTCAGTACTTGTGCTTGCCAATACTTGTGTGTAATTCTTCACTTCAGCGTTTAGTAGTCAGTCCGATGGCTTTCAACGCCATTGCGTTTTTGGTAACGAATGCTTTTTCCATTGATACATGAACGAATCATCTGTTCAGAAATACTATTTATTTCAAATGTTCAAATATTTATGTCAATTACTGGTTCTCCTTTGCTGGCGGTATGTGCAGTTCGAATTCGCCATTTGTGTATGCACATTGCATCTTGCCAAAAAGAGCATTTTCTGTATATTAATGGCAAGACAGTTTTCCGGCATCTCTGTATACTATAAACTATACATCGTCTTGTGTCTGTGAAAATTAAGATGAAGCTTAATGTGTTCCCATTTTTTTTTAATGAGCGACTACCCATCAGCGCCTTAGCAAATCAACCGCAGTGTTTATGGACGTGTCATACGTAGTACAGTTCTGAGGAAAGCAGCCAAGTCCCGACCACTAGCATAGGGCGCCTTTTTTTGTCCGTTTTTCCCATTTTCATAATTATGTAGGTTGACATTTTCTTGCGTAAGGCTTATCTGCTGTCTATACATTCTATAAAAGGATCGTGCGTGGTTAAATATGTTTAAGTGCAAAGAAAATATTGCCTCCTAAACCCGGCTCAGTGCGCACAGCCCTCCACCCCTCTATCGCCCAAGCCAGCGAGAGGAAGAAATGTTCCCTCTCCTTCGCCGCAGCTGCTTTTGTCGGAGCTCAGCAGATTGCCATGCCACAGGTGGCATTCAGTGGAACTACTCAGCGCTGCCAAAGCCTGAATATAGTTAAGAAGGGAAAGTTGCTGAATGCCATAATTAGATAACTTCTCATCTCATAGGCGGCGCCAGCGTCTATTAATCTTAGCGAAGTGACCACATGAAATAGTCGGGCCTTGAAGTGAAGTTGCGCATCTAGCATGATCGAGAGTTCATCATTTGCGAGCTGCTGTCCAGGCTACGAAACACCGGGAGTGTTGTCAATGCTGCTTCGATCGTCCACTCGCTTACCGCGAAGTTGCATCGGAGAAGCTTTATCTGTCTTTCGGCGGAGTGCCAAAGTAGTTTCGTTGTGTTCGAGAAAAAAAAAATCTACAAGGAAATAACCAAAACCGTGGTTGTATGTTGCTGCCTTGTCTTCGCACTCTAACGACCCTGCCAAATGCGGTTGTAACATTGAATTAAAGTCCATTAGGTGACGATTCGCGCTAAGGGCTTGCCACGGAAGCATGTGTGATGGCACAGACGTGGACAAAGCGAGAAAAATCTAAGGGGAAGGCGAATGATGGTGGGAGAAGGGTTGCACGGAGAAGAGCATGAAGATAGAGAATGGACAACCCAGACTCGTGTCCGTGAGGCAAGGGGGTGAGGAAAGACCGACCTACAAGAGAAAAAGAAAGGAAATGTCTGTGCTGGACCTTGGAGCCACCTCTCTCCTACGCTACGTCTAGTATAGGGAAGGATGGAAGCTATCGTCCCGAGCCTGCATCGACCGACACGTCGCTTCTGTGTCGTGACCCATTTCTCTTATTTCTCGGTCATGGCGGGCACCCGCAATCCTCCGCGCTATCTGGCAAGGCCGGAAACACGACAGCAGAGAGATAGTAACCAGAGTAGCCTGAAGGCAGTCGCAATTAGAGCTCACGCCTTTCGAGGACATTGCTTGTCGGACTGAAACACGGATCCTAAGCTTATATGCCGAGAGAGGAGGCAAAAGGGGGGGGGGGGGGGGGGGTGTTGTCGGCGTTGTGAGCGAAAAAGCACGATCATGTCTCTGGCATATGACAGGTGGTGCCAAGAGAGCAACCACCTGGGTCACACGACCTTGTACTTTCTCACCCTCAATCAGTAATTGAACCCTTACATGACAAAAGCCAACAGTCAGTGAAACCAAGGAGCAAAAAGAATGCTTAAAAAAAACCTGAAAAAACATCCGCTATGCTCCTTGGTTTCGGTGACTGTTTGCTTCCGTCATGTATGTCATAACGAGCCCCTCTTTTCCCTTCCCTTCTGTTCTCGATTCAACCCTTAGTTCTTTATACCATTCTTTCCTTCATTCCTTCTTTTTTCTTTTTCTTTGCAATTCAACACTGTAAAATGAAGGTAACACCGTACAGCTCTGCGGTCTCCCCCTTCTCCTGGTTGGGCGGACACGAACAGAGCAAACTAGACACGAAAGCGCGAACCAACGCAACGTATCCGCTGCAGTCTCCGTTCGACGCCGCGCTCATATCCGCTCTGCTTGTTGTTCTCCAGAATGCGCGGCGTCAGTCTTCGAGCGACGCCGGCAAGAAACCCCGCAGGGCGTGGAAGCCTTGCGGCGCCGGCAACGAGCTCGAAACAAAAGCGACATCATCCGACCTCGACAGGGCGTGTCATCGCAGCGAGCTTTACGCGTATACGAAGAAGGGGCAGAGAAAAAGGGAGGCGGGCGTTGGAAAAGGCGACGTCTTCGAGAACGAGATAAGGGATTAATGAAGGACTCGGCGATGGGAAGATTAATGAGCTTCAACGGAGGACTGCAGTAGAAGGGGCGGACGAGGATGACGAGATACGAAGGAAAAGAGTGGGGTGGGGGTTGTCTCCGGGATGAAAACTTACGACACGCACGTCAAGACTAGCGGCCGCCGTGTGGTGAAGACGTCATTTGCCGCGGTCGCCACGCCGTCGCTTGACACGTCTTTCGACGCCACCCGCACTGCGTTGGCTGCAAACGCCCGTCCTGTGTTGTTCGGATCGCGTTTTTCATCGCTGCGTTGCGCGTGTCACGGATGTTACTCGCTCTCTTGCACGGTTCTCTTGTCACAAGGGCGCTTTCGTGTCGCGCTACAACTTTCGGGCGTCACCGCGCGGTGGCGTTTATGTTGTCGTCAGCACTAGAGCTTTCGCTCAGCCGCTTTGTCGTTATCTGCGAGGTCCCTCTGTGTGTTCACCTGGTTGTGGGCAACCTGCCGTAGGTGCCCCACCTGCCACCAAGGTGGCACTTCTGGGTGGCAAGTGGGCCACCTAGGTCAAGTAACCTTGTGACGTCATCGCAATTTGCCCACCAGACCTCTCACTATCCAGTTTTTAGCTGATGGCTATACTATCCCAGCAGGTTCCCTAATCATGTCTCTCCGCCTGACTATCCACCACCGCCTGTTACTATATAGAGACGAAAAGACGGAGGCTGAAGGAAAGGCTAGAAATCATCATCGTTACTTCATCGTCGTTACTTCATCATCACATATACTGGATGATACGGTTAAAGAACTAGTTACTGGTATGACCGGGAACTTGCACCCTACACATAGCACAACGGTAGGAGGCACACGTGAACACACACTTGCGTCATTGTGGAAATGAAAATTGTGGAAGTTTTGGAAATCGAGCTATTGTGTGGAATGTTGCTCTGTATAGCCCAAACCTGCAGATTGGCTATTACAGATGCCGTATAGAAGTATTCCAGACTAATTTATGCTATATGGGCTTCTTTGAGTGCACCGACATCGCGCCGTACATGGGCGCATTTTGCATATCGCCTCTGTCGAAATGTGCCGCGACCAAGATACCATCCCGCCTTCTTGGGCTCAGCATTCGAATGCCATGGCCATCAAGCCTCCGCGGCGGATAAAAGCGAAATTATTGTGCAAATTGTGGACATGGAAATAAAAGCAATGCTGCCACAATAGGACGAAATTGATAAATGCAACGTTAAGAGGTTCAAAGCACCATGTTTTCACGAGCTGCTGACATAACGGCTTAAAATTAAATAAAAACAAACAAAGTGAGTGAACACGTAGGCTCGGATTAAGTACTGATGTCAGGAGGCTTGAAGGCAGGGGAAGAGGCGGGCACGCCTTCGCGTAAGGCATGCAGCAATCATTGGAAACCTATGGTTGCTGCATGTCTTGCAGCGGTCTTAGAAAGCCCGATGATTGCAGGTTGATGATCGATATGTAATCGTTTCTGCGATTTATCCCTCTCTAAATAAATTGCAAGCATACAAATTACCTCTAAACTTGTTGCGTTTACAAGGAAAGAATACGCAGATGAAATGATAACGAATGACCATGAGGGGACTACGTCTGCTAGGCACCTGTGGCAAAAGCTGGCCAGCATTTACACTAGACTGTTTTGTGCGAATACTTGGCAGTTTCGAATGCGCTGCTGTTGTTACTGGTGCCATCTATGGGAACGTTCTGTAACAGCCACCTTTTCGACCACCCTGGATTTTTCCGTCACGCCGACGGCAAGGCCGACTTCGGCTTTTCAGCGACAGATGGCATTTATGCTTTCGCGTAAAACGGCGCAACTTACACGCGTTCCACTTGAGCGTAGCCTGGCTGAGTTTCAAAGCAGCAGACTGAACTGCCAACGGTCGTGTAGTTTCTGATCCCAGAGAGACGCACCCTCTCGCGGTTACCGTAAGAACTTGGTGCTGGCTTTCACGCTAACTACCGCTCATCCGGGATTGCTACCGGCTGGCTATAAGGCGCGCAGTTCGAATTTTCTTAAGAATAACCAATTTGTATATCATCTGGCGAATTTTTTTGAAATCAGTTAATTATGGAGAACGGGAACCGGCACACGGCGCCTAATACCTGCATCTGGGCGGAATTTACCTCACACCCAGAAGATAGGCCGGCTATGTGTACAGGAGGTCGGCACTGAAATTCTGATTGACATTTGTCGATAATGTGCATATGGCTTCATTTAATGCGAGAGAGTTTTCTACACACTCTTCATTTTTTCATGCAATATCGTTATGTACCATAATTACTCACAATTTTCGCGTCTAAATTAGTCGCAGAAAAGTACTCTTCGTTTCCAATTTGTTTCGAGCCAAACCGCAATTACTCGCACAGGCCTAGAAATGAGTGATAGCGGAGAGGCTCTGTGTCGCGGAGAATGCACATAGGGATGACTACAACGACGATTACGATCGCGTTGCGGACGTTAATGGCGTAACTTTAATGCGCGGACTAGCACATTGGACTAACTTCTTCTTCCTTCTTTTCGAATGCATGGCGGAAGTTCTGCCTCAGCAGAGAGCGTTGTAGCATGAGACTGGCTTCTGCGAGGCAACCTTTCTTTAAACCGTTCCCTTTTCTCTTTCACACTCTGCCGGGCGTGTGACAGTAGGCCGCACGTTGTGGCAGAGACCTGACCCTGACCAATGAAAGAAACAACAGGCTTTCAGATGGAAGCCGACTTTCTCGATTTTATTTTTTATGAATAGGCATTAAAATTGTCACATGACACTCCTATGGAAAGAAAAATGATAGGTGTACCGTTAAAAGACCAGAAGCAGGCAGGGTGGGTGAGCGAACAAACGCGCGTTAATGACATCCTGTAGTCGGAATCAAGATTAAGAAATAGGCTTGGGCAGGGCATGTAATGCGCAGGCAAGGTAACCGCTGGTCCTTAAGGTAATGAAGTGGATTCCAAGAAAAGGGAAGCTTAGCAGGGGGCGGCAGAGTGTTAGGTGGGCGAATGAGCTCAAGAAGTTTGCGGGAACACGGTGGCCGCAGCAGGCAAAGCACAGGATTAATTAGAGAGACACGGGAGAGGCCTTTGCCCTTCAGTGAATGTAGTCAGGCTGATGATGATGCTCCCTTATTCCTGAGTTTTCTTACCCCATGTTTCAGTAAGTCTTCTCGGCTTACAGCGAGTTTCATCGAACTGGCACGCACCGACTTATCTGTGTACCGACTTTGGTGTTGGTTGATTTTAAAGAGAAAAAAAAACTTCTTTCTGCTCGCAGATCGGGGCATGGATGAAAGACAACCTGCTGCTTGTGTTGACCATACTGGGCGTGCTACTGGGACTCCTGCTGGGCTTCCTGGCGCGGTTCTTCACATACGGCGAAGACGTCATCATGCTCGTCTCCTTCCCGGGAGAGATCCTCATGGGCATGCTCAAAATGCTCATCCTTCCCCTCATCATATCGTCCATGATATCAGGTGCGTGCACATGAGTCGAGTATAGTGGGTCACCCGCACCCTCCCATCATGTGCTGGTGTCTTTCTTACGCTGGTTTCGGCTGGCATCCAGTTCAAGGCTTTTCCCTGAGAGCAGATGTGTAGATGTAGTAGGATACAGCCCTAAAAAAAACATCAGCACTTGGTAACAACGGGTCAAGGTCCTCGGCATCCTGTATTACTCCGCTGACCCATTACAAGAGCAAACGAAATCAGGTTTTGAATGTTTATATCAAACAAGCCATAGGCATCCCAATTCCTAGGCTTATAATTTCTTCTATAGCAGGATACAACTTAAGAAAACAGCAGTTGCTAACACTGGGCCACGGTCCGCGGAGTCCTGTATTACTCCGCTGGCCAATCACTACAGTCGAAGAAGTCAGCTCTTTAATGTTTGACTTTATTAAACAATCCAGGTTTCAAAAGTCTAGATATTATAATTTTTTCTTGTGATTGGCTTTTTGTTTAGGCAAAAAAAAAAAGTTTTATCAACTGACTACTTTTTGTCGTGGGGGAATTCTGTGCGGCGGTCCTGAATGTGGGCGGAGCTTCACTGCAGACTTAAGTTGTATCCGACTATAGTGATTAGCATTTTGTTTAGGTAACTAAATGGCTTTAAGAACGGACTAATGTTTACCACGAGTTAATTCTGTGCAGAGATCACTGCAGACTTAAGCTGCATCCGATTGCGCTTTCTGTACTTCTGTGCCGACTTACTGCCTGTATGACAGGACACTTCACCTGGAGACTTTCAGAACACTCTTTCAAGAAGTCGGTTTAGATAATGGTCAATGCGTCGGAGAAACAAAATGCGATTCACACTCCCACAATACTTTATTCTTTCTTTATTCAAGAGTACTTATAGTATAGCATAATATAGTATAGTATAGTATAGTATAGTATAGTATAGTATAGTATAGTATAGTATAGTATAGTATAGTATAGTATAGTATAGTATAGTATAGTATAGTATAGTATAGTACTTATCCCGCATACTATAATGAATGAGTACGATCAAAGGCTTGCAGGTCACGTATCTAAACTAACCTAAACCGTCCTCCCTCCTGTTTTTTTTTTTCAGGGTTGTCCATGTTGGACCCCAAATCGAGCGGGAAGATGGGTTCCCGGGCGCTGGTGTACTACTTCGCGACCACCATCTTCGCCGCCATAGTGGGCATCATCATGGTGTCCGTCATCCACCCGGGTGACCCGTCCATCAAGGAGGAGGTGGGCACGGGCACCGAAGACAAAAAGGTCTCCACTCTCGACGCATTCCTCGACCTCGTCAGGTATGCGCCCCGTCCCGGAATCAACGAACACAATGTGTTCTTCTCAACTATTAATTACCATCTTGCACAAAAGTATTCCCTCCTTAATTGCATTACCTCGGTTGATGCCGACTAACACTAAATCACGCATAAATTTGCTCACCAACCTATCGAGACAGTGTATTTATTTATTTATTTACAAAAAACTGCTGGCTTTTTAGCAAAGCCTTAAGCAGGAGTGGGTTTTAAAATACACTTTGTCAAAAAGAAAACCTCCTTGTAGTACACGCTATTCAGTACACAGTACAGAAGAAATGAACGAGAAAAAGAAACAACATTTTTCAATATTAGACGACACTTAGCGTCAAAATGAGCACTGGGAGAAAGAAAGAAAAAAATCTTGAATGCTGCAAAATTGTTAAGAATTCCTAAATAACGCCGTAAACGACTCCACAGTTGAAGCCTTTACAATATTTGCTTTCAGGACATTCCATTCCCCCACAGTATGGGGGAAGTTTTATATGTTTCAGTGCGGCATGAGCACTCCTTGACTTTTAAAGAATGGTAGAACATTGTTGACTTGTTGCTGTTTATTCCTAACTTGTGAACAATCATAAACATGCACTTAAGGCTCTCGCGGTATCTGCTCAGCTGCAGACTCCAAATTTCTTTTTTAAGTAACATGGTAGGGGACGTCTGCCAGCTGTATGAATTATAAATAAATCGCACTGACTTTCTTTGAATATTTTCGAGTGTAGATTTTTTTCTAATGGTGCTCGCTGTTAGAGGTAACACCTCCATCTCAAACTCCGCATTCACTGTATCAGAGCTCTCTGAAAATACCAGTTATAAAACTTGCAGTCGGACCAATGCATACGAATGCAATGCTCTAATTGGTACAAAGTAGGCCGACTGTCAGGCCACTTCAGGAGTTGAGATGAACTGCTACGCTATGCTAGAAACATGGACGTGACTCAGACTGAAAGTTGCACGCCGTTACTAATAGTTGGCTGCCCACCTCATAGGCAGCCTCACTATTTTCTAACCTTCAAAACTTCGCCAGAGGTTATGCCAGGATTCCGATTCGGAGTTGATCCGGTCGTAGGGTTTCAGAACTCTCGCTAGGTAGCAGCACGGGCTCGAGCGTTCCAGCGTCTGTGTGGGTAAGGCTGATATAAGTGATTATGAAATATTGCGTATGTTCTGTGACACTAGAGAGATGCACACGTTCATGCTAGAGAGAGGGCTGTAAGGGGGTCCTTTGTCGGGGAAGAGCCTCTTTGTTCTTGAGTCGTATACTACTATAGTCTACACTTAAAAAGCACCCTAGAAAAAAAAAATTGTTCTGCCATGTTCTGCGGAGCAGTGCACACCAAAGGATGTCGGTTTTTGTTCACGATATTCGGAACACCAAACAGTTCAAAGACCGCGATATGTGTGTTATTTTTTTTGTGTTATTAAAGTTGGAAGTTGCGCCTCTTTCCCGTTCTATGTTTCCTTCCTGTTTCGTCCTTTTTTGGCGTATGATATTCTTTCAAGACGATGTACCAGCTAACCTGTCAAAAAATTCTACTGTGTTATTTTTCTTCGCATACTTCAGCGTTGTCAAGGAACGTAAGGACGCAAGCAGACCTTTCGTTTTTTAATGCATAAATTCAAAGATGTCTATCGTAAAACCTTGCGTTTAGAGTAGAAACGCTAACGGAGTGCTAACTTTTTCACGCAGGAACATGTTTCCTGAGAACCTCCTGCAAGCCTGCTTCCAGCAAGTTGAGACGACATACGTAAAAGAGAAGCCCAAGCCGCGCTTCATCCATCCCGACGAAGTTCTTAACGCCACCAACGCGAGCACCTACGTGCTGAAACGAACGCTCCAGTTCAAAGACGGAACGAACGTCCTCGGTGAGTTGCGCGGAAATTTTGTTTGCTCTCTAGTTTATCGAGCTTAGTGCATGCAGTATGACTTTAACGAATTGCTAAAGAATAGTCGCGATCTGTTTTCGAAATAGTTGAACCTCGTTATACCCAAGTTGAAGAGGCCCGGGTATACTTCGAAGTAAAAATTGGCAGTGGCTTAGGTGCGCAGCGAAAGTGAGCGCAACAACGAGGCAAGCGGTGTGACGTCATACCAAACGGTTGCGGCGGCTCGGCGGCGATGCGCGCGGTGTGACGTCATGCCAGATGGCGCGGCGAGTGTGCGGCGTCCGCCAGCTACGGCGGTTGCTAGACAACGGTTCAAGGTCGGTCTCTGTGCCTCCTCGGAGCATCGCAACAGCGAAATCGCAATTTCGTGGCCAATGTAGCTTTCGCTACAATAACGAATAATTCGATAAATGCCGATGGCTACAACTTAACGCCATCTTTTTGCACTTATTGCTGCTACTATCGATTTGATGACATATCTTGAAAACTAAGTTAAAACCCGTCGTTTTTTAAATATGGTGTGCTGAAACTTGCTAGCCTAGTCAAGACAGCTTATTATTGAGATAGTGAGAGTCATCTTTTAAGAGAATATGCTGGGGGGGGGGGGGGGGACGTTTTGGATCATAAGAAGCTCATCCTTCTAACTTCAAGTTTTTGCGATTTGGCTATCTTTAGTTAGGTGCCCATTTGGAAACATGAACAAACCTGCGCCCCACACGAGATTCCGATTATTTCTACTGATTGGAGCTTAAACAAAGCGACCGCCTCAGTGCGGACGCAAATAGCTTTCCAGCCTCTCTGTTGCTCAGAATTAACTCCCTGGCACTTCTGTCTAGTACATTTTTGTGTAGATAGAAATCTTTCTAGAGCGAAACCTGGGTGTGCTTGTAACTCGATCCACTGCGGAGCACAAAGTAAGAATTTCAATTAAAAGCAAGCGTGAAAGAGTACCTAATGATCTCTTGACATTAACCGAGCGTCCGCGCCCTAGAAACGCACACAAGTGCTTCCCCCTCTTTGAGTCCGCACGATGTTCTTGTGACGTCATCACTTGCTGTGGGGCTGTGATAAGCCAATCGGGGATGGAGAAGGGTGGAAGGGAAAGGATGGAGAGGGGAGGACGAGGGAGAGGGAACCGTGTCTCTTCGTCAAAACTAGGGCAGTCACGGGACCACACGCAGGCTACGGACACGCTTCCGGCGGCGGGCGTACAAGAAAAAAAGCGCGCGTCTTAATTGCGCCTTAATGCGCGGAACGACACGCAACTGACGTCCCCCCTGTTTCGTACACTCGCAAGGACACGCTGTCTGGCAGCACTCGCTCCATTTTCTCCACCGGAGCCGGCGGTGGGGATGCTGAGGTCGTGAGACGAACCAGATGAATGCGTCACGGCCCGGCCGGTCTCTGGCCACCATAAAGAATGTGTCTGTTTGAGGGCGATCGAAGGAGAGAGTGTTGCGGGCCGAAAAAAAGCAGGCTGTTTTGCGAGGAGGTTTTAGAGGGAGAGTGTAAGGCTGCGATCCAGAAAACACAGTAGAAAAACACGACAGAAAAATTTCGGTCGTCACAAAAGATTTTTCATGGTGTTTTTGACCAAGAATTTATAGTAACAACAAACATTTTTCTAGTAACAACATAATTTTGTGTAATTACTACAGAAAGGCACTGAAGAAACGCCCATTATGTCTCTTCTCGTATTGATCATTGCTTTAAGATTTTGGAATACCGTACCAGAACTAATATGTATGCAAATTCATTTTTTGTGCGTTCTATCAGTGAATGGAATCGCCTTTCAGGTCAGCAAGTGTGCTGAGTGAATGAAGATGTGTTTTTTTCATCATTGTAACCCCCTGCTGTAGCGCCTTCGGGCTAAGCGGGGTAAAAATTGAATAAAGAATAAAGAACTAAAGACCACAGGCAAGCACATCAGGAAAAACTTCAGTATTGCAGAAAATTACTGCAAAACAACAGAAAAATGTATTGTACGACAAAACAACACAAAAATCTGTTGTAAAACAAAACGAAAAATATTTTATTGCATATTTTACACGGTTCTGTTGTTGTTTTTTTCTAATGGTATATATTCCGCTTACGGGTGCCCTGCCTCGGGGTTGTGCCATGCAGGGGTCCCGGTTGATTGTTGACGGTTGAAGAGTGAGTGTGAGGTCGAGAGAAGTGGTATGCAGGCAACATACAAGCAGCAATTACGCAGAGGGATGTTTCCACAGAAGCGGTGGCCCCATATTTCACTCTGTACGTTACATTTTGATCGTGCGGGGCCGTGGGAGCCTGCATGAACACATGGTCTGTAGAAGGGGAGAGTAAATGACGCATGCGTGTTTGAGCCAGTGTTGTATCGTGGTCGTAATAACAAGCGTGATCATCGTCAACGTCGAGAGAAGTGTCATTCCCAGAAGGCTCTGCTCTAGCCGTCCTCTTTTGAAGTCGTCGGCAGCCGTTCTTGCCTGCGGAAAAACAGGTTGAGGTTGTTGCTGGCTGCTGCCGCGGGACGAGCTTTACATCGCGCATCTGTGGCACAGTTTTGTGTCGTAGGCGTTCTCATGCTTAGCATGCAAAGAGCTAGAAGCGCGAATGGGCTTTTCGGTGAATAAAAAGTAATTAGTGGACACAGTTCCGAGGATGTATGATGACCGTAGCTCCACTGGGCAAGGTTAACTGGAGATGAGTGCAAGAGGTCATTGTCCTGCAGCGGTCATAATTAGGCTGATAACGAGGAGTAAGACGATTGTAATGGTAGTGGTCACGAAAGCAGCAGGGCTGTTTATGCGGTACACCGGGATACGGATTAGACTTGGCCACCTGATATTGGGGCTAACAAGTTCGAAATAAACAAGTCAGAGCGCTTGTGGACGTTTCCGCAGAAATTACTAACAAACTTAGCGACGATTATTGTCCAAAAATGATGTTTACTGTAGTTGTGCTGCATAGCCATTCACAACTAACCAGGGAAACCCCGTCAAGGCCCGCGTTGGTTAGGCCTAGCAGCGTCACGTGAACACAAAGGGCCCATTTTGTAAAGAGCTTACTCCCTGGCTCACCTGCATCCAGTTCTGCATTCTTAATGGCCAACAGTGACTGATGACGTTTTTCGTTACGTCATTCTGCGCTATTCACTGCCAAGAAAGTTCTCGATAAAACTATCGCCGCGAAGCCTGAGGACACTAGTCGCAAAACTTGGCAACATTTTTGGGACTCCCGTGGCTATTACAAAAGAACGTAGAATGAAGCTAAATTGAGCGGTATAGGGCCAAACGCTGTTGTCGCTTTTGACAATGCTGGAGCACTCACTTGAACCCATTGCAGGCCAACTGCCAGATTTTCTGGGGCACTTTGTTGAGAAACACAATACGGAAGTTTGGAGCGGCTGCATAACGCGGAAATAGTAGTGCAGGGCCAGTCACGCGGCAACAGGAACACATTGCGTGATATGCCACATTGCGGCACAGTATCCCGGCAGCAGGCAAGGGTTTAATAAAATAATAGAGAAAACACTAATTCTATCTTAGACCCCTCACTCCTTGCCAGGAGACGCGTCGGCGAACAGTAATCAAAGCGGGGAGGCCCTAAATAAACTTACGACAGCTGTAAAAAGAACTTGAAGAAATATGAGAAAAGTCCTTGTATAAAAGGAGGAAGTCGGTGATACTTGGAAGGTTAGTTCACTCGGACAGTTGATGCTATATACTAAACCATGCAAAGAGCAATGGGCAGAACATTTTGACAAAGGTCAGAAGGGATGTTAGAAGCAGGCAACGTTACAGTTAGGAGCACTTGCGAGGTCGGTTCGTGTTGTTGTGGCGTGTGTTTCTAAACAAACTTGACAGCTGTTAGTGGCGCCCGTCTTGCCTGGACCGTTGGCTTCACGCCCTGTTCGGTGTAGCGGCTTTGCTTTAACAAGTCCGTGAAGAGAACGACAGCTCAAGATAAAGAAGATAAGCTCCCGAAATTTGAGCCTTGTCTCAAAGCGAAGTAGTTTTCGGGACAACTATCGTTGGCCTTGCCGACGAAGTGCATACTGCTGTAGCACGCGACTCTGACATCAGGCACCATCTCCAGAAATCTCACCCTTTTAGCATGGCCACACCAGGTCCCCCGCGCCACTGTCCGCAGAGCAATGTCTTTTTCCACTGGACATGGGTGAGAGCTACCTTCATCGTATACGGTGTTTACTGGAATACCTTCAGTTGATCAACCCTCCCGAATCATGCAACCAAAAAGGGCATATTCTCAAGGCCACGAGCCTCTCTGTTATCTGGATAACTTTCTCGTCTGCTGACGTTTGAGCGGGCGTTTTTTGTCACGAAATATGACGCCGAAGTCATTAATCTTGGAGGAACTCCTTCTATCTTCAGTTCAAAACAGCTAGTGGAACTCTTGCTCCATCCCCTTTCTCCGCTCTCTACCACCTGCTTAAGACACGTTGTGTTTGCGAAGAAAATAACCAGTCGACGCTAAGCACAGAGAAGAGTGGTATAGTGTTTCTACACTCCAGCCATTGTTCTTCAAAAGAGTTATTTCGATGCGTTCTTCGCTGCTCTGTTTACGGAAGAAGGGACGGGCCTAAAATAACATGTCGGGCAGCCACAGTGCCTGGCATAACGAGGTCCTATGCGTTCCAAGAGCAACAGCTTATGCCGTAATGTTTTCTCTGCTCCCGCTTGCGTGGTTCGAGTGAGAAGTCTCGGTTAACTAGCGACGGGTCTTTGTCAAGACGCTCTCCCAACGTGTACTCTTACGCGTCGTTTAGTGGCTGCTAATCGGTTATGTCTTGTGTGCTTCATTGGCCTTGAGCCTGCGGTCGTTTAGCTAACGAGTCTCGTGGGTGCGATGGGCACTGGCCTTGCTCCCGTTCACACGGTCATTGGGAATGCCCGTCGAAGACAGCGAGTATCTTTGTAACTAAAGTGTTTGCGCAATTCGCCTCTTGCTACCGTGCGAAATGAGCGGAACGCGTTTCGTGATATACAGTTGTAAATGTATATCACGAAACACGTGGTGAGCCTGTCACTAGCAGTTATTGAACAATGAACGGTCGCATTCTATGCAAGGTACCATCACAATGAGCTTTCTACCCTAAAAATCGTTAATGTCCTACGCCAGCTTATAAGTATTACTTTTCCCTACTCTTCAGATATCTTTGGCTCTTGGCTTCTCTCATTTTCTTCAACAGAGTTATCTTTCGTCGGTCTAAGCTCCCTGTAGTCATCGCTACCTTTTTCTATTTTGTGTCCTACGCATAAAAGAAAGTTTGAAGGCTTTTTTTTTTAAAGTAGCCTATATTTCATGAAGCGTTTCACCCTGGTTGGAGTTAAAAGAATGTATTAAGCCGGGTTTAAAGCCTATATGTACTCGGTTATGGTAGTTGTTTTAAGAATGCAACCAAGTTTGTTGCGCGAGGCTTCTATACCTTTTATCCACACAGACACATTTGTAGTCCAAGTAGGGTTAACTGGGACTAATCGTACCACTTAGCACAAGCGACGAGCGGTTAGTCCCAGGGATGGGGGAGGGGCACACAAGCAATGACAGATACCCGTCGCTGAGTTAGTCTCCTTAAGACTGATAGTTGCCACGTAGGGTCAATAGCTAGGGCAACAGAGTTAACTCCCCAATTGCAAATCCCTTGCAGCGCTTTTAGTCATTTCTTGCGCAGAGTTTAGACTTGGCAAGCATGCTCGAAGAAGGCACTTACAATGCACCACGCGACATGGACATTTCATAATCCAACATGGCGACCTCCATCGAAGTTCTTTTTCTTTCTTCCTCCCATATTTCCAAAACAAACTGGAAGCTCCATTTCTTTCTTAACCGAACCACAATTACCGTAATCGTTACGTCACAAAATTTCGCGAGCCTAGAGGTACAAAGCCGAACCTTGGTTTCCCCTTTGCAACTTGGGCATTCCTGGAATGGGCACCAGCCGTTTTTGCTCATTTGTTCTCCATTCGTCATGGGAAATACGATAGCGGCACGTGGAGTTGAATTGCCAAAGCCCCGTGGTGACGCAGCGTGCCACAGGAACGAAACCCGGCGCATCCAGCGGACCGTTGCGACCTTCGGATTGCGTCATTCGAGGGGATATTTAAATGCGCCTCCCGTTACGGCGCCGAGTGTTTTTTTTTTATTTTCTCCACCATCGCCCGTCCATCGTTCACTCCACTCCGCTCAGCTTGCGCAAAAGAGAGTTGTCACGTGGGACAGAGCCGGGCAGCGTCGGTCGGATGACACCCCTGGGAACAGGGGCGTCGCGATGTTCCCGGTGGACGCTTCTGGTGTCCGGGCCAGTGAGTGATGCTTGTTTGTTCATACGTGCATCTGCGTCTGAGAGACAGATAGGTGGTGGGAAAGACAGAGTTGCATACGGAATGAAAGAAAGTGATTATGAAAGAAATAAAGGAGTAAATCAGGCCGAGACAAATGAAAGTAAGAATAAAAGAAGGGATAAAAAATGCAAACAAAATGAAATAAAGAATTCAAGAACGAAAGATAAAGAAAGAAAAAGGAAGAAATGTAAGGCGGAAAGATAGAATCAAGAAAGGTGGAAAGAACCAAATGAACAAATCGGAAACAACGCTTACAAAATTTTTAGACAGTCTATAGACTCCCCATAGACTTATGTCTATAAAGTCTGTAGAATCTCTGCAGTCAAATCCTGGAGAATAGTCTGTAGGCAATACAAATGCTATAGACAGTCTATAGACAGTCTATAGATTTATGGCCATACACTTATAGTAGACTTTTGTCTGTGGACAGTGAATAGACAAAAATAAATATTTATAGGAAGACAGCACAGTCTATAAGAAGTCTATAGACTGTTTATAGACCATATTTATAAGGGAAATGAGCAGACGCATTCGTGGTGGTGCGCCGAATGCATTCTCCGACGTCGTGACCGGAGTGTTGTCCTACAAGAGATCTCGGCGAAGGGACTATAGCTCCACGGGAAGCAGCAGGCTGTTTCGGCAGCTCCTCCGCCGCGTGCATTTGCTACACTCGTTGTACGCGATTGGACTACCAACTAACCGCCAGCTGCGCGCGACCGGTGTTTTGTGCAAGCTTTTGCGAGAAATCGATTTGCAACTCGTGTGACGGCATTATATCAGCGTCTGGGAACACCGTAGCGCTTGCGACATATTCGTGGAATCGGAAATACTGCAAATACTGCAAATACTGCAAGTTATGAGGTAGTCTTGGTCAAAAGTTTCCACGCCAAAGTCTCTTCGCTTCAGCAGAATGATGGAGCTATCATAGCAGCATTAATTACTAAAGGGCCTTGAAAGGCTAGAAGTTTTCTTCTTATGGTAGAGAAGCTTGCTGCTTGAAATGTACTTTGATTGCTCGTCTACACGGTGCATTCAAGGGGTACCTCTTGGCTGCGCAACAACACTGGTGCGAAATTGGCCTTTGCGGTGGTCCTTTGCAGCACGCGCTTGAGTGAATGATCCCGAAGCCGCTGGCCTCATACCAGGCGCCACGATGCTTTAGGATATGCGCTCCGGCGAACTAGGCTCATAGAGTTCAGAGCGGCTGCTTTCCGTTTTGAATCTCTGTGTCCTGCGTCCGGTGCGCCATCACCGGTGGCACCGTCGGTGCTAAAAAAGAAAAGTGACGGTAGTTATGAGAAGAGCACTAGAGGATACGACTCTTAGGAGTCGAAACATGCCGCTGCGCTCTGATGAACATTGCAGGAGCATGGTGGTGATGTTACTGCAGTCATTAACCGCATTGTTGGAGGCACAAGTTGCGAGTGATGCAGATCTCCCCGTTGTCGTGTCTTTACTGCTGGAGGTGTAGATTTAAGTTTAAGAGTTTGTTTCGTTTGCTGGTCTAACAGCTCTTCCTATCCTTGCTTCTTTCACACAATTTGGCTGATGGATTCCTCACACCTTCCAAGATTTCCCAACCCGAAAATCCAATCCTAATTTCTCTTATCTGTTCGCTTGCTAGAACGCTGACTGAAACGAAGCACCCCTGTTCTTGCTATTTTTTCCCTTCTCTTCATCGACTGACATGAGGTGCTGAATTTCAACTTTTTATTGGGCGATTTTTTTTATTCAATAATTCCCATTTGTTTCACAGCATTACGCCCCAATTGCTTGTCGCTTTCGTTCTTTGCACTCTTTGTTAACGATGCCAAACCTTTGAATAATTCTAGCGGCGAGCAGTGATCGGGTCCTTATGTGGCCGTTTATTTTGGAAATGTCAAAAGTGTAGAGGCACACACCGTACATCTACAACCGAATCTCTTCTATTCTTAATCAGGCTTGATCGTGTTCTGCATCGCCTTCGGCATCATCGCTGGCCAGATGGGACCAGATGCTGAGCTGATGGTGCAGTTCTTCAGCAGTCTCAATGAGATCATCATGAAGATTGTCGTCCTGGTCATGTGGTAAGTTCGCAGCTCTGTCTTATATACGCCCTTGAAACCTTTTTTGGGGTGTATTTAGAATGTTCAGAAAGCCTATATACCTTCTATAGACAAATCATATGGACTATTCAATCGACAAAACAACTCCTGTAGGCAGTTGGCAGTCTGTAGACGATTTATAGATTTGCAGCCATACATTTCTAGTCGACTTTTGCCTATAGGCAGATGATAACTCTAAACAGACAAAAGGAATAGGGAGGCAATAGAGTCTATAAGAAGTCTACAGGAGTCTATAGACCATTTTTATAAGCGAGCTTTCTCTTCTGTAGCGCATCTAGAGACAGCCACTTTAGTTTACCGCCATTGACGTTGTACATTGTGTAGATGACGTTAATTTCCTTATGTGGAACTACACTTTGCTGTTTCCGATGAACGTCCCCAAAAACAGCGCTAGAAATTCATGAAACAAAGTTAAGTCCTTCAAAACAATTTTTTCTCAGTTCATGCAACTTCATGCACTATTTTTTATTTTCGAGGCACATTTCCTACGTGCATGCGAACAATCTTTCTAGTTCTTTTTGTAAACTACTCCCTTTTAAATCCATCCACTGCAAAACAGTGTCAATAAGAGCTCCCACCAACATGTTATAGCGTGAATGTCCCTAACGCAAAATTTATCGCTCATTGCCAATTGTCTGAAACAAAATGCATTTTGGTGCCTTCGCAACAACGCTGGAAATTCTGAAACGCAAGCTTGTTCCTGATTGCGTTATATAAATATTTATGCGATTTTGAAGCATAGTGTTCCAATAACTATGCGGATTTTGAGCGGGTTCCCCTATTTTTTGGCGTCGGAAATCTTCCTGTTCTTCCTTCATAGCACAAAAAATTTTGAAGGGCATTTTCTCTTTAACAGAGCTGCATGACTAGCTGGCCACAAACCACAGTCGAATCTTGGCTGCGTACCGAAAGTAACATTCAAGTAATAAAGCTCTTTTCAAGAACGTAATAAATAGGACGAAATACACCTGACTTCTCTTGAAACATAAGGGGACGTAGCTTTTAATTATTAATGATTATAACGGCAGATCACCAGCATATCAGCAGGAGCTGCCAAATTAGGTCCGAAAAGAACAGTTGAGCCTATCACTATCCTCACCGATCTAAGACAAGCTCTATAAATATCGCCACCTGCTTTGCGATTAAGACATCGAGAGGTGCTGCAGTCTACGCGTAACATTGGCTCACTTAGGAGCCATCTTTCAAAAAGAGCCATTGTGTTCTCCTTTGCGCAAAGCATTGGAACGTTTCTTCATATGGGCACCTCTCTGCCTCTAGGTACTCACCCTTCGGCATCATGTCCCTGATCATCGGCAAGATCATGTCCATCAAGGACTTGGCACTCACGGCGCAGCAGCTGGGTCTCTACATGTTGACCGTCATCACGGGTCTCCTCATCCACGCCTGCATAACGCTGCCGCTCATCTACTTCCTCATCACCCGGAAGAACCCAGTCACCTTCTTCAAGGGCATGCTCCAAGCATGGATCACTGCCCTCGGCACAGCCTCCAGGTGAGCGGAGACCTCCTCCTCACGAACCTCCTCCTGCCCTCCCCTCACGAGGTCCAAGCACAGTTCCGGTCTGTGGTGCCTCCTTCCGCACGTATAGACCTCTTCACGACCCCCAGGAAAACAACCGGTTTTCTGGGTTGGGACGAACATGGGGGCGCTTAATCCTCAATTAATTTCTGTACCACGACCACAGCCTGGTGTCCAATATGGCGGCGCCCGTAGAACTCTTTTTGAGAAGGTCTCTATAACGCCAACCTGATTTACATAGTTCAAACTACCGAGCTTGCAAACTTGCTTCAATTTATTCAGCTGTTTTTCGTTGAGATATGATTTGGAAAGAGTTCTGAAATTTAATAGTGTTACTACGAGAGGAAGCCTATGATTATCTTGCGTCTGATGCCACAACATCCTCAGAGATATAAGGAATAAAACGTCTATGTTCCAAAAGCGCTTCTATGCCAAATACTGGTATTATGCGGGTGGAGGGATCAGGCAGATCAGAGAATAAGAAGTGCACACATTATCGAAGTTGTCATTACTGTGCGAACGAGGGACTAACGAGAAGGCTAATGCATTCTGCTCCTATTGAGCTCAAACAAATAAAACATGGGAAACTGATTCGAGCAACAGTGGTACTGCTGCATCAAGTCCTCAGGTAGCATGAGCAATGTCAGTGCTAAAGAGGAGAATAGGTATTGACATCGCTTTAAGTGAATTTCGCCGCCGAGTCGAATTACGTGAAATAAGCTCTACAAAGACACTTGGAACGCAGAAGTTAGTCCTGTCTGAAGCTCTATTCACCTATCAGTGTAAAACCTGCTTATCTCATCGACAAGACTCTTTGAAGGCGGATAGATGCCACAGTAAAGAAACAAAGTGGTTCAGTTCTGACCCGATGCCTTCGATTACTTATCTAAACTAAATCTCAGAGCAATATTTTATATCCAGAAAGCCAAAGCAGAAAAGATTGCCCCACTTCTGAAGGCTTCTCCGCTTATCTGTCTATTTTATTTCTGGACAGTGTTCGTTTGCCTCTCAATATCACTCTGGAGTGCCAGCAAAAAAAATCTCAAAAGCAAATGACTGATCTTAATGAGCCAGCAATTGCTTCTGGAGTTTCTATTTCAGCAAATTTCCTTCTCAAGAATAATTCTCCTAGCGCATTTTTCATGTTCCACGCTGAAGTACAAATACTTTGTTACGGAATGTCCCTTTTACCTGTTACGATTTTGCCCGTTTTCTATCCATAGCAGTATTATCTATTGCTGTACATGTCTCGTAAGGAGAAAGCTGATCATGGCCAATACTTTTAGCTGGTATCACGAGCCGCTTGCTTCATTGTGGTTATAAACACTGCAGCAGCCAAATAGACGTGCAGCGATTTCACCTAGCCCGTGCTGAAGACAGCCCGGAAATCCTCGGTTCCTTTGTTTGATGTGACGCTACCATGCAAAGCGCCTGTATTGGACCATGTCGCTTTTACTACATCAAGAAAACAACGCCGTTGTTGACTGAATTATGGAATTGCATTTTAGTGTGTTGTCTGTCCTGTACTTGAGAATCTTGTGTTTGTGTTCAAATAGTGACATTGTTTCAATAAATTTTCTTTGAATCTGTCTTGTGCTTTAAGAACGGAGGTGAGCGATAGAACAATTTTACTTAATTATTTATTTATTTATCTAAACTACAAGGGTCCCGAGGTGAGACATGACATGAGGGATCAACAAGCCTCAAAATGTCAACAAGGCTCAGACTCAGCGAGGAGCATGTCGATAATAATTGTTTGTTGCTTTTATATAATAACTACCATCACAGCACTGCTAGTACAGGCAGTAGTGAGGTATACGTTCAAGTCGGAGAGACTTCTAAAGATGTTGCCAGAGAAAGACAAAATGCAATGGTTTTGACCTTTGACCCCGTACCGGCTCGCAGTGCGGCCACTCTGCCGGTGACCTTCCGGTGCTTGGAAGAAAACAACCACATTGACAAGCGGGTGACCCGGTTCGTTCTGCCCGTCGGCGCCACCGTCAACATGGACGGCACGGCACTGTACGAAGCCGTCGCTGCCATCTTCATCGCCCAGATGAATGGCATCAACCTCTCCATTGGGGAAGTTATTGCCGTCAGGTAAGTGCACTGGGCATTCTGCCCTTTTGTGTAACTTTCAGGCCAGACCTTTCAGGAATGACTTTAGGGGAAGGAGCAACCAGTCATGTGACTACCCCTGATACGTGGCACAATTGTAAATCAAGGCTGCATAGTTGGTATGTATAGGCACGACTTTAACCATGTGACCTCAGCGTCACGCATACGAGGCAAGAAAAGGGCGCGTTCTGAAGACCGAAAACAGGGGAAAGGAAGCGACTTTCATTTCATTTATTTTACCCGTCATGTCCAAAGTCATTACAGTGAGGCAGTGGCGAAAAAAGGAGATAAATATCTCAAACATGGGAAAATAATTGCACTGTACAAAATATACAGCATTAGAAAGACTACAGAGAAAAAATGGGAACAAAGACAGGTCATGCGTCGATGCGCAGCTGTTGCAAAAAACACGGTCGTCAAGCCTTCCCTTCAACAGAATTAATGAATTCATTACTGCTTTCAATTTCCGCACAAAAATTTCATTTGGCAGGCTATGGCATCCTTCAAACTGTCTATTGACATTTTTGTAGGTGTTTTTAACAGAAGTCTTGGGAAGTCGTCATTTCAGCCCAGAAATAAGACTCCTTTGCGACCCCTTCTATCGCCGCGCACTTTTGTGTGACTGTTCCTGCAATCAGACCGATGTCAAACTCTGAGGTACGATGAGAACATTAGTTCAACTTATGAGGCAGTAAGACCAATGTATCCAGTAGTGTGGGCTTGAAATAAATTTGAGCGCTTCTACCCAGGCAGTCTTGTGGGGTATACTTGCGGCATCTTTGCATGCATCCTCCGCACTGTGTTTATGCGCTCGGTATTCATCGTTAGGTTGAGGTTGAAGCCGAGGTTGCCGCAAGCTACTAGTGGGGTTAGCCTTGCGAATTCTGCCGGCAATTGCTCAACCGTAGAGACACTTAAATGCTAATTGGTTCAGGGCCTGCTTATAGCTTGCCATTTTCTCGTGGTATCTGCGCAGCTTGACGGCCACAGCTGCCAGCATTGGAGCAGCCAGTGTGCCCAGCGCGGGTCTCGTCACCATGTTACTGGTGCTCACATCAGTGGGGCTGCCCACGGAAGACATCTCCATGATTGTCGCCGTCGACTGGATGCTGTGAGTCTATCTTTTGTTTCGTTTTTTTTTTGTTCTTTACTGTCCGAACCGTCGAGCCGCTAAGAACATTCGCCGTGTTCCAGCGTCTACTATCGGACCAAATGTCTCCAGAAGGTGCGAAAAGTGTAATGCGTGTGTATGTGGGACGCGCACCAAAGATCATTTCACTTGACTATCTCACTTAAAGCACATGGTCCAAACTTTCATCTTCGCAAATGGGGTCTCGGATCACTGGTTAACAGGAGAGTTGGCTTTTTTGGCAGATCAACCTTCCTGGAGTGGTTTGTCCCGTGTAGTGAACGTAAGCTGAAATGGAGAGCACATATAGTCAGCCAGGTTCTAGACTCTGCACAGGCCTCCATACCCTACCAGAGAGGCCCAAGTTTTAGCATCGTACAGAGTGCTCAAGGTGAATAACAGCACAGTGTCAAATATTGGTGAAGGCAGTACGAGAAAAAGAGCCACTTCAATGGAGCCTTCTGCAAAATACCTTCACACACTTCGAAAATGAGCGTGGCACATGTAGCTCCTGGAAAGCTCTGCAACTACCGTTTGCCGAAGGCCACTGCATCGGCTTTTTGCCGCCGTTTTTTTTTTTCGCTAATATCATGGCACAGCTTAGTCGAGTCGAAGTGACCCTTTTACTCCCTTTTTGTGAACTCTTGAAAGTTATAGGAGCTCAACGGAAAAGCCTCTAGAATGTTGCCCTAAAAAAGTACACCACAATTTTCGGATACCATGGGCCTGAGGAAAAGCGTGACATTGTTTGGGCCCCTCAAGGCCAGCAGCGCTGCAGCAGCAAGAAGGATACGGCCAGCATCGCTCCGCGACGTCTGCGCCGTTGGCAGTTCCCCACCGGCCTTCAACACTTTGGGTCTATTGTGGGCCTGGCTCCCACCAGGGGCTCCTGATCCTTACCCTGATGTAACCCTTGTTAGCACTGTCGCACTACCTCGGTGCCGGATTGTAAATAGAACTTCAAGTGTTCGGACAGAACGTCCGACAGAGTGCTGTACTGCACTGACAATACTGGCAGAAAGCCGAAATGTTTCTCGGACATTCACATTACATAAGTGGTTAGGTTGCGTTAGCCCGGAATCCCCGCCGTAGAATATTCTGAATTGGTCGGTTGAGTAATCATTCGTGTTCCGCCCTTGTTTCCGCTTGTCTAACTGTGACTATTTTTTGCGGAATAACTGTTTCGAAGAAAACCAAGCGCGTTAGACTGCGCCGAATACGAGCTTAATAGCAGCCTATTCTGAACAAGAAGACAAACATTGTCAAAACTGCGCGTGTCGACATCATTCACACCAAAGCGCGGAGTGCTCTTTCAGACTTCTGCGTGGGCCTCTGTTCGGCACCGGTGACGCCAAACATTTTATGTAATGTGTCCTCCTAGACGTTACCTTTCTCCTGCCTTCTGTATAGAGTACTCTTTCAGTAAAACCGGATGACACCTGTAGAGATACAATGCGTACCCATGAGGGTGTTTATTAGGGTGGTCATCACGGTGTTATCAAAGATTCGCTTTGAGAGGACCCTGATGACCATTCTCATGGATTGAACTTTCCCTGGGCAATTCTACTGCTCTTTCATAGAACCATGATGACCACCCTCATGGCTCCTAATGACCCTAGGCAGTTCTAGTGCTACAACAGGATCTCATGGATTGCTGAGGTCTTGAATATTCGGCTTGCAGCCGTCGCGGACTTGTTTGGTCTCAGAAGTTTCTGTCCCCGAACGGAAACTCTCAGCGTTTCCTTTGTTCTCGTGTTCTGCCAAGAAGCAGACGACCTTGCCGTTCATCTTGTTCTCTCCGTCTTCGTCACTTCAAGGCCACGTGGCTTAGTTCCCTCTCTAAAAGCGTACAGCGCGTCACGGCAACGCGGGCGGTCGTTTGCAACACGCCGTCGCCGACAGCGTAGCCGCACCCATATATCCGTGGCGCCGGGGACCAGCGGGCCAGCCAGACACAAAGGGAAAGCCGAGCGGTCTTATTTTCGGGCCCGGTCTACTTTCAAGTCCTCGCTAACGCTTGCCGCGCCAGAATAGGCGGAATGTACGGAAACCGCGAAACAGGGGCCTCAGCCGGCGTACGGTATCTGCAGGGTCCCGTAGCCAAGACCTGCAGTGTGTCCTAAGCAAAGGTACACTCTAGATCTCTTCTTTTTTCTATCCTCGCGTTCTTGCACCCCCCCCCCCCCCTCCACTCGCACACTTTTACGTTGTGTCATTTAGCTTTTTTAGTAGCTTTGGCCGACTCCCCTTCCCCCCTGCGGCTATCTTGTGCAGCTGGAGCGTCTGGGACCCTCATGAGCGGTGACACGCAGAGAAGCGAGGTCTCTGGTCGCGTTCCAGAGTTTGTTTTTAGAAAGACGCCTCGGGGGTTTTTCTTCCCGTCGCTTTCCCTCGGGCGTGGATAACTCTTTTGGCACAACTTGCCCCACGCTGGCGCCTCGAAGCTTCCCCTACCGGGGCTAGACGGTGTCTCCGTTGCTTGTTTTGTGGAATTTGAATGTGCTGCTGTTAGTACCGGTCTGTTGTCCACAACCATGCGTCGTCCCAGTTGTGTAGTTCTTCGTTCTGCCCTGCGAATGACCTGTGCTGTTCATTACCGCAGACTGAATCGCGAACACCCAGAAGATCCTCAAGGCGAGCGCCCGTCAGACGTCTGCGCAAGCTTAGTTTTGGAGTAATTACGTCACTATCAACCGACCACCAAATGTTGTTTTTGTCATCCGTATCTTCAATTTTTTTTGGGAGCACAATGAACGTCATATCAAACAGAGTTTTGCCTGGCGTAGGTTCACGCGGCATATTGGGGGCGTCTCATGTAAACCTTAAACCTATCATTTTATTTGCAGCTATTTCTATATGGAATCAATGTTCACAATGACCCTATTGCACTTCATCCTCACATTAAGAAATTCGCTCTTGAGCTTTTTCACCCTTAGATAGACATCCACATTCCCTTCCAAAGTTGACGTCCCCTGTGCCATCTGACGCCAACTTCAAGCTTTATACATTATTTCCAATGTATTCGTTGTCATTTTTCATTACCTGGCCTTCCGTTTTGAATTTTCTTTTGAACATCTGTTGGCTGACTATCCATCATATGTGGTCGTTCTGGACTCTCTCCTGCCTTTTTATTCCAGACACATATCTCAGCATCCTCATTTCAATTGGCTTCGCCTTTTGGACGTTGGCCTTCTCTAAGGGTAACACTTTGGTTTCATTCAAAGATTTTTGGCCTCACCACTGTTCAATAGAGGAAAGCCGAAAGTTAGGCAAGTTGGATCACGTTCATGATGCAACAATAGCGCACAAGGAACACGAGGGACGCAAAGGAAACGACGCAGACAAGCGCTAGTCTGCGTCGTTTCCTTTGCGTCCCTCGTGTTCTTTTTGCCCTATTGTTACATCATGACTGTCCAATAGACTTGGCCCTTCCGCTTAACAAGGACCACCTTGTGGTAAAAGCATACCTCAAACAGCGTTCCAATTGTTCTGTCCTGTCTTTGTGTTAAAAAAAAAACGTGTGGGTACAAGCCTTTGGCGCTGTTTCTCCTTCACGCAGGGACCGTATTCGCACATCCATCAACGTCCTGGGCGACGCCTTCGGGGCGGGCATCGTGTACCACCTGTCCAAGGGCGAGCTGGACAAGATGGACGCCGAACACGCCCGGCTCGAGCTCGAGATGGGCGAAGCCGGCCGCAAGGGCTCCTACCTGCGGCGACCCAGCGGCATCGCCGCGCCCGGGGTCTCGGCACCACCGGACTACGGGGCAAACCCGGGACAGAACTTCGTCAGCACCGAGGGAAACAGTGAAACGCAGATCTAAGGACGCCAAGACGTGGGCCGAGAGGGAAAAAGCGCGTTTTGTCCGCCCCTCCCCCGCCTCCCAATCACCCTTCCCTCCTCCTCCGCCCCGCGCTGAAAACCATCATCCGTCTTGACACGAGGCAGAGGTGTATGTAGTAGCAGCTTAAGCTGTGTTTATGGTGAATACGTCGTCCGCAGAAGTTCGCCGGCATCCCTCTGGCACTTGAGTCCTAGGGCACTCGACGCCTCACTTTCGAGTGCCTTGGCACTCGGTGCCCGTCATACAAGTGCTTGCGCACTCGATTCTTGCTAATCACTACGCAGTTCTGTGTGTCAAGGGTGACTCCTTCAGCAGGGCCTCTCGACCAGCTGCGAAGAGTGATTCTAACAAAACGCTGATGCTGTGAAATAGGCTTTCTTTTTTTTTTTCATCAGTAGGAACGATAGAAGGACAGCAAGGAGCACTGGTAATTCAACCTCCTGGTCATGTTGAGTTATTCAAGATTAAGTGTGAAAAAGTTATACGTATTACTTGAGCGCTAACTCAAGGTTCTTTCAGGCCTGGCAAATGAGAATTCTACTGTCTGTTGGGAAGTTACTTTAGATTGATTAAGGAATGTTCACTGCGGAAAAGCTGACCATTGAGGAATGACGACTCGAACTGCTTTCGCCGCAGTATGGACGCCTCTCTCGCATTTACTTTGTTCACATAAGATTGTTTAACTTATTAGAAAGTGGCGTGGGAGACCCTCAGGAGTCTGCGCTAAAAAGATTGCTATTCCTTTGAAGGAAATTTTTCTTTTAAGGCAGTTAACGTCCGGTTTGCAGTCTACTCTTCATTTTTCCCCCTCATTGAGCAGAAAGAAGAAAGGACCAAAGGCGCGTTAGTTACCACTGACTCTATCTTTGGAATTTTTACGTTCTGGTGGCCACTTCAACAAGCCTTGTGCGATGTAAACGTGTGTTGACGTCCTCAGTGCTTGCGCCGTAACTATGTTAGTGTCACATTTTATCCCTTCCAGTTTTTTCGATCGCAATTACACAGCCTGGACTAAAAGAACCCGAAAACAGCGACACCGCGCCGTTCGGAAAAACTTTGCCTAATCCCAATGAGAAGCACGAAGATGTCTTGGCGACTCACATGCGTTTTGTGGTAGATTTAAGTAGAGCATACGTCGGTGGCATGTGCTGAAAGTGTATCGAATTTGCTGGAGTGGTTTCGCTGGCATGAATGATGTATGCTACATCGCGCCAGCTCACATGCTTTTGTGGTCGGCTGCGTCAGCCCAAGACAGCATGTCTTGTAAAGCCGCTTACACACTGACTCCATCATTTTCTAACTCAGCATCGCAATCGCTATGTATTAAGTACATCTGCACTCTTCCCTTGCTTGCTCCTACATTGAACTCATCGCCATCTTTACCGGGGCCATGTCCTACGTGAAATGCTCTGGTAGCTCCTCTTGCCTTTACGGTACAGTTGATGAGGCATACGCCTTGCGGCCGCAGTCGCCGAAAATTCTGAGGATGTCGAATTTAAGCCATTCCTAACTGGTTCACGTTGTGACCGTGGAAGAGCCGCGATTACTCAAACCTAACGTCACCTGAGGCGATCCCTTTCCTCTCAAAGCTGTAAATGTCTGCCATGCAGAAGCCTACGTCAGGGAATTCGCCCAACGCGTAGCCTTCACTTTGATGATGGCGCACTCCGAAACTGTAACTGAAGTTGCACACAGCGTCTTGTACAGCTGATGAAAGTACGCTTTCTTTTTGTTTGTGTGTCTGTGTTTTGCTCCCCAAAACAAACCTGTTCGCCACACCTGTTCGCCACAGCTGTTCGCCACAGTGCGGTTATTGCGAACCCAGTGAAAAGGCTATGAACCTACCAACGCAGCTAAAACCACCGAGGAACTCCGCGTTTCCGCCCCGGAGGGATCCTCAAAATAAAAGAGGCCCCGGAAGGCAAGCGCACCCCCAAAAGGGTGCCACGGAAACCGGCTCCGCACCCCAGGAACACGCCTGACGAGTACCAGGCTGAAAACGGCTGCACTTGACAAATCGAGATCCGCGCGCTACTTATAGAACACTGGGTGGGGGGTGAAAACGGTGGCGGAACCGGGGTAGGGGAACCGATTGCCTCGCCCAAATAGCGAACCGAAGCCACAAACACGGAATCCTTCGCGCAAGCTTGCTGAAGTCAGCGGCACTTCGGGTAATCTATGGTCTGCTGTCAGCGTCCCATCCCTTGCTCGTCATCAGCCGTCTAAGCTTCGTAAATCCAACAAGCCTGAAATCATTGGTCGGAGCGACGATCTGGATACTCCTTGACAATTTGTCCTATGAAGTCACCAAACGCCCCGCGAAAACAGTGTGTTAAAGACTTAAGGGTAACATGATGATCTCTGGCACCATGCATCAGGAGTTCAATCACTATGAGAACGACCGCAGAAATGAAGTGCTGCAGTTGTTTTGAAGGTGCAAGCATTTCGTTGGTTAATACCAATTTGGCAACCTTGAGCACCACAAAAAATTGTACATGTCGGTGCTGTTCATGTGACTGTGCATGGCGTGTAAATGCATCCATTTATGGTTGCACAGTATTCGGGTACCAGCTGCTGACGTGGCTGAAAACCACGTGTCGTGGCGTAGAGCTCAATAGTTTCCCCACTTGTGTGCTGACTAGTTCCCTCTGGAAACCCATGAAACCCAGAGGCAGCGTGGGGCAAGTTGTATTATTATGTATCCGACTTCCTGCAAGCCGCCATGGAAAGTGTGGCATGCTACGGGACTCTACACGAAAAACGGCCTCGCTTTCTCCCTTTCATCCAAAACATCCGGTTAATTCCTTTCCGTTTTAGTTGCGTGCCGCGGACGCTTTGATGCAGTCGGCGACCGAGCGACCCCGCCTAGTAACTTCCTGGCCCGTCTCCAAACATGCGAAGAGATGGCGGCTCGGCGTCTGTGTACGGAAGTCTGTTTTTATCAAACGACCTTCGGTACAATATTTTTCGCGCAAACGGACGGCTACGTGCAAGGTCAAACGTGGATGTTTAGTTTCCTCTTCAGTGAGCTTTGTGTTTCCTAACATTCCTGCCTACCTCCACCCCCACCTTACGTTCGCATTTAAATCAAGGTCTTGTTACCTGAAGCCGCGCAGCTAATTTCAGCTCTGACGTCCCTACCTTGAGCTCAACCGCTGCGTATGGCTAGCTCTCCTCGACGCATGATGTTCACGTGACGCAACTGAAGCAACGCTTTGATTTGTGCAAATACACAAGCGCATCGGTCTACAGCGCCGGTTCATGCATCCGGCACGCTCTTCTCTGTTGGGTTGTCAGCGGGATAGCTTACCAGCTGGTAGTGCTCCTGGTGCTCTAACTTACCCTAGAATGTTCGCATGATTGACATTTAGTCGACAAAAGAACTGCGTGAGATTTGGAGTCATATCTTACACGTCTTCGCAATCTACTATTGTTGTTCTACAAGGCCTTTCAATTGGTCGGCTGTGTTGGACATCGCAGTAACGTCGGTAAAGCCAAATTTCTCTTGTTTATAAACTTCCCGCACTATTTAGAGCTGCGGTCATAATTCGGCCTAAGGCACTTCTCTTTACGACGACACAACAAACTTCGATCATCTCTGAGATTTAGGAACAAATCCATTCGGTTAACCTCTTGCGTCGCCCAAAATAAACTTCTTCTTGAACCATCGTGGAGCAAGGAAACAGTTAAAAGCATCTGCGTAACATTATGCTGAGGCCGCGCAAGGGCTGGCAGAAACTCCTCTCCTTCCACGAAACTCGTCTTTAAATGCACCTTCCTGACAAAAAGGCAATGCTCAGTTGATTATTGAAATCGGACATAACGATCTGCTGCGGTGAAACTTCCGCCATTGGCACATAGTTTCTTTGACTCAAAGCACTTAATATTTTGTAGATGACAAAACTGCTCCCAATTCTCTGTCTGTTTCAGAAACTAGGCCTGTTTGAGTAAAGTTTTCATTAGTTACCAAGTTTCTTGATCAACTAAGCTCAATTCAGTAAATGTTTCGGTTCGGCCACCGTTCATCCTTCTCTCCCTGTCTGCTTTACCAAATTCGTCTAAATCGACGAGGTTAAACCTAGTCTCACGAATACCTTTACTGCTTTTGAACGTCAAGCACTTTTAATATAACGAAAACTATTTAAAAATTGCCCTAGTGCGACACACATATCTACAAGAGAATCGGCGCGTAGAAAATTTATTTACTTTTTCTCCTCCCTCAAGTTTTGTTTAAGCCTACTGTCTCGGCGAACGTTGTCCCACCACAAAGCGTTTACGGCGTTAAAGCTTTTCAGTGAAGTAGATCTTCTACTCCACTCAATTATCTAAAAATATACGTGTAGTCAAGCTATACCGCGGAACTCATCACTTTGTCATCACAGTTAGACACGTCATCATTCATTTGCTGTGCAGCCTTTAGTCCTTTGTGTTTATCATTTTTTAACCGTCTTTCGACCCTTTTTTTTTCGGGTAAGTGTGGAACTGTTGTACATGAATGTGTTTCCGTAAGCAGCGCGTCTTACAAGATTGTACTTGAATGCTTGTATGGATGAGGTGCTCTCGTCAACGCGTTAACGGTCACGTCGTATTTTTCCTTGACTTTTTTTTTCCTTGGCCCATTGCACGTTTAATATTCTATAAGTTTTCAAGTTGATGAAGACTTTGCGCATACAACAATGCTGCATAATATAGGTGTTTGAGAAGGCAATTGTAATATGATCGTTTTTTAGTCCCTGTTCCTTGCCTTGCGAAAATTTCAGTCATTGAGAGTTGTACATGTTGTCCAAATATCATATCACGAAAAATATGCGTCCTTGCATATTTGGTGCCCACTTTTATTTTTCTCTGTTTTGCTAATTTGCGCTTCTAATTGCCGAAGCATGCAGAGTTTTTCCAAGCATGACAGAAGTTAAAAACCACAGGTAAAATAATCACTTGTAAAGATATGCCATCCACAACCAAAGTAATCATCTCAGTGAAAAGAAAAAGAACTAGTGACATTGCAAAGGCTGCTTATTCTTAATGGTACGTCCTGACTAGCCGCAATATTTTGTGGTCATTTTTACCGGTGACATGGCCTCCGCTGAGCACTTTTCTACCGCAGCCTTTACGAAATTTTGCTAAAAAGTATAGTTGCTTCAGCACCATCGTTGAATTCTTACATAAGCTCAGGTCTCTAGAAATACATAAGCTATTTTCTTAACCACGACCAAATTCCGCCTATTCACATTAACGTCTCCACAACGTCACTGCATTTTGCGCTTATATTACTTCAAACACTGCTTTTTTCTTCCCGAAATAAGATTCATTGTTTTTGTTTTTCTACACAACTGCCTCAAACATGTAGTCATCAGAGTTATCATGATATATCGCAGCGAGTCATATGCTTTGGTTTTCTTGTGTTTCGGTGTTTCTTTTGTGGCATAGTTTTTAGCGACTCGATTGTGTACACAACGGGAAATTGATACATTCAGTGAATTAAAGAACAATAAAATGCTGTATGTTTTGTTTCTGTTTTCTTTTCTTCTTTATTTGTACCATTTTAAGGAACATTTCGGTTCATGACCACTTCGCAGTGCGTGCATGGAGGTGTACTGCTGGTCTAGCAGGATCGCGAAATAGATGTTCAGTAGATGAAGAGTTCCAATAGGTTTTTCAGGACACTCTAAAAGAGCTTACGTTGAAACTACTTAATGCTTCAATACGAGTGCTGGAAACTAGAACTGATCGCTATGACTTCATTCACGTAATTGTACGACGCAATTTCTGAGTTTTAGGTCATACAGTTTACCTTTCATTTTTTGCTGGTGGGTTTGCACAAAAGATGTCAAAGGTACAGTCTTTGTCAAAAGTTTAGAGCCCAGGGGGTTCACTTCCAGGCTTTATATTGGGACTCCAGGAGCATTCGTCGAAGTCCTACCTATTGCAGGAGGCAGTACCAGAAATCTCATGTCCAGGAAATTTGTAGCGCTAGAGATCCATTAAGAGCGACACAGTGTGGCTCAAAAGAAAAAAACCCCTGGGCTACAAACTTTTGACAAAGGCTGTACTTATACTATTCTTAGTGCATGCAGTAATATTACATTCTCCGAAGGGCAATGGTAACACACACTGGTTTAAAAGTACTGCCCGCTGTGATATCGCACTAGCTGTTTGCTCGAGGTTTTCGTGATGTAAATTTCTTAGCTATTTAACATAAATAACTATTATTTTGATGTCGAAAGCTGAAGAGAAAGACTTTTACGAGGGATAGGAATTCAGGTGCCTGAGCAGTGTTTCATTACATTAAACTAAATTAAATTGTTTTTGATGAAAGCAACTGGTGCAGTATCGATCAACATACAGGCATCTCGGTGGACACCTGAACCGCGCCATTTCATTCCTTTGCTATTTTATTTCACTGAAATCAATCAGCGATAAGTTGCGCGTGGCGTCACTTTGTAAATATTCAAAGTACCGCTTCTAAAACAAAACTGGTTCCACTCTTTATTTTCGTCAACTGTATAAGTAACAGCAGTGTATTTCTATAAGGAATAGCTCAACAGCTATTACTCCAGGTCAGCAAGTTGTAAATTTGCTAGACACTTAACAGGTATAACTAATTGTTTGATGTCGAAAGCTGAAACAAAATATTTTTATGAGGGGTAAGAATTGAGGTGCAGGAGCGCTAGTTGATTCCTTTTTCTTTTACTTCAGTGAAATCAGTCGGCGACGAGCAGCGCATGGCGTCACTTAGTAAAAATTCAAAGTACCGCTTTGAAATCGAAACTAGTCCAGCTCTTTATTTAATCACTTTCTACAAGTAATAGCCGACTAGCTGAATGCCGCGAAGATACCTCGCGAGAAGTAAAAAAAATAAATAAAAATCTGCGTCGGGCAGCATCTAGCAGCACGTCGACAAGACCATATCACTGAAGTCTCCGTCGCGCTGACGGTGCATCTTATTTCTGTAGGGTTTTCTCAGAAACGCAGAGAGAGACCAACTTTCCAGAGATATCATTTTACACATATCGCACTCTCGCAAGCATGCAAGCAAACAAAAAAAAGTCCGCATTTGAAGTGTTGTATACGCTTATAACGGCCCTTCTTAATTTCTTCTTATTTCCTTAACGAGTGTTTTGAATCAATGTCGTGGATTTGACGTTCACCCCTTGTGCCCTACTCGAGGCCTAAACCAGGTTTATATCGCGTAGAATACGCGCTGAAAAGTAATCCTGAAAAGCAATCTGCTCTGCTTTTGCCGTCGGGCCACGACCAGTCTTTTAAAAGCGAGTTGCCAACTGGTAGACCTTGTAAGTTAGCACCATTGGCTTTTGTCATACCCAGGGACGTGGTTTGCAAAATTATTCCTGGCCAAGACACAGGCCAACACTCGCAAAGCCTACCATAAATTTTTATGTCCAGTTCGGTCAAGTTTCGGGGTTGAATAGTTTAAATTTAACGAAACTTTTCTGCTCGACACACCTTTTCAGGTCGACAGCGGAGGAATATCAGAACCCCAGGTGGTCGATGTTTCCGGAGTCCTTCACTACGGCGTCCTTCATAGCCTGAGTAGCTTCGGGACGTTAAATCCCAATAAGCCAAGCCAGTTAAACAGTGTATGCTTTCCTACGAACAGCTCTTTCACGAAACCAGAAAATTATGCTCGGCTCAGCAAATCGGCGTTTGACTTCCGTCAATGTTTGTCAGGAATACTGGTCTCCATCGCAGCTGCAAAAATCAGCGCCCGAATACTGCTGACACCGAAATCTCGCGCGGCCATGAGATAGCTCGGATAAATGTTTTCTTGCGTGCACATGTTCATTCACTTGACTGAAACTCTGTCGAGCAGAGCAGGTTGTTTAGCAGGACATATAAACAAGCGACGGTAAGGCGGAGGATGAGACCGTATTGGAACCATGCATCTTCGCCGGGCCTTCTTTACCACACTGAGAGAAAAAAAATAAACAACACATACACCAAGCAAACCTCTTGTCTTTCAAAGTCAACGTGTGTACTGTGGATGTGTAAAGAGTGTTCCGTGTGCTGCCGCTTGTGTGTAGAGAAAAGCGGCGAAAAAAAATAAACTGTCGAGCGCTTTCTTTGGCTAGAGACGTTTCTAGAGCGAAAGCGCACTGCCTTGAAATCAGTCTTTCGAAGTTGGTATATAAATATATATATATATACATACATAGCGTACTCTATACATACATATATATATTATACTGCTATTACTATGTGTAATTTGCTTGACGTCTTACCGAGTGTTTCACCTTGTAACGGGCACCTGTTAACCTTGAAATGCTATATAGACACCACAACCTGTACAGCCCACAGACATAAAATACTGCCTCTGAGTTTCAATATTTTTGTCCTCGAAAATGATGAATAAGTGATTATTTAGGGACACTGTACGAATATTTATCGTCAGTAGTGTGTACGGTACATTTTACCTCAGTATTTGTTGTCAGCACTACAAGCATTTTTACGGTCACGTTACTTCCACAAAATCGCCTCTCGGGCGAATCTTTAGACGGTACTGTACAAATGTTCCGCTAACCCAACTTGCCACCAAGTTTAAAATATACGAAGTATTAACATCGTGCGAGTTTTAACAGATCGATATATGGAATACAAGATATCTGGATTGCTATAAAACAAAAAGTACCTGCTACATAAGGCTCTAGCAAGTACTTTCACGCTCTGTGAATTATTCGCTTCCCGGATGCCATGTAATGTTACTTCATCTCAGGATCTCACAAAAATGGTATCCGCTTTTGACGATGTACCAAGATCAGTGTAAACATCCACGTGAGTACATTTCAGCTGTTCTTCAGAGTAACATTGTTTCCAGTCCCCATTCTTAAAACGCGAAAAGGGCCTTTTTTTTCTTCCTATGAAAAAGACAACCATATCCGTATTAGTCGCATACACCTCAATGTGTTTTTTTTTCCACTAACCCCTCCTCTGATCAAAACTCTTCCGTTTGTGTCTATGATGACGCACAAACCGTAGAAAGAGACACCTCAATGGTTTTTTTTTTTTTTATGCACAATGTCTGGTCCTTGTCCGCGAGAGCACGCGCCGTGACCAATCACCGAATAAATGCGTTCGTATTTCTAAACGAAACCTATGTCTGTCTTTTCTTTGGGTGACGCAGCATGACAGCGGACGTGTCATTTCCACTCTGCATATTCCTAGGGTGCTGCTGCTGAAGGTAGAAGCGAGCAAGCCAGATTGGCTTTTGAGGCTCCTCAATAAACTTCTCCTTCCCAACACGCCACTTTAGTTTCTTCAAAAACTGCACAAACAAAACCTGTTCTCGCCGCCGCGGTGGCTCAGTGGTTGTGGTGCTGGGCTGCTGACCCGAAAGACGCGGGTTCGATCCCGGCAGCGGCGGTCGAATTTCGATAGAGGAGAAATTCTAGAGGCCCGTGTACTGTGCGATGTCAGTGCACGTTAAAGAACCCCAGGTGGTCGAAATTTCCGGAGCCCTCCACTACGGCGTCTCTCATAGCCTTAGTCGCTTTGGGACGTTAAACCCCGTAAACCAAACCAAAACCTGTTCTATTATTGAGATAGCAGTCTATAATTTTCCCTGGGAAGCGGATTGTTTGCTGGCAACAAATGAACCTACACACATCCAGCGCCAGCAATGCGATCGCTCTTCACAGCTCCCTTGCAGCTCTTCCTAAAGGTGGACTCACACGACAGACCACTAGCCTATGGACCAGGCGTCATGCGACATCCCACTTCCAACTCCGTAAGGTCTGCGCCAGGCTCATACTGGCGCATACTGAGTTGTTTGTCCCAAGACACGCAAAGGCCTGCAGATTCGTATCGGGTCATCGCTTCTGTGCAAACAAAGACACGATTATCGGTGGCAACCAAGCCGTGGATAGTTTGTGATTGTGGCGTTCTACAACTGAGCAGAATGGTCATGGGTTCCACCCCGGTGGCGGCGGTCGTATTTCAATGCAGGCGAAATGTAGAAATGTCCGGTCGCTTGTCCTCAGATTACGTTCCACTAGAATACCTTCAGCAAGCCGAAACTGGTACGGAGGCACTAGCTACTTCCATAAAAAAAAACGTTATTAACCTGAAGATATAACATAAAGTAGACTGGCGCACCGTACAGAAACAGCAACGAGCTGCATACGAGTGCGTCATGAACTAAAACGCCGCAAACTTCAAAAAAGACACAGAAAGGAAACACAAGACACTGGCTCTGCGAGTAATTCGGATGCGGCCTAGTCCTTTTCAGAGCTAACTCCAGAATTTATTGCTTTGATTAGCGTCAATGCTGATCGGCCACAGCGACGAGCCTTACAGTGAAGAACAGCGGAACAAGGGCAAAACGCTAGTAAATCATCGTAAGTTCTTTTCTTGTATGTGTCACTCTACTTTATGAGCACCACATATACATTTATGTGACAAGATGCCCCCCAACCCATCCTTGATCTACCTGGGCTTTTTTCATGAATAACCTTTTTAGGCCTAACACAAAAATCGGAAATGTTGGAGGTTTAATTCTCTGCACTTGCTTCTTGGCATTCAAGAGGCAAAGGCCGCGAAGATAAAACGCCTCGACTCCGAGATCCGTTCTATCGGCTCCGTGCTCATCCGCACGCCAACGGAAACGCTATACGGGTCTGAGCATTTGACACCGCAAGCGCCCCAAACAGCTTGACGTCCACATCAGAAAACGTGTGGCGACCAGGACGTCGGGCTAGTTGTGCGTTACAGATACGAGTTCTCGCTCCCTCCCCCACGTGTCTGCGCACTTAACTCTTAAGTCGTCGCTATCGTCCCCTCATCGCGAAGCGGCCTTGAGCGATGCCCTGCCGCCGCAAGTGCGTGAGAGCGTGATCCTTCCAGCGAGGCGCGAGCACTTGCGGCTCGTTAATCACGCTTGCGGTCAGCACTGGCGAGATCACTTTCTAAATTAACGAACGCCCTCAAGGACGGAACAGGCGCGCGCGGATCGCCTTGGTGCTGGTATGTGGGACAACTGTCTGGGGCATCTGGCGGAAGCTCGTTTGGGTCCGGAGGGCTGGCGGTGATAGCAGGATCACGCTTCTAGAAGCGCCATCTATTGAGCGGAAACAAAAGTAGGGCTCGAAGAACGAAGATCGCGCTCCTCCTCTGTGCGATGCAGTGGTTCTTAGCGTAAAAAAAAAATATATCCCACCTTTTCTAGCAGCCAGCGCAGTGAAGAACCGAGAGCCGCATAGCTGCATCGTAATTGCAGGGATATAACCCGCACACGAAATCTACGCGGATCATCTTACTACAGACGCCACGTTCTCTGCAACATTCAATACTTGGACTCGATAATCCTTAGTCCGAGGCCCACCAGATTACGACGGATTTGCCTGAGTCACAGCTCACACCCGCCACCATCTAGTGGTGTTTACGTAGTATATAGCAGTAAGTGGCTGAAAAAAAAAAAGAATAGAACAGTTTGCGGACATGTCGATTGCCATCAACTGGACCGCAATCACTGCCACGTGCGGACGCGTTCAAATAGAAAAGGAAGTGTAGGCACAACGGAAATGATATGGTGAAAGAATGTCGCAGAAACTAGGCTACGGCTTATCGTTTATGGTTTATTTGTATTTAACGTTCCAAAGCAACTCAGGCTATGAGGGACGCCGTAGTGAAGGGCTTCGGAAATTTGGTTGGTTTGGTTTATGGGGTTTAACGTCCCAAAGCGACTAAGGCTATGAGAGACGCCGTAGTGGAGGGCTCCGGAAATTTCGACCACCTGGGGTTCTTTAACGTGCACTGACATCGCACAGTACACGGGCCTCTAGAATTTCTCCTCCAAAGAAATTCCAGCCGCCGCGGCCGGGATCGAACCCGCGTCTTTTGGGTCAGCAGCCGAGCACCATAGCCACTGAGCCACCGCGGCGGCTAGGCTACGGCTTAGTGATAAGATTCGGTGACAGCCTTCACTGGTCCCAAATGTGACGCGGAGGTGGCGGCTTCTTAGCTCTGACTCTTTCCATACTCTCACTGCTGCACGGCCACCCTTGCCCGAACCTCGTCCGAAATGCTCTGTGTGGTGTGTGTGTGTGTGTGTGTGTGTGTGTGTGTGTGTGTGTGTGTGTGTGTGTGTGTGTGTGTGTGTGTGTGTGTGTGTGTGTGCGTGCGTGCGTGTGTGCGTGTGTGTGTGTGTGCGCGCGTGCGCGCGTGCGTGCGCGTGCGTGCGTGCGTGCGTGTGTGTGCGTGTGTGTGTGTGTGTGTATGTGTGTACGTGCGTGCGTGCGTGCGTGCGTGCGTACGCACGCGCGCGTTCGTGTGTGTGTGCGTGTGAAAATAAATTGCACACTATGAGGAACGTCGCAGCGAAAGGCTCATGGTTAATTAAGGACACCTGGTATTCTTTACGATGCTGACATTGCACAACACCCGGGCGTCTTTCTCGTTTCGCCTCCATCGAAGCACGGCCGCCGCAGCCGGTAAATCCGATTCCTGTGGCTTAGTCGCGGAGTGTCCTGTGCCACAGCATCAAGTGTGGGCGTGTGAGTGTGAGTTTTCTTGGCGTGAAAAGACACCCGCTGCAGGCGCAGCGAAGTGGCGACGACGACAGGCTCGTCCGCTCAGGACCATGTTAGCGTAAGTCTGTGCATGTTTGCTAGTGCTTGTCCGTAAGCGACTGTACGAAGGAAGAAAATGAAGGTCCGCAGGCCTGTCGACTGGCCCCGAAACGGCCACGTCTTGCCCTCGTGCGGATACAAGAGAGCTGAAAGAATCAAGAGGAGAAAAGAGGTAGAAGAGACGCACACCGCAGCCATCCGCGCCGAAGCGAATACCACCTTGTTTTTCATGTGCACTGAAATTGACATCGCACGGTTTCAAGCACCGACCCAGCAACCGTAACTGATCCAGCATCCTTGGGCTATGCAGCCAAACTCAAGAACCCCTGAGCTACTGTGGCGAGGGGAGATGAGCAGAAGATTAAATTTTAAGAGGAAAGCCTTTAATGGCTCATACTGTCGTGACCAAGACGTGTTAGAAAATTTGTCCGTGTTTCAGATTGGTGAATGGTCCTGACGTCACTGCGCGTGAATTTTTGACGGGTGTCAGCCGAAATATGTGAGACAGTTACTGTGCAATTTCCTTTCCTCAAATACAATTTTCGACTGGTGTCCACCGAGATATGTGCGACAGTTACTGTCCTTTCCTGAAATGCAATTTTCATTTTCTTCATTACGGCCCCTCTTTCTTCTTTCACTCCACTTCCTCCCTTCCTGTACGGTGCAGTTCAGGTCCAGCCACTGTAGTTCAGGTGTCCACTGAGATGACAGAGAATTACAGCGCCATTTCCTTTCCTCGAAAAGCGTTTCGTTCAAAGGGCAACGCATCGCGCCGAACGGGTGATGGCGTTCCGTGGACTCTCTGGCAGCGCTACAACACGCTGTCGCGTTCTACTCCTAAAGGCTCCGCATTCTCCGCTCAAGTGGCAAAACCGAAAACAACCAGGCCAAACACACGATAGTTTGGGTGCCGTCACATACCGACATTGTGGGAAATCAGGAGGCGGGTAGGATAGCTCTAGGGTACGCAACAAACCGAGCATCCAACATTCCCGACCCCTCTGAGGAACCCGAGCCGGTAGCCCAAAGCTATACAGACATTCTTTACTACTACAGAGGGATCAGACGAAAATACCCGCCCCCACACAAACAACTCAATAGAGAAGACGCCCTAGCATGGCGACTGTTACAAACGGGAACATTCCCGTGCCTGAACATCCCCAGTAAAATCTACCCAACACAGTACAAGAGCGAGTGCCCGCGGTGTGGAGACAAACCAACATTATACCATACCACATGGGCTTGCCAGAAAATAGACAAGCTACCCATAATTGAAAACCCGAGTGCGGAACAGCGGGAGAGGATGCTATCCAGCGAAATCCTGAAAGTCCAACAAGGACTAGTAAGGCGTGCACTCAAGGCAGCTACCCTCAGCGGAGCCCTGGACTAGGGGAACCGACCCTGATGATAAGATGGAAGACTCCATCTGAAGCCGCAATAAAAAAATATTGTAAAATAGAGCAAATAAACGTCTTCCACCACCACCACCTAAAGGCAAAGATTAAGCGTAATTAATTGACAGTTAATAATGCACCAACAAAATGTGAATTGAACAATCGCGTAGCAGAATGCAGCACTCAGGCTTTCACCTTTCACCACTTTAGCCGCTAAAGTTCCTCGTAATTTTACAGAGGCGCCTTAAGATTGTTTACGTGCTGTGAAGGGTAAGCATTGACTGCTTTTTAATCCACCCAATATTCACTGTAATCCACCATTTGCACCCAATCGTACGTAATATACTATTAATCCACCGCAATGCGCCAAAGTTCATCCATAATTTACCATAATTCACTTTAATCCACCTTACTAAACTCATTCCAACGTAATCTACACTTAATCCACCACAATCCTCGTCATCCAACGTAATCCACCATAGTGCAACTTGAGCCAACGTAATGTACTCTTAATCCACGTAGTGCAAATTATTCATCCCAACAGCAACTTAATTCAACGTAATCCACTCTTGATCCAACTTGATTAGTACAACTTCTGCACGACTTAAATCCACCAAGAACCGATGACATCAGCGGCGCAATGCACAACCTCCCACTTTTTTTGCTGCCCAGAAGAGCACACGCAGTAGCAGCAAGTTAGCATGGAATTCGCGCGTAAACTCTATGGTTCCTGCTATTATACGTACAGTTATTACCATGTTGCCTTGTTGTGTTCGACTATGGGCGTAACTTTATTAAATTAAATCTTCCATTTCGACTTTCCTACCACAGCAGTTTTTCTAGATTAGCTAGAAATTTTTCACGACAGTATGGGAAAACACTGCCCACTAATCGGCCCTTTACTCCTACCTTCCCTTAAGGTGCGGCTCGGGTGACCGCCGCTATGAAAGACAATTACTCCGCTATTTCCTTTCCTAAAAAAAAAAATTCATTTTCCCTTTCGTTGTGGCTGGTTTTGCCTGTACACAGTTGAGTGGTTATAGCGTTCGGCTCCTGAGCACTCGGCTACTTAGCCGGAGTAGCCTGGCCCGAACCAACTCCGACCATAGACGCAGCTATTCTTTTAAAGTCATTTTGTTAATGTGATCGTATTTAGGCTGTCTTACAAAAACAACCGGGTTGCTCAGTAACGAAATTCCCTGATTGGACGAGAAGGTTGTGAGGTCATCAGCACCACCAAATTTGAAAGTCTGAGGACTAAAATGCTCGATTAATTGGATTATCATATGGAATTATACAAACAAGATCAACATTTCCACCATAATCAAGTCACTAATCCTTTCAATCCACTTTAATGAACACACTATTCTCGACTCATCCGCATGAATCTACTCAATATACTGACTAATTCATATTAACCTATCCCCTAATTCCCTCTAATTAACAATTCCCAATAAACCGACCAACATTTCTGCCTTAACCCCCTCACTAATCCTCCTAATCCACCCTAATCAACACTCTATTCCCTACTTATCCACATTAATTTTCCCATTATCCATCCACTAATTCCCACTAATTTAACTGAATTCATTATCTTAAGCCAGCCTACTTCCAAAGTCTGGGGGTCCTTTGAAATATCTGGGAATGAGCCAACTTCCCAAAGCTATCGCACTTTCTTCATAAATATAGTAAGAAGGCCCCAAGGGTTTATTTTACTTTTCTTCAGCCCACATCACAGAGCCTGAAATTTGTTGCAACTTTTGGCACGCATTAAAGTTCTCATGCACTATCAGCGTCAAATAAAGCTCGAACAAGGCACACGAAACAAGGAACACAAACGGAGACTTTGATTGAGTGCGACTGAAAACTACCTCACTAGATATTTTCACTAGTCACTGTCAACCAGTCACACTGAGTTTAGTAGCGCTGACGCTTTTTGGGCGACGTGACGTTTTTGTGTCGTGGAGCCATTCGGTGTTTTCGCATTTGTAAGTTTGAATTTAGCTGTTGGCTTGTAGAAGGTTTCACAACCGCAGTTCAATCGTCATTTGACATTCAGTGATTGTCCAAATCGGCGGGTTTTGATCGAATAGTAGTCGTGCACGCCTTTAAAAATCCGTTTTTCCTCCCTTTAATTTATTTAATGCAGGAGTAAGCAAGAACAAAATGGTAGATATCAACCTTTCCCAGATGCTGTAATCATCTGGCTATTAACATGTTAAAGGGACACTAAGGATAAATTAAAGCTGTGTTGTATCGACAGGTATTACCATTTTAACGACAGAGACGCTAGTTTCACTGAAACGAAAGGTTTCATAAACTATAATAGGCCGCAAATTTTTGTACAGGTGTCGCCACCACCGGCCGATTTCGCAAGTAAAGTGCGCTTTGTCAACTCAGTTTTAGTGCGCGGATCCAACAGGCTAGGCGCTACACCTGCCATTCACTCCGAAACGGTGATCCCGGAGTCCTGTCCCGTGTAGACACCACTAGTTGCAATAGAGTGGCGGGTCAATTCATGAATCCAGTTCCGTCAGCAGTGATTTGCTACCAGACAAACGTTGAAGCAGAAATAAACAGCCATGAAATTCATCTTTACTAAGAATAAGAATTAAATGACGCTATCTTGAATGCCTCTTTAATTCACTTGAAGACGAAAGGACCCCAAATTTAGTCCGAGAAAAAAAAAACAATTTTATGGGAAGCGAGTAAAAATTAATGATATTCAAATGTATGCAAACACAGTGCAACACAGCAGCGCTACAACCAGCGCACCCCAGTACGCCAGACGGCGACGCTGCTTGTCTGTACCTGTCCTCGTACTAGGAACACAACGGTCCCCGAAACTATACACATCGCTCACACCGGCGCCGGCAAATGTGTCAGAAAAGAATAAAGGGGCTGGAAAGGGCAAAGACAATGGAAAACAAGCCCCTCGAGAACAAAGGAACCGAGCTAAGGACCAGCCGCGCAGAATCCGTGGCAGGCTCCTCAATGCAGGCGTCGCCACGTTCATCATCTCGACGACAAGTGCCATGTTGGTTTTTCATTCCACTTTTCAACGGCTCCTCGCTCGAGCGGAACGCAGCTGGGGACAGGACGAAAGCTGCGGCCCTGAGCGCAGTCAGGGTCCACCCTCTCCTCTTCCCCACTATCTCTTTTCGAGTCTTTAATATTCTTCACCACGTCCCCGGAGGACTTCTCGGCTTCTTTTTTTGGCTTGCTCTTCAGGACAGTTCTTCGCTTTGTGGTACACACATACACGCGTAGGCAATGAGCGTGGCTTGGCTTGCTCACGAATGGAGGGAGATGTCTTAAAGCGCCCGCGCGCTCCGGCATATGCTCCCACCACCACATTCTACAGCAGCGCCGCCCCCGGCCGCCTTTCTTTTCCTGGGGCACGCAAACATCAAAAGCGAGCAGAAAGAGGGTTCGCTCGCTGCATCTCACATTCTCACTCTCTCTGCCTCTCCCTTTCTGCACCCTTCCTATCAGTCGCACCCTCACCTATCTTTCTTTCTCTTTCGGAGACTTTCAGCCTCTCCCAACTGTCCTCCTTTCCACTTCGTCGTTGGCGCGAAGCCGCGCGCGCTGCGTACGCCAAGGCCCACCAACCCTGGCACCCAGCGACCAGAGCCGGAGAAAGATTCTGCGCTGTCTTGTGTTTTGGTTTGCTTGTTCGCGAGGGAGGTGAGATTTCCCGCCAGCAGCGGTCGGCCCCGTGCTACGTACCGCCCCGGTAAGTGAGCCAGTCGAGTCACGCCTTATCTGCCTCGCTGTACCGCTGCGAGCAGCGAGAGGGGGTTGGGGCCTTTCGGTTCGAACCCTGCACTTGTTGGTGTTGTCAGTTTCGGTTCACTCTTCTGGTGATTCAGTTTCGGTTAGCGGTCGCCTGGAACCTGACGCGATGAACCTTGGAGCGAATTTCGCTTTTCTGTGTAGTACTTGGCGAGTGTGCGAGGGAAAACACACGAGAGAAACAGGCGGGACAACAGTAGAACAATTGTTTTGTCTTTGTTCCATCCGATGTATACTCTTAATGAACAATCACCGACTTGCCCCGCGTCGATTGGTGCTTTGATTCCGATAAACTTCTCGCTTTGCACTCGCATTAAAAAATATTCCTTCATCAGATGAACGGTGCAGTATGTCATCACGTAAAACCCTCGCCTCCGAAACTAAAGTTACACAGGTGGGCCTCTGATACCCAAGGGTCATGTGATTCAGGGAGCGGTTGCTCCCGAGAATGTGTCATTTCTGGTCCTGTTGTCCACATGTAGTCATGCTCTTTGTTCTTATGTTGTCGTTGGGTTCAATTAATATATAGGTTATGTTGCTCGCATGTGATCATGTTTTGTGCAGTTATGTTGTCATGAGGGGAGGGTGTGATTAGGATGCAGTAGAGCAGGTTTTTTTTTACTTCTTAGCACCTTGAGAGGTGCACAAACGTACTAGAAGTTACTTTTTCTTAGCAAGTTTATTTCTTTTCTACATATTCCTCAGACCGATGATGCTTCAACAACCGAAATGAACCGTAAACGCATGAAATGAAACACCAATGCGTTTTGTCTGTTTCTTGACACTCGTGTAATGCTCGGGTGCGCACCCGTTTGCTTGGCGTGCGCCATTACATATGAGCTAGCACGTTCGTGTCGAAACGGTACCCACGCCATTTGTTCACATAGGTGAGCCCGGAAACGGGAAAGAGCATGTATTTTCGCGAGGTGCTCGTTGGCTAAACCGCATTCCGGCTGTTAAAGAGGCAGACGTTACCCTCAGAGATTCAAGAAACTTTTATTTTCCATGCCTCCGAGTTTCGACGTACTATCGCCCTCAGTATGACTTGCAACCGCAAGTAGCGTGGCCGGAGCGCTCCCAAGAAGCATGGTGGAGCCGACAAGCGAAGCGCTTGAAAACGAAAGGGAAAGAATTTTGCTGTTCCACCACTCAGCCTTATCCCCTGTGGTCTTGGCAGTGTCATGGCGTTATCGCATCGCCGGTGCTTGCGTGACAAATGCGAGGCGCATGTCACAGTTGGTTTTGTTTCATTCCTTTTGCTTTCACCTGTCATGCCCGATAAGGCCGCGGCCCAAATCGCTCTTCAATCGCAGTATGACTGGAGCGGTTTCGACGGTTTGAGCCGCGGTGTTGGAGGAACAGTGCACATTGCTGTTGCAAATATGGCTCGAGCAGATTTCGTTGAGCAGACGACACGGGGGATGCGCCTGGCTGCTGGAACAGCAGGTTCCTTTCCACTTATCTTTCAGGCGCGCCGCTTGTCGGCCCCATCAAGCTTCCGAAACCGCTGCGGCCACACACTCGCGGGTTGCAGGTCATATTGAGCGCGATAGTACCTTCGCATGCGTGTCTTACACACTCGCCATGGGAAAGGGTGAATTTTCTTGGCTTCTATCTGATTTTCTTTGCCAGTAAAAACTCACTTCAAACTTAGCTCTCGTCTTAAAATGTCATACCAACGCGCCAAAGCATATTTAATTTGTCTACAGGTACAAAAAATGTTGCTTTTCACGCCAGTCACTCAGCGAGTGACTCAGTTAGTCAATCAATTTATTCATTCATGACGCACAAAAAGAGGGGTCACAAAATGAGGACAAAATGTATTTAGCCTGTATATATACAGGCTAAATGCAGGCTTCATACTGTGCAGTTTGAAATGTACAGAAAGAAACTAGCAATTCTGATTCAGAACCTGGCAAAAACACACAGAAATCTGTGCAAGCTTATCTGACCCATATCGATTACAGTTTTCTGCATACAAACTACAACATTTCATGAGCTCTAACTAATCATTTATTTTGGAAATTAATACACTTTATACTGCATCCGCTTGTGATTTGCCCGGCCACTGAATATTTCTTACCAGAAGATCTAGGCCCAGAGATATTTTAAAAGCGCGTCCAAGAAGTCTTGCTTTATTTATAACATAAAAATGAAACTGCCATTACGACCTTGTCCTTTGTTTACGAAATACGTTCTCCTGTTATCTTGTTTGTTTGACACATCAACCTATTTGAAGTTATTGTTTTTTTTGTGTGAAAGTTGAGAATTATTTGCTATATGTGTATTCTTAAACTCAAGTATGTACAGAGGGCAAAACGCATGTCTTGAACAAGCGAACTGTCTTTTCCGCACCTCCCACGGCCGCTGCGACCAAGAAGTCCAAAGATAACAACGAAATCCTATAAGTTTAACTGCACATGCTTACATCCAGACCGTTTTTATCGAAATGTTTTCGATAGATATCGCGTGTTCAGCCCGAACCATGCCCAGAACGTGTTCTAAGCATGCGTTTTGCCCTCGGTACTATATGCCCCTTATGTCTATGCAGTGCTTCAAATATAATTTTTTGTTTTCGTTTTTCGTTTAGATTTTCCTTTATTCCTGTAATCTTCACAATTAATTACAGTACTAGCGTGTACGATACAGTGTTTTAGTGTATAATTTTTTTTTTATTGACCAGGAAGAGCAGGCCATATATTGAAATGGGAAGCCCGCATTAGCTTGCTGTTCCTTGGTTTACGCTATGTAAATCAGAACAAACCAGAATTTTAAAACGATGGTGATGATTTAGCTACGACCTGGGCATCTTCGCACTACAGCTTAGAAACGCCCACGCCGCGGCTCAAAGCTGAAGACACACGTAGCGAAGCAAAAAGACGCACAACCTTCGTCGTTGTCGGCTATCTTTTCTTCGCTCACGTAAGCCCAGTTTAGCTGTATCACTTACGCCGAGAGTAAAGCACTCCTGAAAGATACGGCTTCACAGACGCCCCCGTGTGTACTGACCTTGGCTGCAATTGACGCGAACCTCTTGATCCTGATACCGGCCTTCCGTTGCGTGCCATAAGAGGCGCACGCACAGACCAAGTCGCAGCACGGTACAAGATGACGCTAGGGCTTACCGCTGAGTTTCGCATGAGTTTCTCGCGGTGCGCAAAAGTCGGTAGGACAAGAAACGCAAAGAATTTCGAAACAATAGTAAATTCACAACAATAGAAACAGTCACAGAAGCGTTAGAACACGGTAAACGCCTGTAATACTGTGAAAATACAGTTTTAAGGCGGAAGCCTTTAATGGCTCATACTGTCGCCCATCCGTTAACAAAGCGTGTCTCACGCGTTTAACTCGGAAACTGAAAAAGATAGAAGAAAACCAATGCTTGCTTCAGATAGAGGAAGAAAAAATGAACCAAGAAGCCAAGTTTCATGACTGTAGAGTAATTAGTTGGTTAACTATAGGCAAAAATGTAGAAATTGCGCCGAAATAGCGCGGACGTCTATATAGCCACGCAAACGGTGTGACGTCACTTCCACCGGAAGTCGTCACGCCATAGTGAAAATTGTCACAGAATGGTCGGAAAAACGTCGGATTTGTGTTAAATTAGATGGAAAAATCTGTAATTAATCGTAACAAACACTTAAGATCCCCGAAAGATGTAGAATTTGTGTATCGATATAACCACGGGAATGATGTGACGTCACATCCACCGGAAGTCGCCACGGCATAGCGTCCTCGGCTTTCGCCTCTCAACACTTTATTTGCCAAAGTGTCCTCGCAATATTTTAGCGTAGCCGGCCAGCCGTACGGCAAATACGGTAACGATTTGCCGATGCTACTATAGCCGGGCACATCTGCTGTACGGTATCGGTTGCCTTAGCTACCGTGTTTATCCTGCAGTGCGGCTAAAACTCTATTGTGCTCTTATTTCGCCATGAACACGCGCAACTTTTGAGGCTTGCTTCGCCTTAGGAAGTGCATGTTTTCAGAAAGGACACTCTCTGCGTTGAAACCTTCTGTTTCCCTAAATACTTTCATTTTACTACAGAAACAACTCGGCCCTCTCATCATCCATTGGCATCGATACCACTCTTCTGAAATTTCTCTACGGGAAGCGGTGTCGGCCCCACTGTCGTAGTACATCGCAACCGAAAACTATCGCACTTACCTGATGGCCGGAAGTACACTGTAAGCAGAAAGGAGTAAGAATGAAGTAACCTCTCCTCTAGCAATCTCCCTTTAAAAAAAGGGCGTCAGGTAGAGGAGGGTTTATACCTTTTTACTCTCATACAGGAGCATTTGTGTTTAGAGTAGCGCGGCCCCGATGCTCACAAGCCACAAAATAGACGTGTGGGTAGTGAAGTAGACACTCTTTAGAGGGCGCCACGTTAGGTCACGTGGTTCAGGTGGGAACAGGAGTAGCTGCCTCCATACGAGCAGTTCTTGTCGTGCTGCACCACTGTTTCTGGAGTTTAGTCTAGCAATGAACGAAGCATTTCTTCTTTCGTGTTTGCAGCGTCATCCGCTTTATCCAGAATCCTAACCCCTTAATAACTCGTGACTGTCAGCCACATAAAGGCGCGTCATCGCATAGCAAATCCCCAGTGTCATCGGTCACATGAGTGATGAGTAATGATGCGTTCGCATTAATGGCCTTTTGACCCTTTATTGTTTCGTGGTTTATGAGGTTTTGCGGCCCAAAGCAGCTCAGACTATATAAGAGACGCCTTGGTGAAGGGCTCCGAATAATTTCGATCGCTTGGATTCTTTAACGTGCACTGATATCGCACAGCACAGAGGCTCCATCTTTCGGCCCCATAGAAATGCGCCCATTGTGGCCGGAATCGAAGCCGCGTATTTCGGGTCAGCATCCGAGCATCATAACCACTGAGCCAGCGCGGTGGCTCTCTTGTGACTCGCCAATTTTCCTCACCCATGTAACCCATTAATGGGTCAATGAGTGTGACCCATTAAATGCAAATGGGACGCATTTCTAATTAGCACCCTTTAGAACAAGACCGTGATTGCCAATCAAATGACGCTGAACTTAACGTGAACTTCAGTAGAGTTAGTTCTTGGGCTAGTTGGCATTCTCGATTTAAACTCATAATTTTTCAGCGCAACGGCACACGGCCAAAGAAAAGAAGCAAGAAGAGAAGAAAGGTGTTCTTGTGTTCGCCCTTCTTCTCTTCCTGCTTCTTTGGCCGCGTGCCGTTGCGCTGAAAAACTATGAGCTTAACGTGAACAATTCTTGAAATTTAGTGCTTAAGCTTTACTTAACCCGGTCCCAAAGAAGAATCTTGTGTGAAGCCCCGGAGTAACTCGGGTAAGCTCGGGTTAGTTCGGAGGAGCGTCGTGCAAGATGCAGCCAATGGGAGGAGGACGTCACGCCAGCTGCAGCAGAGTGGAGAGAGGGTGTGAAGATGAAGAGCGAGAGGCGCAGTTGCGTGCTCATGCAGATACCATAAAGAATAGGCGAAGAATGAACGCATCTTTTCGCACGTCTACTCTGTTTAACTACGTGTGAACCCTACCATAAAACCCTGCCACTTATTTTATGCACCACGCTAAATTCAGGACAGAAGAGAATAAGGAGACGCGACTGATGCTTCAATCAGACAGCGCTTGGAACTGGATGTCGGCGTTGCTTCCTTCTTGGAAGTGCAGCCGGGAGGCATAGAACAACACTTTTGTTACGGCCCGTGATTGAGTCGGCCTGCCGCTCTTCCTCCTTTCCTTAACGCTCCTCCTTCGCGTAGCCTTCGCGCTGCCGACAGCGACTAGCCTTGTCTTATGTCGGCTGCAGTACCTTTCTCTGCCCACTCACCAGTCGTATGAGGATGATAGATGCGCTCTACTCACTCATCAATCAGTGTACTAATGATAACCTGTCCAATCAACACGCCATAAGTGGACGAAGCGCATATTTTCCAGCGATCAATTTTTCCCTGAGCAAACTTTCTCGTCACTGATGATGGTAGCGTCTGTGCGTGGTTCATTTACTTGTTTTTTTTTTATTTGTTTATTTCATCTTCAGAGTATTGGTTCGTGCAATGAAGAGTAGAAAGCCTAAACATTGTTACAGCGAAGTGAAGGTGGAACATTATAGTTACTATAGTGAACGAAGTTAATAGCATAATACATCGAACCATCACACCAAATACAGCGCCTACATTGACGAAAGTATAAAGCAAGAAATGATCTCCATAAGGAGATTACAGCGAGAACAACGTTGATCAGAGCGTCATAGAATGCGGGATGATTTTCAACAACTTAAGGCCGTTCGCGCTGGTTAGTGACTGTGATAAGTTGGTCCAATCTTTCTGTAACCTTTTGAATAAACTAATTTAAATGTGTGATTGTATTAGATCAGATAAGTGAACTTTCGCAGTATGACCCCAACGGCTGGAGAAGTTCTCAAAATGTGTTAAATAATTGTCAGCCTCTGGTTTCTTAATCATCGGCTTTTTACATTCCTACTAGAATAAGTAAAACATATATAAACGAAAGATCATCTACGTCTATGCGCGCATCGTTATAATATGAAGGCAGGAAAAACGGAAGAAAGGAGATCAGAAATAACAGCAAGAAATAGATGGTAGAGAGAGGGTGTGGTAGATGGTCCTAGGCGATCACAAAATGAACAAGGGAGGGGAAAACCTCAGGTTGCTTGAGCCAACGTTTCAACAAGGGGACTTGTCTTCGTCTGGGCAAAGCGTTCATCATTGGCAGGGATTAAATAGGGCCTTCGCTCCGAGGAGGAAGGCCCCGGGGGTGGGGAAGAAAGTGGTGTGAGAGGGGATGCGTGTCAGGAAGGGGAGGGAAACATGATATTCTACTTTATTGATCAATTACAGCCAAATAAAATACATAGTTTCAGCCCAAAGTAAGAGATGTGATACATTGATCACTCAAAGCAAGAGCAGTTATGTGTGTTGTAAAAAAAAAAAGTGTTCTTTCACTGCTGAATGAAGAAAACAAAATCAGCTTACGTTGCGTTTTACGAATTCAGCCAAGGAAACAGAGTAACTCTTATTTTTCAATTATCAATATTGATAGCCATTATCAATGTCATGCTCGCCAACAGTAATTGGCGACGGAAAGAATCCAGTCGTGATCGTATACCTTATACCTGCGCCGCAGAATATGCCAGGTTTTCAGGGAATCCGATCACCCATTTTTAAAAACTAGGGTCCTGAGGTAAAGCGAAGCTTTTGCGGCACAGTAATACCAGTGTTGGCGGACGCCAGAAAACAGGCGAGTCATTCTATCTAGTCGAGTTGCTAACTAAATTCTAAAAGTTAACTTTTTAACTATGGGCACCTGGTTATAATTAGAGATTTGTAGCCGGTCGTTAGTATTGGTCACAACAGTTTCTATAATTAAATGTAATTATCCTCGCTGCGGTTCGAACAATTTTGGCAACATCGTGCCAAAATGCATGCGCTTTCGAAAAGTATGCCGGCAAAGCAACTCCCACCGTGCACGCAAATAGTCGAAATTGCCAAATTTTGTCGAGGCACAGCGCCAAGGGTAATCGCGTTTTCGAAATTCTAAAAACTGATATAGCTATTCTTAACGACCGGCTACAAATCCCTAATTGCAACCAGGTGCCTATCTGTAATAGTTTTAAAGTTAGCTGTTAGAATTTGGTTCGTGATTTTAAAACTTAACGTGATTCTTCTGTTTTTTGACGTCCGCCAGCAATGGTATTACTATACCCCAAAAACCTTCTCCTTACCTCGAAAACCCTCTTTTTCATGCAGCCATCTCATACCTTAGACATTTCAGGCGAATGGGTTGTGTGGCTGCGCTCAAATAATGTTTTCCCGCACACTATCATCCCTTAAAATTTTTCGGTCCATGTTGCATTCTTTCAACAGTACCTTTTGCTGAGCTAGTTGGTGTGACATTGTGATCAGGAAAGTCAAAACAGCGCTCTTTATCAAATTTAGTGCTGTTTTTACTTTGCTAAACATAATGTTACATTCTTGTTTGCGTTTCCCGCTGCAGGCTTCGTGATTGTGTATTGACTTAATAAGCAATGTACAACAAATAATTTGCTCCAAAGAAATGTTTACTAGCTCATGCGTCCGATTTGTTTGCACTGCTTGCGGTTGTTCTTCGCCTACAGTATCGTCTGCATTTTCCGCATTCCACGTCGTTGTGCATGTGCACGCCAGATGTTATCAAGCGATACAATCATAAAAACATTCCATCGCTCACGCCGCTGGAGTTTAGAATTCGAAACGCGCAAACCTGCTGACCTTTTCACGCCTCTCGACGCACACGACTCCAAGAAGTGTCGAAATCGCGCACTCAAGAAGAATGCCTCAGTTCTCTTAAATTCTGGAAGCATGTGTTTGCCTCAAGTGGGTTTATCGCACGTCCCTCGTGCGAGCCCCACACAGAGCTCTGCATAGGAGCTGCCGCTGTTCTAGTAGGTTACACTCTGCTGTTAACACAAGTCGTTTGGCAGAATGTAACTTCAGTAAGCGCTGTATACCCCGACGTCAGCAGGAAAAGACAACAGCATCCGTGCCGCATTCTTCTCCGAGTGTGCACGGCTTTGCTTATGATGGTCATGATGATGATGATAATTTTTATTGCGCAAGAGCATCTGTGGGCAAAGAACGCCCAGAAAAAAGTAGTTTTCGTCCAGTCAAGGCGGCCTCAAAGACCAATTTGTCAAGCAATGCGCCCCAAGAAACAAAGCATCAGGCCAGGGAAAAGCCGGTGGTGGTGAAAATTTTTAATTGCTGAAATAGAGTTTGGGAGCCACAGAGTGGCCCCGCTACATGGTCGGCGTCCCTAGTCCGGGACACCGCATGACAATGCCCCGTCTCTCGCCCGTTTCACCAGAGCCCTTTGGGACTCAAGCGAGGAGCAGTTGAGGAGGGCAGTCTCCCATGCCCTCTGGAAAAGCCAGCGGCACTGGGGATCGAACCCCAAACCCCTTGCATTCGAGGCGGATGCTAAAACCACCAGGCCATCGGTGCGATGTGCACGCCTTTATTGGCTTATAGAAGGTGTGTTTGACGCAAATAATTAATGAAGTTCGTTCCGAAATCAAGCAACGTCTAACTGAAAATATTTAACAGAGGTTCCTCATCACATACAATTAAATCAAAAAATTTTCTGATGAGCATAGAGTAGCTGCTGATTTCAAACGGCACATATAGCCATTTGCACTAGCCGGACTCTCATTACTCAGCATTATCAAGAAAGCCCGTCTTCAAACGGAAGTGGCACTTTTTCTGATTTTCATGAAATGTTATCAGGAAACTATAAGGTCTGGAAAAACCCGGCAATCCAAAAAACAAGCGGGTTTACACTAACGTCATTTAAATTAGACGGCGTGGTAATTGTTTTCTACGTCCGGGTAAGTCTTTCCGGAGTGTGCCCAAGAAGCCAGTGACGGCCGGACAAGGATCTTTGCAATATGCATTTAGGGCAAACCTAGCTATGAAACTAACACTTTTAATTTGATTGCTTTAAATCAATTCTCCACCAAAACCTCTTATACAAGTAAGCACATAGCAAACAAGCGGAGTTATGACAGCCAAGAGGGCGAATGCGCGAAGACATTTCGGTTGACAGTCGCATACTTATCGCTGAGCTGTCCAAATGAGACTGCTATTACGGCAAATTGCTTTAAATCATTTCTCCACCAAAACCTATTATAAGCACATACCTTGCAGCAAAGATATGACAGCGAACAGGGTCAGTGCACGAATACACATCCGTTGAGAGTAGCAATGATTCATCGCTGAGCTGTCGAAATCTGACTGCTATTACGACACTTCCGGAAGCCAGCCAGCTCGATCCCGTGCGCACGGCGGCGCTAGCTCGAGATAAGTCAGCACTCCGTCTTTGTTTTTTCCGACATCCTCCCACGCTAGCAAGATATTTGTCGCACTGACACAGCTTTCTCCCGCGTCTGCAAGATTCTGAGCAGTTGCTAATGTAGTACGACGTCTCCCGAGGGGATGCTGTTGGCGTACTTTCCCAAGCACCGCTGGTTTGGCCTAATATTTGGAAATGGCTGGTGTCCCCCTGGTCCTTTGTAAGGCCGGCGTTTGCCAATGCAATTCCAATAGCGGGCCGATTAGTTGTGTTGTTTCGTGCCATGCCGTGGTCGAATATTCACTAGGAGCAGCCAGAGTCCACAAGGCGGGACTGTCGTCGTAGCTTCGTTGCTGCGCGACTGGTTAGCGGCAGCCGCTATCGCTGAAACCTCGGAGCAGTTCTTGAAGTTGTTCCAACTGCGACTATTCCCTTGCGTAGGTGTAGAAAGCTGCTAACCATTCCTTCCCGCCCACTGCTAGCCGTACAGGTCTTGTGTAGTCTGATGGGCGCCTAGCGTTTTCTTGGCGTCCCTTGTCGACTCTTTTCGAGTAACCCGCTGCTAAAAAGATTTCTTGCAATTAACGCGGTGCGTATACATTTCTAACCTTTGCAAAACACTAACGCGGTGTAATAAGTAAATACTGAACTTAGCCGGGGTCGCTTGTTCGCTTCAGATCAACAGTACCATGCGATGTGGCCTCGGGGCTTTTCTATAAACTTCTGTCTCGCCAAGGCGTATTTCATTATTCTTGTTCTCTGCTTAGAAAAGGATAATCTATTCAGCTTTACGCGCAAGAGGAATTGTTGTGGACATATTACGGGTATGCTAGCTAATTGTATAAGCAATTTGATTGCACGTTCCAGAATTAAGTGGCGCAAAGTACCAAAATGTCGCGTTTCGCCCGACTCTCCGCTGTGCACTACCGGCAGCATCTAGAGCAAAACGCAACGGGCTCATTCGGAAAGGCTCATGCGCCATGTAGGCAGCGTCGCGTAAATATGCTTTCCAGCGTGGCTTTGTTATCGCCTCTCAGGAAGGCATGCACGCGTAATTAAACTACGATGTACCCTACAATAACGATTTCTTTCAGAATACGGAACAGCCTCACTCAAGGCAGTAGACTGCCCTTCGGAACCGACGACCGACCGGATCTAACACGGCGGGTTCTGTCAATAAAGGTTGTGTTCAATGGGCGAAATAAAACTGCCACGAATTTTTAGCCTCTCCACAGCGTATAAATGATAGCGATATCTACACCACATCCCTCTACCCCTGTAGAAAACCTCAACATACTATAAACACAAATTAGCCAGTGTGGGAGCAAGAAGGGGTTAATCTGTCCCCTAGCCCACACCCTATTAGGGGCACGGTAAGCTGCCCAAGTTTAGGTGTCGATCACTAAATATACGGAATCATTACTCTTGGCAATGAGGGTATCTTCTGACTGCAAATCATAATAGCTGGATCGATCGAGTAAACAATGGAAGGAGGGTTTTAAATGCTGCACCGGAGGTGTTAAGGCAGAAGCCTACGGCGCCAGTAGCTAATTCCCCCCCCCCCCCCCCCCCCCCCCTACCGTGTCGTCTGAAGTCGGGAGGGGTTGACAATGATGACAGCGCGTCGCGCGCTTCGGACGCTGTCCAAGCCCGCGGGGATTGGGGAGAAAGACCGCGAACAGCCTTGTCGGGGCCGCAAGGGGGCCGACGACCGTTTCCCGTTGAAAGGAAGTGGCTGGGGGGGTCAGTAAGGTCGGCGACTTCTGAAATAGCTAAGCAGTGGACTTACTGGCGCCTCTAGAGTCGGGCTCTGGCGAGCACTGGGCTCCACCTACTTGTACCTACAGTGCCATTGCAGCGGGATTGGTTAAAATTGGGCGACAGCGGATTTAATAAAGCTCCGCCCAATTATTGAAGGGTTAAAATCCGCTGCGAACAAAGAACATGGAGGAGCGCGCCGAGTCCCAGTCTCGGCCGCTTTTCTACAGCCCTTTTTCAAACCGCCTTTTACTTTTTAACCGCCTTTTTCGCTAAGTTCTTGAATTTTCGATCCCGTCTTCAATAAATCAGTTTTTTCGGTCAAGGAGTTTGGAGTTGCTGCCCCAACCGGCAACGTGTCGCCGGACGAGCGGACAAAGACGTGAGGCAGCCCAGCATACGATCAGATTAACCGGCCAATCCGACCCTATTTAACTGGAGGTCTTGAGGTTAGCAAACAGAGGAGCATTAAACTTCAATTTAAGTCTTCGTAACTTCCAGAACTTGATTCCGTTGCCAACCGTAAGTATCCCGCATTTTTAGTGGCGGAAATCGACCCAAGGGCAAGGGAACAACGCACTTTCCCTAAAAGGGAGTGAGATAAGAGTAGAGCTTTCTCCCTTTACACTCCCACAAAGTTTAATTCGTGTTTAGAGTGCACCAGGGCAAAAGGTCACAAGTAGCGCCTTCTCTGGTGCTCCCAAGCCGCTTGTTCTTCATGGCAAAAGCCTATACCTGGACGCTGTTGTCTTCGGACAGTAGGTGAACCGGGAGTTTTTTGGCTGCAACAAGGTACTAGTGTTGACAGTGGTATCGGACCAACATTTTCCCCACTTCTAGTTACTGATCATTTCGCTCTCGCCCTACCATAAGCTTGCCATACCGGTTAGCTCAGTTGGTAGCGCGACTGCTCCGGTGAAGCGGTGGTCCCGGGTTCGAACCCCGGACCAGGACTAATTTTCCATTAACTACGAAGTTTCTGAGAAATCCGTATAGCTTTCTTTTGTAGCCGTATGGCTGCGCTTGGGTGGATGCCAGTGAGTAATTACTCCCTTATAACATGGTACTAGTCTACCACAAAAAGGGTCGCTGCAAAGAACACAGCCCGCGCCGGTCATTCACACGAACACAGTCAGCGAACCCAAAGTAACCGGCGCACCATACTCGCCAGGGTTTCGAAACACATCGCGTCTCGGCTTCGCTTCAACGTGACACGCCTATACAGCGGGGTACTGCGTTCTTCCTCGTGACCCGCTATTTTCCTGTCTTCGAAAGACGGCCTTCAGTCATTTCCACTTCCGTTGCGCGGCCCCAAGTCGGCGCAGCAAGTATATAATGAGCGTCGAGAGCGGCTCAAGGAGGTCGCTGCGTCGCGCAAAGGATCCGTTTCACGCGCGGCTGCTCGTAATTGGCTTTACTAGGACTCCCCCGGCGAAGAAGCCCTGTCAGCTGGGCTCCTCTGCAGCTCCCATGGCTCAACCGTGTCCTCCGGATGCTAATTAGAAGTCGCCTCCAACCGTGGGGGGTCAGTCGTCTCTTGTTTGTGTTCTCAAGAAGCACGCGTGTCTGGCAGCAAAGACTTTCTAACGGCATTCCAAATAACGCTTCTCCTGTAGAGCAAGAAGTAGCGTAAAGGTCGAATCTGGTGCGTGACTGTTTTTGTAAAGTAAGCCTCGCGTAGGTGATCCTGTATGCTTAGGTAGCCGCCGCGGTGGATCAGCAGTTATGGCGCTCGGCTGCCGACACGAAAGACGCGGGTTCGATCCCGGCCGCGGCGGTCGAATTTCGGTGGAGGCGAAATTCTAGAGGCCCGTGTACTGTGCGATGTCAGTGCACGTTAAGGAACCCAAGGTGGTAGAAATTTTCGGAGCCCTTAACTACGGTGTCCTTCATTGTCTGAGTAACTGTGGGACGTTAAAATCCCATAAACCTAAACCTATATCCCATAAACCTAAACCTATATCATAAACCTAAACCTATATGCTTGACCAAGAAAGTGCAAGACAAAGGATAATGTTGCTAGACTTAATTTCTGGCGCGGAACATAATGTTCCAGTCAGCAAAGACAGGCAGCAGAATCCACTCGTGAATTTCCCCTCTTAAGCGTTAAAGCTGCGTCATTAATAGATTGTTTTATCTTCGTAAACATGTAGCAAGGGAGTATGAACTTTTCGAAACGTTTTATTTCCTGAATGTCAGATCACAAAGCGGTGACGTAAGAGAAGCGTCAAGTCCAAGCGCATTTCTGCGCAGTGTTTCTTCCCGTGCTCCAGTGGACACGATACGTCTTTACTGGCATTGCCGCCGTTTTCTCTCCTACCAAACTTAAAGAGGTGTGCAAACTGTATTCGAAATTTCAATGCACGGTAACATGCCAGGGCGGAGTTTGCGTGGATTCCTAGCCTACTTTAGTTTATCACACTGTACAATGCTTTTCAAAAGTTTCCAGCCCTCTGAACTTATTACAAAAACAATAAAAAAGCGCCCAAAGTGGGCCGCCTCCTGTGGCAATTTCAGGGCTTCTTGTCCGTCGGCAACAAGAGACATCCTCATTCATAAATTTTATTTTTCCGGTCTTTTTCTTCTTTTTTTCATCAATGACATGTACGCATACCTTTCCTTAGGGCGCGTATACCCAACTTCATCAAAACCGATTTCTTGACTCATTTAATACGGACACTAAGAAGGCGCTATGCGCTGTCAGTACACTTCCTGGTCACCTTTCTACAGAGCATCCAAGAGCACACCCGCCCCTCTTCCCGAAGCTCTTTCTTCATCACATTTGCGTTCACATTTAATAAGCCCTTGATGCTCAACTATATCAGATGTAACTCACTTTCGGGATGAAACCCGGACAAACAAAAAACAAATGTGTTGTCAGATCGAGCAAACAGATGAATGAGGACAGAAACGTAAAAAAAATTCCGGTTTATTTTAAACACTGCGTCAGTTAAAATACACCTTTCATTGACATATAATGACAGGTTCGGGCAAGACCTCCTTTGTTACAGAAGAGGCAAAACGCACAATAAAACTCTTGACAAAGCTTAAGCGAAGTGGCAAAAACGCACAATAAAACTCCTGACAATGCTTAAGCAGATTCACAATACAACAACACCAGCAACACAACGCACAATAAAACACAATTCCATAACACTCTCAACTTCTGATCCTGTCTTTAGTCAGCGGCCTGTTTTGCGCATGTGTTATCACAGTTGCATTATCAAGCACTGAGGCGTTCTCACAGCATCTACGATCATCAATGGCGCATCCAGTATGGCTTAGGGGGAAATAAATGACGTCTACGCTTGCTGTGTAATGCGCGAAGTAAACGGCAGCTGTTGGCCTCTTTGAGCGCCCTGTTGAGCGTTGGCCTGTTTGACGTATGCAGCGTCCCGTAGCTGCACCAATTCTAGGGCATGTTCTTCCAGGTATACACGGGCTATACTTTTGCGATAACGCGGATGCTACTCAGAGCGGTCTTATCAGAGTAGAGCCGTCTGCTTACATACTGAAAAGAATGCTGCAAGCAATGCGGCAACCACACTATATATCATCATCACCATCAGCCAGACTACGCCCACTGCCGGGCAAAGGCCTCTCCCATGTCTCTCCAATTAACCCTGTCCTTTGCCTGCTGCGGCCACCGTATCTCCGCAAACTTCTTAATCTCGTCCGCCCACCTAACTATCTCTCGCCAGACGCTGCGCTTGCCTTCTCTTGGTATCTAGTGTCTTACCCTTAACGATAGCCGGTTATCTTGCCTTCGCATTGCGTGCCCTGCCCAAACCCATTTCTTCTTGACTTCGACTAGGATGTCACTAACCAGCTTTTGGTCCCTGACCCATTCTGCCCTGCTCCTGTCTCTTAACGTTACACCTATAATTTTTCTTTCCATAGCTCGCTGCCTTGTCAGTTTAAGTTAAGCCCCTTCTGTTAGCCAGCTGTGAAGTCACACACGGCGGCTCCACGAATCTTCCTTCGGCGCGACTGCAGCGCGCTCATATCGGCCGCTACGTTAAACTCGCATTGCGGGCAATGACCAACACAATGCCTCCGAACGCCGCACCAACAGCTACCGCGGTTAAACATGACGTCACGCTGTAGATGTGTTCTCGGTACGAGGGTACAGCAAAATATAACTATGGACGATGCCCTTATGCATGCAGTCTGCTTTTGTCTAGCGCAACAATACTAGAAAAAGACTCTTATTGCACTATAACGATGCTCGTGCACTATAAGTGTCATTCCAACGTACGACGACCTACAAAGGACCGCATGACATTTAAACTCAAAATAATGAGACGACTGCTGAATAGGCCCATGGACCCTGTGGAGCATTGGCCAAAACTGCCCAAAAAAGTCGCAAACTTCCATCATTGCACATTTCGTGCTTGAGGATGGTTTCTATGATGCATACGCCAAAAAGTGCCACAAAAAATCACGAATTTCAACATTGCGCAATTGGTGCTTGAGGATGGTTGTGCAATGATAAAAACGTTGACTGACAAATAAAAATGGTCGATAATTGAATGTTGTAAACTGACCTCCCATCAGTGCATTTAAAGAGTGCACACGTAGTCCGGTAGACCCATCAAATTAACATATACCACAATCACAAAGCCATGTGCTGATTTCACAGTTAACGTGCTGAAATTGTAGAAGCTCCCGCACCAGAGTCCATTTTTTTCAGGCAAAAAATACCGCAGCGGATGTTTAGCACGCATTGTATAAGTGCAATGAGAAATAATCAATAACTCAGTCTGTATCACTCCTCGCTAGAGTGCAGATACAAGCTATCAAACATATTTATTTCAATTTGTTTCAAACACGAAATATATAATTCGTTCAAGGTGAAAAAATCCCATAATTTGCAATGAAAAAAAAGCGTACCTTTTCCGTCAACATGCCAAGACGAAAAAATGCCGATTGACTAAGGCGGTCGATAAGCGTAAATATCCTCGTACTTTTTCTTAATTCGCGCAAAAGTAGCATGCACAGACACGACACACATGACCCACGAATGAAATCACCATCACCGATGTAGTAATTACCAGCCTCATAAAAAAAAGAGGTAACATTACGGGTTCTTAACAACTTGCATGACTGTCGCCATATTCGGCGACTGTTGCGGCGTGCCAGCTAGTCGCCCGATTCCCTGGAGTTTCTTGTTGTAGTGCGCGTCAGTCTCCAAGTGCTCCAATTTATACTCAAGGCTCTTGAAGAGAACGATGCCACAGTAATGACATGACAGGTCCACATCTTCCTCATGTTCCATCGGCTGGCTCTGCAGTGGCAAGGATGCGGGTGTTATGGGCGACATCGTTGTCTGGTTGGGTGCTGACTCGGACAAGGACAGTGCGCGTATGCCTTCGCCAGACGAAATCTGACGCAGAACCTGTTCTCTCTGCAACGCCTTCTGGTGCTTCTTGCCCTGCAGTAGAGAGAAGCAGAATGCGTGCCCACTGTCAATTGTACAAGAAAGGGTTGACTGAATAGCCGAGGTTACCAGAGACGGAATGTGCAGAGTGTGTGTCCTGTAGTGTCACAGCAACAGCTTTGGCTTTGGTTTGGTTTGGTTTATGGGGGGTTGAACGTCCCAAAGCGACTCAGGCTATGAGGGACGCCGTAGTGAAGAGCTCCGGAAATTTCGACCACCTGGGGTTACTTTAACGTGCACTGACATCGCACAGTACACGGGCCTCTAGAATTTCTCCTCCAAAGAAATTCAACCGCCGCGGCCGGGATCGAACCAGCGTCTTTCGGGTCAGCAGCCGAGCACCATAGCCACTGAGCCACCGCGGCGGCGAACCCGCGTCTTTCGGGTCAGCAGCCGAGCGCCGTAACCACTGAGCCACCGCGGCGGGGTAGCGACAGCTTTGAATGACACATCCGAGTCAAAAGTCTAACAACAAAAATACAACACAATATTTTGTACCTTTGTCATCACGACAAATTTTTCTGTTCTTTCATAGCATTTTTCTATAGTACTGTATAGTAGTTTTCTGTAGTCTGCAGATCTGTAGTACTTTCCTCGAGTAACTACACAAAATTCTGTTCTCAATACAAGAACTTCCGCTGCGCTACAGAAAAGTTCCGCTGCGCTACAGAAAAGTTCTGCTGCGTTACAGAAAAGTTCCGCTTCGCTACAGAAAAGTTCTATTGCGCTACAAAACGGCCATAACTGGCTCCTTGGGCCAAAGGACACCTGAAACGCGCTTTCAGGTACATGGTGGTGGTTCCCAACTGCAAATAACTGTTTGAACAATATTTCGAGCTTAGCAAGGGTAAACTGCCAGCAATTTTTGTCCGGAATTACACTCACGCTGTTATGGGCAATCAGGGCCTCTTGACAGTTCATGGCCACGTTGCAGAGCTTGCACACGAACGGAAGCAGATTGTTCTGCATCAGAATAGCAGCGCTGACAGCAGATGCCGCGGATACGTGGGTATCCAGGGTGGCCTCAGCGGCGGGTATTCCGCCTTCGGTCAGCGCTTCCAGGTGCTTCTGGGTGGCCACCTTCTTCTGGTGCTTGGCGCTCTTCAGGTGGTCCATGTAGGGCACCGGGCCGCTGAAATGCATGCAGCAGTGCTGGCAGGAGTAACCCGTCGACGCCATCTGCAAAATAATGCGCGACTATGTTCGATGGCTCCGTGTTCAACAACACTTCACTTGCCCAGAAAAAGCCGCCCTGCAAAAAGCCACAAAGTATTTCCGCCCAACCTGTACCTTGCAAACGCGAGAACCTGATAGTATACTGCCGCGAAGTCTTATGGTTCCGAAATAACTTTTGTTCCTTTATCGCTGTAGGAGCGCAGGCTTATCGTTTTCAGCTTCGTTTCACGGGTTCAGTTATCGATCGTACTGCATTCAGGGGCGGCAGAAGATCGCGAAACTGTTTCTATGTAGAAAGCTGTGCGCAATGTATAAACAAAGAACGGCCAACGCGTCATGGCCTTACCATTTCCCCATGGCTGTAAAGCGCGCCTATCACTCTCGCCACCACAAAGTTTTTTTTCTTTTTTTCACTGTGGGCGTAAACAGTTCAGAAAACCTTCGTCTGCCTTCATTCCTGTCTGCGGTAAGCGTTACACAACAGTATTTCCAGCGGCGAAAATACCGTCTACGTGCATTTAGGCTTTCGGTTTAAGGGTCTTCCTCGTGCTTATCATTCAAAGACACGTTCATCAGCATAATGACACTTCGATACCTGGAGGGAATGTCTTTATGGACGGAACTTGTTGGTGTCCAAAAAATAATAACACAGCTTTGCATAGTAGTCGTTCGAGCCAAGCACATTACAGAAGACGCACCACACCCCGATCCGGCACCCCCCTGACTGCATCCATACTCACGCACGCTTGATTGACAAATGACTGGTCTCAAGGTGTAAGTCAAAACTTGGGTTAATAATAATCATGGCGACGTTATATAAGCACAGAAAGTAACGCAAATAGCGTTGAGTCGTGGCCAGCACACATTTTCTTGGTACCTGCCGTTAACTCTACTACGATCGATCATTGCTTGAGCACAAATAAAACACGCTGAAGTGCTCGCTTACTAGAAGTACCGTGAAAATGACCCCAGACAATGCCTTGTTCCCCCTGTAAATCGAAGCGGTACTCACATTCTCGGTAATTATCTTCTTTAAAGTAAATTATCCCGCTATCAAAGTTCTCCTGTTGCCTATGAGGATGCCGGGGTGTTAAAGCAGCAATCCTAGTCTGAAGAACAAAATCTGAATCCCTTTCTTTTGGTGCGTCTACTTCCCGAGGAACATGTTGGCGCAGGCGGGTATCCGCGCCAGTGCTAGAAATGGCCACACGATATATGCAAACAGATAGGCGCGATTGCTGTTGTCGCTATCGTCGCCTTTTATCTAAGTGAGAACGGCGTCCTATCGCATTATTTACAGTGCGTCCTCTCGCAAGCCAGCAAACGACCAGGAACACCGCATACTGGGGTAGAAAAAAGCCTGTTCACCGCTAGGCATTAGAACGACCGCGCGAGCTGAGTAATCGCAGTCAAACGTATTCTAGATACATCGCTGCACATTTATCGTGAACTTATGGCGCCAAAAAGCCGATTTTTAATGGACTTCGTGTTTTCACTTGCACTGTCTCGAGTGATTCTTGACATTTCGGCGTCATGCGTTCCTAGCATCATCTCTACGGCACGCGTTTCATTCTTTTTTTCTTCATGCAGAAACACATTCCGAGGCTTACAAGATATTTTTTACCACTTATGTGTCCCAACTATAGTTTTCCCCTACGGAGCTGCCTATGCCAAAACGCATCTGGGTAACAATAAAGAACCATCGTGTCTCTAAAACCATACATTTTAATTGAGGCCAAATTTAGCGTAAACTACTTTTTCGTGGGCGCGTCGCTAAAAGTGCAGGTTATATACAGCTAATCAAGGTGAGCTTGGAAGATTGGGAAGATTAAGAAGAGGATATAAGTGCTTGGACAAGTTAACCTTTACAAAATACACTGCAGAAGCGTCTGTGACAATGCATTTCCGCAGCTGATAGATCTTGAGCGCCGCGGTGGCGCAGTGGTTATGGTGCTCGGCTGCTGACCCGAAAGACGCGGGTTCGATCCCGGCCGCGGCGGTTGAATTTCTTTGGAGGAGAAATTCTAGAGGCCCGTGTACTGTGCGATGTCAGTGCATGTTAAAGAACCCCAGGAGGTCGAAATTTCCGGAGCCCTCCACTACGGCGTCTCTCATAGCCTTAGTTGCTTCGGGACGTTAAACCCCATAAACCAACCAAACCAACCAACCAGATCTTGAGCGCATGAATATTGTTTATTTTTTGCGTATGCGTGCAACAATTCGCGCGCGTGCTTTCTTAGGGCACAGCTGCCTGATTCGCCACCGTCCTCGCCGCTCGAGTCCAGCCGTGCTTAGGGCTAGTGCGATTGAACAATAAGGGGCAATCAGACCGGAAACCCACCCCCCAACCTGTCTCTCTCTCCGCCAAGTCAGACGGAAACGTACGCTCCGATCGTGCGACCGTCGGCGCTGGATACCTGACGCCCAAGTGCGAACACGGGACGAGGCGCCGGCTCTGTCACGCCCTACTCACACGTCGCGCTTGTTTTCTGTTTGGCTCACGCCGGATTCCACATGAATTCCGCATGATTTTCCCGTGGCTTAGGCGCAAGATACGGATCCTACACAGACTATACAAACAACGCATACAAAGGGGTCGGAATGAATATAAACTCCCTGTGATGTCTTGTCTATCATGAAGAAACCATAGGGAAAACTACTGGTAAAATACGAAATTCCGCACGCAGCGGAACTTCCGAGTATGCGAACCAGAAGGAAACCGAAGGTTTGTTCAAATAAACAGGAAGTTCGAATTAAGCGAGTTCGAATTAACGACCTCCCACAGTAATTTATCATACCTAACGTGTTCCCTTAATCCCGTGTGCACTGTTCATGCACATGGTGTCAACAGGGCGGCGAAGTTTTGGTTGCCTAGTGCCTGTGATTGCTCACAACCGGCACCAGGCTGCCCGAAGGCAGTGTGACACGCGAACGAATTCAGGGGTAGCTCGGGAGCCTGGGAGTAGTCGGTGTGGCTAGCAGGGTACCCGCAGCGGCTGGCGAGTGAGTGCACTATACAAGCGGCGTTCACAAGTTCGCATTACCGCTATCGTAAATTGGGAACAGGAGTACGCAATAGGCATCAAAACGAGCGCATGTCCCTCTGGTTTTAGCGGAGTACAAAAAATTCAGGGGAGCATTTTGCTCACCTAAAGTGCGGTGAGGCGGAAGCCTTAAGCGCGGTGTTGCTGCTTGTGTCACTGATGTGCGGTTAAGATGTTAGGCTTCACCTCTAAGAGCGGAACCCGACAGCGTCTTGCAACGCTGCCAGGGAGCCCACAGAACGCCATCACCCGTTCGGCTCTACGTCTTGCTCGTCGGTAAATTGATTTTTGAGGAAAGGAAATGTATCCCTCTCGCATATCTCGATGGAGCCCTGAACCTAACCGTGAGGGAAGGGAGGACGATGGGAGTGAACGAAGACACCGCATTCACTACACGCGCCTTTGTTCATACCAAACCACCGAGCTGGCATGGCGGAGTAGTTAGCGTGCTCGTCTCTCAATCCGGAGACCCTGGTTCGATTCCCCAACACGACCAATTTCCTACTCCGTTTTATTTATCTGGTCTGACTACAAAGTTTAATTAGGCTAATTGGTTAGTTAACTAATTAACTAATCTCAGTCCCACTTACTTAGAGTATCACTATACCCTTTACTTGGTTGCATTCTTACTAGCCGAAGTACAATTGGACCGTTTGAAATTCGCGCACTGTGATGTCACGAACATTTCGACCAACTGGAAAAACGTAACATTTCTGTCGACAACTCCTGCTTGCAACGATGAGGCGTTAAAGGCTTCCGCCTTAAAATTGTGTTCTATATAGTACTGCGGAGCACCGCTGCAGCATCAAGACAAGAATGCAAGCGTGTATCGGGAAAGCTGAGGCACGAGCAGTATTTAAACATTTGAAGGAGCACAGTTTTAAGTAGAACCATGCCGAGCTGCTGGGGGCGTGCGACGACAATGCCCCAGCTTATGCCCCGTATGTGAAATGAAGTAGACGATTTCAGTGCAGTCAGTAAACTGGGCGACGAAGAACACAGTGGCCGACCGTAGCCCCAATAGAAAACTATAAACAGCTGCGTGAGTGGAGCCTCTAGTGCATGCTGACCGGCGGATAAGTGTTGAACAAATAGCGCAACGTGTAAACGCGAGTGTAGGCTTGGTACTCAACATCCTCCACAACAACCTGCTCATGACAAAGGTTGCCGCGCGTAGGGTTCCACAGTTGACACAAATGCAAGACTCATGGAAGGAAGCATCCCCACAGATGTTGAAGCTTTGAGAGAAGGACAATGATGACTTCTCCGACCACCTCAACACTACGGACGAGTGTCGTGAGCACCATTGTGACCCATAAATGAAATCACAAAGCAAACAATGCAAGCAATGCAGCCCGCCAGCGCCAAAAGAGGTCAAGACTGTGCCGTCACCAGGGAAGGTCACGCTGAGCGTGTTCTGGAACGGCCGCGATGCTCTTCTCACAGATTATGCCCACAAAGGCCACAGAATCCCAGTAAGGCATCATTATGAGCTTCTCATCAACTTAAAAGACGTTATCGAGGCAAATCGCAGACGAAAGCTCACGAAAAGTGTCTATCTGTTCTATGATAACACGCCGGTTCACTCACCATCGGTGACGATAAAACGCGGGTTCCTTAGGGTACGAAATTGGGCCCCACCTTCTATATTCTTCTTCTTCTTCTCCGCCCGACGTCACACCCAGCGGCATCTTCCTCTTCCTTCGTATGAAGAGCCCGCCCCGCTCGAAGAACTTTCGGGACGACGAGGAAGTGATCACTCAAGTGGAGCTCTTCCTAAACTCTCAAAAGTCCCCAAATTATCCAAAGACTCCACTCCTTGTACAAGAGTGCGTTTGTATCCGCTATGCACCCTGGCCAATCCCCCGCCGTGGGTATGTGCCATTAAGCATGGGGACATCATCATCATCATCAGCTCTCAAAAGATTTTTCTACAGCGATCCTCTGCGACAGCTCGTTCATTGGTGGCAAAACTGCGTAGCCTTTGGAAAGGAAAGCGTAAGGAAGGATTAAGCTCCGACCCGAGTCGCCTAGCTCAATTTCTGTTCCTTCATGGCAATAGCGCGAACTATACAAATGCACCTCTTAGTAGAATACGACTTTCAAAAAAACAGTAGTCGGCAACAATGGCCAGCAAGCTCCTTCGTTACTCCACAGACCAATCACAACAGCCATTGAAATCAGCTTTTTAATGTCGTTATCAAACTTCTAGCCTTTATAATTTCGTCTTGGATTAGCTTTTTGTTTATCTAAGAGGAATCGTTTCCACCACAGATTATTTTCTAGTCGCAGAGGAACTCTGTGTGGCGGTTATGAGTGTGGGCGGAGCTTCACTCCAGATTTAAGCTGTGCTCGACCATAGTTCCAGTTTCGGTGGTCCACCGGTTCCCCACAGAGTGTCCATGAACGAGAAACAACTCTAACGAGCTCGACGGTATACATGGAACTGACCTCGGCAACGCAGAAAAGTTATATGCATTCGTAATTCCGCTTAGTGCACTGCACGGGCTCGGGCCAGCCCGAAAGCCCGGGCCCGGCCCGGCCCGGCCCGCGGGCCGGGCCGGGACGTGATTTATATTGCCGGGCCTGGGCCGGGCCCGGGCCTGAAGTTGCGGGCCCGGGCCGGGCTCGGGCTTAAAGCTGCGGGCCCGCGCCGGGCTTGGGTCCGTACAGAAACGGCTGGTGTCCGACTTTCCATTCGCTATTGCAGAGTGAAGTGCACAACTGCGGCATTGAAGCAGCGATACGGATGAGCTATGGGTTATAGTACGCGCCGAGAAAAAAAAAACTAAGCTTTATTCACTGACTTATTTATTTCCTTAATTCCACGCCGCGGTGCAGAACGAGTAAAATTCAACCGGCCTTAATTGGCCATTGATCGTTCGTCACCCCAAAACATACCTATACACTGCTAGAAATGCATTCGGGAAGAACATATCAGTTTAGGACGCTTATAGTCTTTAAGCTCATACCGTGAAATACTCAAGCCTTTTAGCTTTTCGTTTCTGCTGAAAGGCGACCAGTTCGGCTACGAGGTCAAACTATGAGATCGCGTTCACTAAAAGAAATGTCATCCCACTGCTTGCTAGGCAGCTTTAATATTTATACTTCGCGGGCGGCAGAATATAACTGATTAAAATCAGGGGGGAACGCAAAGTAGACTACTAAGAGTGTATGCGGCTGTTTTTATTTAGCTCTCGGTACTTCCGAGTTTATCTTTGCCCACCTACACGAGATCACTGTCCAAAAGACGGGCCTGGCGAGCACTACTCTTCATCACTTCCTTCTGGGTTAAAAAGAACCAACTTTCTGAAAGCCAAACTGCGGTTTCAGAACCTTTGTCGGCCAGTTTCTTATCGGTGTAGTAGCGGTCTACTTGCTCAGAGTGAGCAGTATACCTGAAGCGTTACTGTGAAACGGGCCGGGCCCGGGCTGGGCTTCACTCCGGGATTCACGGGCCGGGCCGGGCTCGCTAGAGCGATAATTTAGCGGGCCCGGGCCGGGCCCGGGCTCGAAGCCGCGGGCCTGGGCCGGGCTCGGGCTTCAGGTCTCGGGCCCGGGCCGGGCTCGGGCCTCAGATTGAGGCCCGTGCAGTGCTCTAATTCCGCTTCCCACGAGACCACCAGTAGTCTGTTTCGCAGAAACTTGCAGTTTGCGAATGCTTTCACATGTATTTTTCGATTTTTCACACACGACGGAAGCCTCCGATCATTCCGGATATAAGCAAAAAAAAAATTTTTAGAAGTGTTATGCTTACTACTGCTGCCCTCTCGTGCCTGCGCTCACCGGTGATCAAAAATGGCGCGAACGACAAATAACCGTCGAGACCTGTCTCTAACTTTCGGCAAGGAGATGCAGCTATTTCCCTCTCCTCTTCGCGGAAACCTGGTTGCGTACAATTCCTGAGAAATTGCCAGCCACATTAATGTACCAATAACGTGACGCCACCTGGAGGAAGTAACCACGCTGTGTGTTACTGTGCTCCGGCAGAGCGGCACAGCTGTTTTGCTGTGAACTTTGCGAGAGCACTGTCGAGAAATCACACCTGCTTTTGAAAGAGGGTCTACGTGGATGATAGCGCACAGTTACCAGAGGCCCATATGTGAGAGCAGCCACCCCCAGGAAAAAGAGAGAAAACACAGCACGCTTGAATATGCCTGAAGTGAGCCATTGTGCATGACATCATGCCTCTACGTAGCACAAGAAGTGGCAGGCGCCCGCCCTTGGCACAGACCAGCGAAAGGTGTATGGCCTACGGTTCAATGGGGTTTAAAGTCCCCAAAGCGACTCAGGCTATGAGCGACGCCATCGTGAAGGGCTCCGGAAATTTCGACCACCCGGGATTCTTTAACATGCACTCACATCGCCCAGTAAACGACACCAGCGAAAGGAACAAAATTCACCGCCGGTCTAACTTCGTCGCTGCACCCAACAACATATACAGTTCAGCATTTTAAGCGTACGAGGTATAATGGAGGGTTCACTGCGATGTATGCTTGAAAAAAATCTGCTGAGTAAAGTTCTCTGAGAACTTCTTCAACCGTTCAACCGTTTTATTGCCGTTGTAGTTTAGATGCCACTCCGAAGTGGAGAAGCCGGTGGCGGGCAAGCAGTACAGGTTTGTGAGCATGAAAAACTTTGCCCCGTGTAGGATATATTCGCAATCTTTAGAGTCTTGTTTTGAATCCTTCTTTCAAAGTCTTATTTCGAAGTAGCGTCCTCTCATAATATTCCTAAATAAGGTTTCAAAGTGGGGAACAAGGCAGCTGGGACCGCATAAAGAAATTCGAGAAGCACTGGCCTAGGAACTCACCGGCTGACAAGAGCAGAATTAAGAGACGATTTTCTTGACGTCTAAAAGATCGCAGCTTTAATAAGACGGGTTTTTTTTTAAAAAACCACGCGTCTCCTGTGTCTTCTTTTTCTTGTGCGTTTAGTTTTCGCCCACGTATTTCTATCATGAGCCGCAGCTTTACCCTGTTGACACTTGGGAAAGGTTTATTATCTGTTACGTCTGTTAGCGCTCTTTAGTCGTTTCCATTAACATGCAACAACCAGCCCGACTAAGCCCTCTTCTTCAACAGCTAGTAGGCTTCGAGGATTAAGCATACAGTGAATACGTCATTGCATATTCAGTTCGTTTCGGTAGAGAAATCGCTAGGAGAATATCACAGGGAAAACAGGAGCAGACTTGTCGAGGAGCGCAGGAAATCGATATGCCGGTTTGGAAAGGTGTGTGCACTGAAGACGTTCATATAGTTCCTCTTTAATAATTACACTCACGGTAAAGCTCTCATTCAAAGTGTGAAAAGGTGTTCACAAAACAAATCAAAATTTGACGCCCTAATGGAGAAGAATCGCGACAAAGTTCGCAGCTTTGCTCTAGAAAAACGCATTTTACAAAAGATGATGCACAACACTTTTTTTTTTCGATCAGAAACTTATCTAAGATTGACAACTTGTACCTCAAAAAAATTCCACTTCTTTATTTTACCGATTCCTACTACGCACGATTAACACCGCGTCTTCCGTTGGGATAAGGGAACTCATTGAACTGGACATCAACAACCAGTAGGAAGCAATCGCAGACGTTCCTTCAGTAAAAAAGTTGCCAAAACTGAATCTTTAAACCAAAAAAGTTCTTTCGACTATCACTTTGCACATCATTCATTTACCTGAGCTTCTTTTTATTTAAATTTATTATATAGCCAACATAAGTAAAAAAGATTTCCTCTACTTAAGCGATACCTCGATTATAGAAACAATGCGGAAAGCTTGTGAAGAGTTGCACTTTCTTTCTTGAATTCAAAACAATAACTTTCAAGCAGTTTTCACACGTGGACCACAACAGAATGTTGCTTTATGTCATTGTGAACCAGGAAAGAGTACACCTCTGATGCAAACATGCACACTAAGAAAACTTTTTTTATCGCTGCATTTCCTTTGCGTCATATTTCGCGCTTTCAACATCCGATGAGTTTTCAGGGTAATTTATGCCGCTTTCATGAGGTGTTAATGAAGATCTGGATATATTTTGTTCTCGTACGCTGTAGTGTATTGAAGTACTGCAAGTGATTCTGCAACAGTGGTGCCATGTGACGTCATTGCCACATTTCTTGGCCTTATGACATGTATATAAACCTCTCCTATACCAGTATGCATGCTAACATTATTTAAAGCACAAAGGGTACGCATGTATTTCAACCAGAAATAAAAATTAGCCCTAGGATCAATTTAAATGCTTTTTTAATCAGGTCAACTCAAGGCACCATAACGTCCACATCATAGTTGTATTCCTTCCCTCTGATGCAATGAAATGTGATATTGCTGATGTCTGGGTGCATTAAGGGAAATGAACATAACTTTGGCAGCGCCACCCCCGTAAAAAAAAATCGATCCAAATGAATATTCGAATTGTAATGAATGAGCCCAATGGGACAGTCACTGAACTCAAGACCGCAATAGGGTACTCCTATTGATTTCCATGGGTCCAGTTGATTCTGCCTATTCGAGTGGGTCATGCAACTGGTTCCTGAGGTTCCACCTGGTTTCATCACTCCCAATAGAATATCCCAACTTGTTTCCCGGTTCTAGCCAAACGGTCCAGCTGGCTTCTCAGTAAAAAAAAAAAAAGAAACTGTATTCGAATTACACATCGGAATTGGAAACTCCAATTGGACTCAGTTCTCTTCCGTGGGATATGCATATTGTTGTATGAAAAAAAAACAGAACAGTCAACTAATTAATATTAGCAGCTTAATCTCCTGAATTATGTTCATCATTTCATTCAGCACAGCGAGGTGATTAAATAAAATAATTTTACTCAGCGAAGAAGCGCCAGCGGCTCCAACGGGTTCCCATGAATTAGGTATATAAGTGACTGCAAAAGTACATTCTGTAGATATATATTTGAACTTATGTTAATAGTGTCTGACTCCACTGTTTTTCGCAGAAGTGATGCGTGCTTATTTATTAGTTTGATTCCAACAAAGATCTGAAAATCTCATAATTTCAATTCCTTTGTAAAAATTTGGGCAGATGGCACAGCGTCTCCCAGCAACCCTGGGAGAAAGGCGACTTAGTTCTAAATGGAACGCTCAGTGTTTCTTTTTCATTCGGCAGTACAAATCAAATAGAGTAACCATTTTGGTGCAACAGGTAGTTCATTTGAGTTCAATTGCCTAGCAGTTTGATCTTGCTGGATGGCAAGTAGCGATTGCGCTGAAATAGTTGAGTGCAACAGGTGGTGCAAAACACAACTGGCTTTCACCCATTCGTCTTCCATAAAAAATTTTGTAATTGGGCCCTTTGTCCTTTTGCGGGGCAAGCAAAAAGCGCCATTGGTGATTTGAGATGAAAACAGAACTGGCATATGGCATCTATGCAAACGCTAAAAAATACACGTAAATAAACAAGGTCTTCTAAGTGAGTTGCAATGTTGAAAAGTACTAGTCCAAATGTGCGGATTGAATTTCAAATCTGATACGGTCGTGTGCTCATAAGACAACACAGTCATCGATCAATGTGCGATCCTCCGACCAAATTAAGGTCACATAATGTCGCTGTACAGAGAACAAAAGCTCGAAACACATAAAGTTGTGGCCACGAAATGCTCTTGCGAGTCGTAGACCATGAAATCAAAAGGTGAGCTTCTCAGATACGGTGATCGCAATGCCGGTACTAGCGAAGTTGTCTATTTCACCTCGTAATGAACGTACCGATAACGGCTACAAATGAAATAAAACCTATGATTCTATTAATTCTGCACAATCTTTTAATTACTGCATTCAGCGGTAGTCGTTATAGTTCACCGTACGAATCAACTGCGTGCCGGGGGATTCCCCGTGAACGCTAATACCGAAACTATGCTTCTTCCTTGCAGGTAAGGCCACGAAATGGAGGAGGCAGAAACGACCAGGAAAGAAAAGGTAGTACATACCAGGGTTCCTTGGAGATGTTATACGGCCAGCGAAAATCAAAAGCTGCCTTCCAAAGACGACTCCGAAGCGTGGGTGTCGAGACTGCGCGCGCAAACGCCGAACTCAGATAACCGCATGCGGTGTCCGATCGCAATAGCGTACGCTCAACTTCTTAGAAGCCTTAGGCGTGGGTCTATTGCACTATTGGCACGTAATCTGCCAGCACCCGACAGACGCATTGTTAAACTTGTCTTAACACGAATATGCGACTGCGCGATCGCGATGCAACAGCTGCGGGAAGTGGTTGCACATGCCTCGCACCTCACCTAGCTGGCGGCCATTTGTTTCCGAGAACGTCACACCATCACAAGAGGGCTGCTGGCGCCATCTATTGAGCGCATCCTGCACTATTCTCAATTGTCTTTTATTTTCTCCGCTAGATAACGCAATACTATGCTTAACAGTAAAGCCCCTTGATATCAAGGGCCTTTACATAAAAGTGGGGTTATTTTATTGCTGATACGGCTGCTTCAGCTATGTGCTAATCTGTAATGGTACTTTTCCATTTTCCTCATTGCCTACATTGATTTGCTTCGAAGATATTTTATTTTTGTTTTCATTTATTTAGATCGCATTACTACAGCGCCACGAGCCTATCGTTTCTACTAGAAGCGGGAATTACTGGTACATTGCGCGCTTTCGAACTATTTATAAAAATCAGTCACTAAAACATAATCTCCCTGCAGTTCTAAGCACGTACATATTTCAGACTAAGGCCACGATAAATCAGTTCAGGCAGCAATATCTTAATCCGTTATGATGTAAAGCCGCCGCGGTGGCTCAGTGGCTATGGTGCTCGGCTGCTGACCCGAAAGACGCGGGTTCGATCCCGGCCGCGGCGGCTGGAATTTCTTTGGAGGAGAAATTCTAGAGGCCCGTGTACTGTGCGATGTCAGTGCACGTTAAAGAACCCCAGGTGGTCGAAATTTCCGGAGCCCTTCACTACGGCGTCTCTCATAGCCTCAGTCGCTTTGGGACGTTAAACCCCATTAACTAAACTAAACTATGATGTAAACATTAGACGCTGCCTTGAATGTTGTTTACTTGAAAAATATTTTTGATTTTGTTGTGCTTTATGCCATTGACCCTTTTTGATTAATCATGTGTAAGCTACTTTTCCTTGTTTGTTCCATTTATACATTGAGTATGCTTTCCTGTATGTGCGACATTAGAATATGTACACTTGATATTGAAATTTTGCTTTAAATATTGAAATTTCAAGTGGTGTCTCTTCTGCATGTGTAATGAGCACTGAACATCCAATGACATCATGCTTTCTGATCACTGACTGCACTGTTCCAATAATAATTACTCGTCTAGTTACTTGCTATATACTGCGTGTCCTCATGTATGAACATGTCAGTTTCGTTGTACTATTTGTTTTGTTTTTTCCCCTGGTGTTTGCATCTTCACGCTGTCCTACCTTGCTGTGGCCTCTTAAGCCCAGTCAAGCTTCCTCAGGCAGCATTTTTCTCAAGAACTCCTGCCATTTATATGATGAAATAAACGAAATTAAAATATAATCTAATTGAATCTTACCGAGAATAACATGATTTCGAGTTGATAATTGTGAAGTCAGAGAAGAAGTACCGTAGGTAATTACTGCGCACCTTGTACAAAATAAAAGAGGGTTGGTTATCAACTATCAGCTGGGTGTGATGCAGCTTAGATGAATTGGAACCATCACTTTTTCCTTGTAACACCTTCCTTCAGCAACTAGGTGTGACTTATAGCAGAAGCGATACGAGAATGCTGCATGGCTGCAGAATAATAATGGCAACACAGCTGGGGCCACAGTTGTTTGACCATTACTTCCCAGTAAAAAAAAACTATTGGAACCAATTGCACATTCCAAATGGAACTAATTGGACATTCCTATTAGTTCCAATTGGATTTCCCAATTGGTTCCAGTTGTGTTTTTAGCCACCCGACCAATTGAACCCAACTGGACTAGCCAATTGGACCCGTTAGGCCAGGCAGTTATTTCACCCAGAAAATATTCACAAAGTATGTTATGTTCATTGAGAGAGCTAGTTAAATGTTTGTGAACAATATGCTCTAGAATCTTGGATAAATATTTCTGCAACTTAAGATATTATAATGTGCAAAAGGAAAGTTGATTTATGAGGACTGCAGGGAGATGCTGTGCCTAGTCCCAATGAACAATTTTCTACGGAATTGAAATTAACATGTTTTTATGGAAATCAAAGCCATCAGGCACGCATGCATCACACGCGAGCAACACTGCACATTCAGGCACTAGTAGCATCCAGAGAACATACTTCTGCTTCAACTTATATACCCAATTTATGGGGCTCTCATGCTGGGGCCAGTGGCGGTTGGCCACTGAGCACAGATTTAATTTAATTTCAGCTGCAGTGGCGGTGTAGATGATGAATACAATTTAGTGAGTTAAGCTGCTGATAGCTCTTGTTATAAAAACCATATTAGTTCTACCTTGTTTCTCACATATGCAAACATTCATTGGAGAAATTGGGTGCAGTTGGACGGTCCAATTGGATGCAATGGGCAAGAGGAACTGGGCTCACCAATTGGAAACCCAATCGGTCCAATTGGATAGTCCATTGGGACCATCCAATTCGAACACCATTCACCAATTGGAACCAGCTGGAAACTCAACTAGTTTAGTTGGAACCATTTGGTACCAGTTGGAAATCCAATTGGTTCCAATGGTTTTTTGACTGGGTTGGGAAACAACACACCACAGTAAAGGCCAGAAGGGCACACGCCGCGCGTATCGTTATCAGGGGAACGCGCTTATCACCAATCTCAGTCCCTGATAACCAATCTATGCAGCTCCGGGTGGCTAGAAAATGGAAAGCAGTCAGGCAGTAGCGAAAGGAAGCACCGAAGCTGCGCTGGCTATGTGCCCTACTCCTTCAGTTCGCCATCCCATGTATGATACGTTCAAGGGTGTAGAAGAGCCGTACCATCCCGCGAACGTGTGCAATCGGTTTCCGGTCTTTTCAGGAATCAGAATTCATAATTATCCATTTAACCGAACAAAAACCAGGTGGTCAGTCGACGAGGAAATTAGAATGAAATCAACAAGCCAAACAATATTTCTATTTCTTTTTAAGCAAAAGGCAGTTCCCGAGAAAGAGCTGCACCTTGCCCAATCACCGCTCTCCTGCACAGTTCTTCAGTTTCTCGAACATCTTCACCCTAAAGTATCCAAAACTATAACTTGTACAGTCACCAAAGAACTTTGATGCATGATCCGTGATGTTGAAGTTAGGAGCACATCTTGGCTATTTATTAGGCAATCAGTGATCGGACCAAAATGTACCAAAAATAAAAGCATCATGACAACACAATCAAGAACAGAAACACATTTCAGAAATAGCAATTTTGGTAACCGTAAACGAAAAGAACTTATTTATAATCTTGTTACCTAGAAACGGGAGAGAAAACGCACATGAATGAGCACATTGCAAACAACGAGGAAAAGAACGAACCGTTCAACTTTGCCTGAAATCTAACAGAAACAATCCGCACACCAAATGCAACTACAAATAACAAATGCAGACACAAATGGCAAATAGCATAGCCAAGAATAGCAGCCTGTTGCCGTCGAAACCATTGTTTTGAATTGAGATTTATATTGCTACAAATTGCAAAAAGTAAGCACAAGTAACTAACTGTGATTATGTAAAATGGTTCACTAAGCTACAGATGTACACTGTCAATTAATTATGATGGGGCCAACTGGTATACAGCTCTGGATTTAGAGCTTCACCCAGAGACCCCTTATACTTAAAGGGAAGTATACTTTAAAGGGCTCTGGAAGCAACCCAAAGTATACTTCAAGGGCTCTGGAAGCAACCCAAAGTTAACTTAAAATCGCTTATCACTACTTCTGACGACAAATCAGCTTCTTCCACAAAAAAAAAACGGAGCTTTAAAAGCTAGAACATATCGAAAAATTACGGAAAAACAGGTGTCGCCGCCACCGTCCGTTTCCGCAAGCTCGCTCCAGTGGCGTCATGTTAGATTTTTTTTGTAGAATAGATAAAGGAAGCAAATCATTTTCGCGGCTTAATAATAAACTCATGCTTGACTACCGCGCTTTATTTATTTATATGTTGTTATTTATTTGTACACACTGCAGGCTCGTGGGGGCTATATGGCACATAAAGTCTATAAGAGCGAGTAAATATGGAGAGTTAAATGAAGCAACCTCTCCGATCGGCCAGCTAATAAATGTGCTGATCAATAGCACATTTGCGCGACAAGTTGTCATTTTCGATTTTCTTTTGTTACTTAGCCTTACTTATATATGTCACTAATTGTGTGTTTTCGGGCACTTCGAATAATCGAAGTCACCACTAACATCACGAGTTTCAATCCAGCTGGCTCGAAGAAATGTTCAAAGCGAATTTTACAGCAAGGAAAGTGTATTATACTATTGAACACACGCCAACATAACGACAAGCCCAGCTCTAATTTTCTCGTGATGCGCTGACGGAGATGCCTTGCAATTAATGTTTCTTGAACGACCGTTGGAAATGTCTTGCAGTGTAGTGTGGCTTCAAGAACATATTCGTCCTGCAGGTGCTGGCATGGATGAGGAAGCACCTGCAGCTCAGCCTGAGCATCGTGGGCGTCATCCTGGGGCTCATCCTGGGCTACTCCGTGGCGGCCGCCGAGCCCAACGAGGACATCACCACGCTCATCTCGGTGCCCGGGGAGATCCTACTGCGCATGTACAAGATGCTCACGCTGCCCCTCGTCTTCTCCTCAGTCATCGCCGGTGAGTCCCGGGATGCTTAAAGACTCGCTTTTATAGAGACACGGAAGAGAAATTAAAGTTGGCCGACTCGTGAATCAAGGAGTGCAGGAACATATGGCAGTGTACGTACTCATAGACACCACACAGCATCACGGAAAGTCATCACCGACACTTTGTGCTGTGTCGTGATTTTTCCCTGTTTTTTTTTTCATCCTTCTGTGCTGAGTTCGTGGCTACAAAACTATTTTTAATGTCATTTTCCACCCTTAGCGCTCACCAGAGTGAAGCCGGGAACTGTGGGCAGGATGATGACCCGAATGACGGCATACTACATTGCAAGCACTATGCTAGCCGCCTTCGTGGGTGTCGTAGTGGTCGCCATCTTTGCTCCCGGCAAGAAGATCCTGCAGACGGACGTCAGCAAGATTGGCGTGTCCGGCTTGGACACGTTCCTCGACTTTGTAAGGTTAGCGCTTACTTTACCGACGTTCAATTTCCTGTAGTTTCCCGGTATCCAAGATACCATCTCTCCGACGTAAGCCGTTCAATCCAGGTGAATATCTAGATTATTCATGCTCAGGGGGGAACATTTACCTCGTCTAAATGGGCGCCAGTGTATGCATTCCTACGACAGGTACAAAAAGGCACATATCCCCAAACACACCCCATCATTTTACCTAAAATTTCTTTAACCTGTCAGGTTTTCCCACCCGTGCAACAAATGCCGGAACAGTGATATCCCATCCAAACCAAAAACTCCCTGAATGAGACATAAAAATCCCGTTTATAGGTATTTATCCGCAGAAGCGGCTAAAAAACTCTGTCAATCGGGAAAAACTGAAAGAATGCCGGTTCTTAAACTGTCCTGAAACTCCAAACAAATTCTCTTTTCGACCAATTTTAGTCCTCAAGCCCCCTGAAGAAAGGAAAAATTGCCTGAATGTAATATCACTGATCATGGAGTACCCCTTCAGTTTTGACGCAATTTGGGCCCGCTCCATCAACGTCTCTCCGAATCGTCTCTATCCTGCACACCACGTCTGGCACTTACCCTTACAAAAAATTTTTTTAGAACTCTATAGACTGTCCAAGACTTCAAAGTCTATAGACTCTCTATAGACAAATCCTAGAGAGCAGTCTATAGGCAATACAAATGCTATAGACAGTCTATAACAATCTATAGACTAATGGCCATACACTTTTAATAGACTTTTGTCTATATACAGTCTATAGACTATGAACAGACAAAAATAAATGTCTATAGGAAGGCAACAGAGCCTGAAAGAAGTCTATAGACCATTTTGTAAAGGTTATAAGGAGACGATGACCAACATCAACTTGGCCACGTTTGTCTGCAGCTAACGGCACGGACGCTGATCAAGCCAGAACAGTAAATTTAACATTCAGAAATGTCATTACTACTAAGTTCGAAAATACATGCATGCTCGCAGCAGGCCCAAAACGTGAATAGTTGTAGATTACTGCCTAGCTTCTTGTAGAGTGAGCTCAACTCATCTGTCGATGATGACAATGATCAAATGGCTGGTATGTCCTGTCTGTGCAGGAACATGTTTCCGGAGAACATTGTCCAAGCATGTTTCCAGCTTCACCGCACCGTTCGGATCGCCCAGCCGCCACGTTACGTGCCTTTGGGCGTCAACGCCAGCGAACTCGAACCTGACATCGTGCGGAAGCTGCAGTACTCGGACGGCCTCAACATCTTCGGTGAGCGCCAGTACCTCCCAATTGAAATGTTTTCATACATGAGTGAATGAAGATCAATGCCAGAACCGTTCGTCCTGCAGCGTTTCAACAACGAACTTTTGGGCAAGTTGGTTGCTTGGCTTAGGCATAACTGCATCGCGAAAAAAACGACCACATAAGGAACAACACACTGCGGACACGGACAAATGCTGTTGTCCGTGTCTCGAGCGTGTTCTTCCCTATGTGGTTGTTTTTTTCGCGCTGCAGTTATGCCTAAGTCCTGGAGTGTATGTAACCTGTTTTTTTTTTATGTATAACGACCTGAAGTCTGAAAACCAGCATTCCAGAGCAAATACGCAAAAATTAAAGAACTAGCGAAAATTTCGGATGTTTTTCATCATCGCATGCGAGAAAAATCCCGAGCCAATTATAATAATTGCCGTTACAATATTTACGAGCAATGCACCGAAAGAGAATTTTTTTCTGTAGCCTTTCTTTAGTTGGGAGCCTTGTCAACAGAGTATGCGTTGCGGTACTATGCGGCTTCTTCAGTAAGACTATGAAATGTGTGTATTTTAGTTGCTTATATTAGTATATATATATTAGTACGACTATTAGTACATATTAGGGATGGTATCAGTGGTAGTATTATATAAGTACATGTGTAAAGCACATTTGTATTAGGTATTAGTAGTAGTATTAGTAGCACTAATAGTAGAGGTAGTGTTAGTAGACGTATTAGTAGTAGTATTATATTAGTACAACCTGTGCAAAAGCATATGTTGTGGATCTCAGATTACGGTTTTTTTGTTACAGTAAAGGTCGAAATATTTCCATGTAGTTCGCACAACAAATATTCCTCACGCAACATACCTCGAAAAAAAAATGGTAAAAAAGTGCTGGCGAAGAGTAGGGGTTCCCATTCAGCGAACTGTTCAGGCATAGATTCACCAGCAGTGTAGTTACTGCACATCACATTTCTCTCTGTCCTCTGTTTTTCCCTCCTCCTTCCGAGCAGGCATCATCGTGTTCTGCTCTGTGTTCGGCCTCATCTCGGGCTTGTTGGGAGACATGGCCGTCATCATGGTCGACTTCTTCTCCATCCTCAACGTCATGACCATGAAGATTTCATACGTGGTCATGTGGTGAGTTGGGCGCTGCCGAACTGAAAACTCAAACAGCGCGGAGGCTGATGAGCGCTCTCATTACTTTGGGAACCTTATCGTCTTAATGGGCCTGTTACAATCCACAAATAGGAAATGGCGCGGTTTGGTTTAGTTTCGTTTGGTTTGGTTTGGTTTGGTTTATGGAGTTTAACGTCCCACAACGACTCAGGCTATGAGGAACATCGTAGTGGAGGGCTCCGGAAAACATCCACCACTTGGGGTTCTTTAACGCGCACTGACATTGCACAGTACACACGGGCCTCTACCATTTCGCCGCTATCGAAATTCGGCCGGCACGGCCGAGGTCGAAACCGCGTCTCTCGGGTCAGCAGCCGAGAACCACAACTACCCTGCTGACGTCTATAGCGTTCCATCGGTTTCCATAGAAATACTCGTGGCCGCAATCTGAAGACCAGTAGCTGTGCTTCATTTCCCCTTAAACTTCGAATGCAGTTAGTGTAGCCAGCGCCGCGTCCTGCCTGTTTCTCCTTCTTTGCCTTAACGCTAGGCTTACTGGGCCAAAAATCCAAGGCACTCGCGTAGGAGAACCTGGATGTGAGCTGCAAGAGTTTGTCTGACTGTTGAATACATAAAAAAGTAGCGGAAGCACAAACATGCCAGTCACCGACCAGTTCACGTGCTCAAAGGGCAGGGCCTTGCTTTGTCAATATTAATCATTGGTCTTGATTATTACGCTTAATTTAACTAAGCCGCCACCTGGTGGTCCCTCTGAAGCAACCAGAGGTGTTGTTGAGGCATGAGACAACTGAGAAGCCCTTCCATCACCAGGAGTGACACGGGCTCTGTTTCGTCCCTGCGTGGACAGGTACTTCCCCATCGGCGTGGTGTTCCTACTGTGTGCATCCATCGGTCGAGGCGACGCGTTGGGCGAGCAGGCCTTCAACGTGGGCGCCTACATCGGCACCGTGATGACGGGCCTGGCAATCCACTCATTCATCGTGCTGCCGCTCATCTACTGGGTCTTCGTGCGCAAGAACCCGCTCGTGTTCGCCAAGAACCTGCTGCACGCGTTCGTCACAGCCTTCGGCACTTCGGACAGGTACACTCTTAACACGAATCCACCTATAAGGGAGTAAAAAGGGAATAAGCTGTGCTCTAGCGCACGCGCTAGAGAAGTGTGCTAAAGGGCAGTGAGCTTCCTTTTTGCTCTCTTCTGTTTAGAGTGTAGGCAATAGCTGCTGCAACTGCTTTTCTACAAAAGTTGCATGTGAATCTTAATTGGAGTGGACGATGTCCCCAGTGTGCCTTGTATTCGTAATCAAAACGCCCCCAGCTTTTCTGGACATCAGCAACTGGCGTCATCTGTTTGCCGCCGATAGCGAACATCGCTTAACTCTATGAGAATGTTTTGAGCATGTAAACTGAAGAAAACTAGGATTCTGCACGAAAATGGTGATTATCATGGCCGAGTGCTTGTCCTCAGGCTAACTTGGGAAGAAAGTCTCACTAGGCCATTCGTCCAAGTATCAACGTCCATGAACACTAGGCCATTTGGGTCATTTGTCCATGACCACTAGGCCATGTCCATGACAAATGGCCTAGTGGTCATGGACGTTGATGCTTGCAGGTGCTGTATATATTGTGTCTGCAATGTCTCTTTCCTTGCGCAGTGTGGCCACTCTGCCGGTTACGTTCATGTGCCTCGAGCAGAATAACAAACTGGACCGACGCGTCACTCGTTTCGTGGCGCCCATCGCCTCGGCCTTCAACCTGGATGGCACCGCCCTCTACGCCGCCATCGGAACCATCTTCATCGCCAACCTGAGCGGGATCGAGCTCGACTTTGCCCACTACCTGGCCATTTGGTAGGTCAAGTAGAGCTGCTTGCCGGCAGCGCTTATACTGGCCAGCCCTGCGCAAAGTACCGCTTATAACCCAAAGTATTCCGCATACAAGCAGCAAAAGCTTCGAATTTGCTCGCTATGTAAACAACTGTGTATTTACATAACGTTTCGAAGGGTTAGAAAGTCATCTACTCATGTAATCACTTTTTCAGCAAAGCTGAGGCGAGATCCGAGTGATTGTATGCGATAACTCTACTTCATTGCATAGTTATATTGTGGTAAAAAGGCTGTTTCGTCTTTTCAAATGAATTTCAGTGTGGCGGGTGCCCTGACCAGCTTTGCGAACAGAGGCATACCCAACGCCGGCGTCATCACAATGATCCTTGTGCTCAAGGCAGGAGGCATCGGCCCGTCGCACATCGGTCTTTTGTTGGCCGTAGACTGGATAATGTAAGTTATCTGGTTATCAATTTCACCGCTTCCGTTTTCTCTGCAACACGAAGACCTCAGGAGCAGCCAGCTTCTGATGTGTTGCATTGTGCGAGTTCGACCTGTCCTCTCTGGCACGTAAAACTTAGCCGCGAATTAGTTATGTGATTGCATTATACTTGTCCCACCAAAACTTCGCCGATGTCCAGTGTCACGGAATTCGGTGATTGGTCGACAGAGGTCAGGTGACCTTGGGAAGTTATCATAACCTGCCTTGATGAGCCAATCTCATTTATCCATAGAGGTCACATGAACTTATGACGTCACCATAACCTGCCCAACCATGGCGGGTGGCAGTTAAATATATAACTGGTCGAGAGAGCTGACGGCACCTTGCGACGTCTTCCAAACCTGCACACCGGTTTGTGAGAAACCTAGTTTCTAGAAAGCGATATAGATATATCTAATAGAAATAAAAAATAAGAGAGAATGTGGTATATGCAAATGTCGGCACCGTTACAGCATAGAGGACGCCTTCTACTGCTGCTAGTAGTCGGAAAACAGCGGTTATAGACCGGAAATTGCTAAGAAACTGACGCAAACATACACAGAATTTGCAACAGAAGCTGCGACAATTGTGAAATCTAATGATGTCACATTCCTCTCTTTAATTGACTTAAGTGTCACCATAATTTTAAGGCTGCAGATTCGACAAAACCATGTTTCCTGCCGCTGGGACTGGCGTCTGTCATCTGTAAACTATAAACTCCAGTGTTGCAGGAAAATCAGCTAATGCATAATGACAGTGCCCTGACTCTCCTGTAAAATTCAAACATATATTAATTCTTTTCTTAAAATTTTGTCACTTCATACAACCATAAGATTTACGCGCTGGTTGTACCTCTTCAAGCCCACACTTCATACCAAAGACAAAAAGAAAAATTCATTTCGTGCTGCATTTTCAACTAATACACAACTGTGAAATTAACCTAAACTTCAAAGTTATTGGCGGGGGGGGGGGGGGGACGTATTCGCTCAAGCGAAGCTTTCCTGAAACTTCTGCTTTATTTTATCTTTCTCTTCTCTTTAGGAACCGTGTCCGGACGTGTGTCAACGTCTTCAGTCAGTCCATAGCGGTCGCCATTGTTCATAATTCTGTAGAGATGGAACTCAAGAGGAACCAGAACGCCCTTGAGCACTGGCCCGTCGACGAACTGACCCTGAAGCGCACGAAGTACATTATCAACCGTTAGTCACGATGCGCCTTCATCACCGAAGCCAGGCTTTCACTTCTTTTCCGCCTTCCAGCACAGCTCTACCGATGCGCACTTTCATCTACGGAGTCTCGGTGGCTTGAAGTCCGAGTCAATTGCAAAAGGAAATATGACTGGCTGATCGTCCGCAGAATGCTGTGACATCAGACTGCGTTCCTTTTTTTTTACAACTACCACGTAGTGTACTTAGTGCAAGCTCCGCGAAATGATGTTAAGATGACCAAGACCTTTGAGGGGGTCACACATAATATCAAATCGTCTCTATTTTTAATTAAAATGTTGGAAAAATGCGCCGGTTAGCTGCCAAAGGTCACTTTCGAAATTCAAAGTTCAGGCGTGATTAAACGATTGGTCACGTGACTGTCCGTTACAGCCTCAAGATGTAAAAGACCGGTGGCCATATATGACTGCAGAACTCACTAGCGGCTGGCTTCTTTGGGGCAACACGTAACATTGGAATAACATCTTCACCGTGCCCAAGTCAAAGTAAACAAAATACGCATTTCAAATCATCATCATCATTCTCATTTAAATGCATTTTGTCATTTACTAATATGCGTTAAACTGATGTGAGCTGCTTCACTGACTTTCTGTTCACTGCACGTGAGTCACGACACATGTCTATGCAGTGAATATCATTGCACAGGCCGTATAACTTGCAACAAGATTCAGCACGCCCTCAAATCACTCCATCCAACCAGCAGCTTTATATTCGTCAGCGCCATCGCTGTTTCTACTCTAGATTATGCCGAATAAAAGGTTCTTCACGTGTAAGGGAAATTTTTCTATCTTCCTTTTAGCGTCACGAAATATCTGTTGTCACAAAATGTTTAGAACAACAAGACGAAACGAAAGCTTGGACATGTATTTTTCCTTTTCTTGAAAGTGTTTGTCGTGAAAGAGAGTTATGAGCTATGAATTTCTCCGCCGAGGAAAAAAACCTTGGTTACGTCCTGCATCACTGATATTTTCGGCAACGACACATGCAAGAAAAAAAAACACCAAGGAGCCGTGCGCTAAGGCAAATATATGTACGATCCGATCATGTGGGCTCAAAAACCTCCGAAAGCCGATTGACGTGTCACTTATGTGACAATGTTTCAAGCAAGCTTTCAGGCGAAAACCAATATGGTGTCAGCACTCCACCCTGAACGCAACGGAGGCTTGCACGCGTCGCGCTATTGGTGCTTTTTCACTACCGAGAGAGGGCGCCTCACCTAATTCGATACGGCGAAGTTAAGAGGACTACTTCCGCGGTCAGCGTATGCGTAGTATCCGACTTTCTTTGATATATCACGATTGCCTCACGCTTCTTTGTCGAGAAGGGCAACTTGGTGTGAGCAAACCAGTCTTTCTTTTTTCAAGGTTTATTGTAATAAACGAGAGACAGCGAATAAATCGTCTGCCGTTTGGAAACGGCCGGCATGAAAGCGGAATGATAGAAGATTGATGCGTGTTTTGAAGAAAACTTAAAATCAGTAACATAAAAGGCGAAGATAAAGGAGTACTTCGTGGCGCCGCGTCTCGTTTGCGCTAATATCTGATAGCTTTGAACGCAGAAATATAATACGCGTAAACGGTCCCTCATGCCCAGGAATTCTGGTCAAGAACATTTTTTCAGCGAGTTGTTTATCAACGCAATTATTTCGCATATTGCAAGATTGCATCATAACAATCAATATATCCACAGATCCCCCTCGGGACGCTTTTGTGCTATCATTAGTCTTTTATAGAAGTTTTAACTACTAAGTACGAGCGCAGGACAAAATATAAAGGCAAGATTTTGGCACGCATGGGAAAATTAGTCCATTCGCCTCGTAGAACACATGCAGTACTTACCCACTCTTCGAGAGGCGTGGTTGTTTGTGTCTCACAAAATAATGTCTCGCTGTGAAATCAACGGCCCCCCGAGTGTGGGCTGGCCCGGAAGATGCGGGTTCGATCCCGGCCGCGGCGGTCGAATTTCGACGGAGGCGAAATTCTAGAGGCCCGTGTACTGTGCGATGTCAGTGCGTGTTGAAGAACTCCTGGGTGGTCGAAATTTCCGGAGCCCTTCACTACGGCGTCCCTCATAGCCTGAGTCGCTTTGGGACGCTAAACCGCCTAAACCAAGCCAATTTACACTGCACGCATGATTGCAGTACGCACACTCTGCAAGGGTTGTTTTGCTGCCTCTTATGTTTCTCAGTTGAGAGCGACCGCCGGCCTCATCTAACGACGGCCTGAAACTCAAAGCTGCTCCTCCGCAAAGCTCTCCTTTGAGTGGCCGGCAAGCCGACGCCAGCCAAGCGTATACTGCTTCACGTACGCCCAGCTTCGTTACCGAGGCAGCCAGATTAGGGGAGGCCAGCTGTCGCCTCCAAAGCTTCACATGGTTGTTTGGTTTGGTTTATGGGGTTTAACGTCCCAAAGCGACTAAGGCTATGAGAGACGCCGTACTGAAGGGCTCCGAAAATTTCGACCACCTGGGGTTCTTTAACGTGCACTGACATCGCACAGTACACGGGCCTCTAGAAGTTCTCCTCCAAAGAAATTCTAGCCGCCGCGGCCGGGATCGAACCCGCGTCTTTTGGGTCAGCAGCCGAGCACCATAACCGCTGAGCCACCGCGGCGGCAAGAAATAATGGACAACACAGCGGCACCCGAGTGTTTACTTGTTTGCCGTAGGGAAGCAATGCGTACAAACACAGCACAACTAGAAGAATTGCCTCAGGGGAGAGTTGGTGCATGTTGAAAAGAACGGCGGCGCAACAAGGACACTAACAAGAGAGGGAACACCACATGCGCACACTACACAGTTGGTAGTGTGCGCATGTGGTGCCCCCTCTCTTGTTAGTGTCCTTGTTGCGTCACCGTTCATTTCATAGCACAACTAACTGCTGGACAAGAAATCACTACTCTTCATCTTTTTCACCACGGCCGGGAATTCCGAGCTTCCGCAGACGTTGGAATTCAGAGATGGTCAGTTCCTCCATCAACCAAGGAGCCCAGTCCAGGCGAGACCTCCGAATCTCGGCGACAACCTGTGACTCCTTGCGCTGGTGGGCGGCGGTACTGATGTGCTCCAGCTTGTACTCGAGACTCTTGAACAGGACGATGCCGCACGGTCCGCAAGACAAGTCAATCCCGAGGTGCTTCATGGACTTGTCCTTGTCTCGCTGCGGTGTTAATGGCATCCAGTCCTGAGCGGGGGTGGACTCTCGCCCCCCCTTCGTCTTCACGACTGTGGTCGACGATGTCACTGCCGACGGGTTCCAGACCGGCGAAGAGGTGGTCTCGGCGCTCTGCGGTGTGTCCAAGGTCGTGGACGAGGATGGCGCCTCGTCCCAGGGCGCAGTAGAGCTGGACGAAGCGCCTTCCACTGCTTCCAGGTCCGAGGACGAGGAAGCGTCCTTAGCCTCTGCCTCACTTTCGCATCCAACCATGATCAGGCGCCTGAAGCCTTCGTTCCTCAACTTTTGCATGTGTCTTTTTCCCTACAAAACACCATCGTAACCTGTAAGTCTTGCCTAAAGGCTAATGGACATTAAGGTTAGTGGACAGCTAAAGCAGATATCAAGATTAGGTCTATATGACAGCTTCTCGTGGACTTAACCGTGCAAAGCCATAGCTTAACCATGCAGTTTTTTTTCACTCGCCAAGGCAGTACAGTGAACTATGTAACACGCCAAAACTGCGCTGCGTATCAAGGGCTCTTCAATATGCATTCAAATCTCAATACAAATGGATTTTTCACTTTTCGCCTGCAAAGAAATTTGACCCCCTCAACCCCCCCCCTCTCCCCCCTCATGGGCCGGATCAACCACGCTATCTGGTGCTCAGCAGTCGGTTGGCATAGAGGCTCACACAGGTACAAGGTAAGGTCCTCTCTGGGTGCCTTCTGTACTTATAGCGGCGGTCGCTGTAAGGAACCTGAACAGCCCAGGTGAAACTAATTGTTCCATTCGGCTACTAAAAACTGCTGTCGGTTGGGCCGCTACAAACCCGGGAGCACATTCTGAGCAATTAGAGGCCCGTGTTTCGCCGATAACCAATTTGCCTATAGCTCCTCTCGACGTAGCCCTTATAGGTGTTGCACGCCACATTTGGCTTCGAAAGAGCGCAGAAGCTCATACCGATAAGCGCAAGAAGGTGGCTTGAGAAAAGCGCTACGAGTGCACGAAGAATTGCTTGCTGCTGTCGCTGCGTGTTATGGCGATGCAGTCGACATGGCAATCTTCAGCGCAGGTTCCATGCAGGCACTTCAGAGTTTTGACAAAAGCTTTTTTTCATATACACTTTTGGTGGCATAGTAATACCAGTGTTGGCGGGCGTCAGAAATAGGTGAGTCGTGTTAACTAGTAGTGTAACTAACTTTAACTATTACCGAAGGGCTCCTGATGGCAAATATACATTTGTAGCCGGTCGTTAGTAATAGCCATATCAGTTTATAGAATTTCGAAAACGCGATTACCCTCGCCGTAGTGGCTGAACAAATTTGGGCCATTTCCCGCGCCATTTGTAATCCGCGCGCCTGCAAATTTTAGCGACGTCCATCAAATGGCGTCACTCTGTGGTGCTCGTACCACTTAATCTCCGCCCCGCTTCACGCCACTTTGCTGTTCCAGAGCAGAAGGCGCAGGGAATCTCACGTGGTACATGCGTCATTGAATGACGTCATTTGAGTGACGTTGCTATGCCGTCCCCGAGGGCGTGAGGTACAGTGGTGAGCAGCCTTGTCTAGAGCGCTCGGGCGGTGCACTTCCTTGCAAACAAATCCAGATTTTGTGGCAGCCTCTAGGGTCCAGCTGCAACGCTTGCACGGAAGTAGCGCCAGATAGCCTCGTAAACAAAGCAGGCACGAAAACTTTGCCCTGTAATGAGGGGCTGCTCTCTAATTTCGGTTTTTGTTACCAAGTGCGCACTGCTCAAGCGCTCTGGACAAGGCTGCTCACCACTGTACGTTTTCGAATGGCGCGAGAAATGACAAATTTGTTGAGCCAGTGCGGTCAGGGTAATCGCGCTTTCTAAATTTCATAAAAACTGATATGATTATTACTAGCAAGCGGCTGCAAATCTCTAATAGCAATCAGGCGCCTATCGGTACGAGTTAAAACTTTAACTACTAGAATTTAGTTAATCACGTTACAACATAAATATGATTCGTCTGTTTTCCGATGTCCGCTAATACTAGTATTACTATGCAGCGAAGAGATTCTGTTTACCTCAAAAAACATTTTTTTTCATTACTGGCGTGTTTCCCTGAAACAGCTTGTATAGCTGACTCTGTCCCTGAAGAAAATTATCCTTTGCAATGGTCGCCCGAGGGTATCTTGGGCAAAGTGTTGAAGACGCTCTTTGTGCAGTGTACGTCCGTGGAATATCTTTATAATTGCGCACTCCAGTAAAGTGCTTTCTTGAGGTTAGCAGCGCAAAAGACGGGGACGAAAGAACGAAAACCAATTGTGCGAACGAGAAGCAAGAAGACGCACCCTGTTGTGGATCTCCATGGCACTCTCCGAGTTCAGGGAAACCTTGCACATATCGCAGAACGAGTATGGCCTCGCCTTGCGCAGCAGCGCTTGCAGTGGTCCAAAAATGGAACCAGCGGCAGCGTCCTCGATGCTCTCGGCCACGCTTCGCCTGGTCACTGCGTTAGGCCCTGCCGCGCCGCAAGCCTTCTGTCGGTGCTTCTCACTCTTCATGTGGCTCAGGTACGGCACTGGACCGTTGAACACCTTGCGGCACAGGCAGCACGAATACCCGACGCTGTCCATGTCTACGAGAGGGCAGAAGAATTCAAAATGTCAAAGCTGGGCCCGTCATCGCCAGCCTGACTAGCACCGCGGCAGGGCTACGGCACCTCCCATGTCGGACCTATTAACCCTACCTTTTGCCAGCTGCGGCCACTGTATCCACGCAAACAACCTAATCTCATCAGCACTCCTCACTTTCTGCCTCCCCCCCCCTGCTACGCTTGCCTTCTCTTGGAACACACTCCGTTACCCTGAAAGGGTAACAGAGTGTATTCTTGTGAACTTGGAATATCCCTCAAGCGAAAAGTATACAACAGCTGTATCTTACCGGTACTCACCTAAGGGGCAGAAACGTGGGGGCTTACAAAGAGGGTTCAGCTTAAGTTAAGGACAACGCAGCGAGCTATGGAAAGAAAAATGATAGGTTTAACGTTAAGAGATCGGAAGAGGGCGGAGTGGGTGAGGGAAAAAACGCCGGTTAATGATATCCTAGTTGAAATCAAGAGGAAGAAGTGGGCTTGGGCAGGGCGTGTAATGCGAAGGCAAGATAACCGCTAGTCCTTAAGGCTAACGGAGTGGATTCCAAGACAAGGCAAACGTAGCAGGCGACGGAAGAAAGTTAGGTGGGCGGATGAGATTAAGAAGTTTGCGGGCATACAGTGGCCGCAAGTGGCAAAGGGCAGGGTTAATTGGAGAGACATGGGAGAGGCCTTTGCCCTGCAGTGGGCGTAGTCAGGCTGATGATGATGACCCTGAAAGGTGCCCTAAAAAGGAATCTGAAATCGCCTTTTCACCGCTTGAACTCCACCTGCACACTCTGAGCATTATTAGAAACTGAATTATTGCCCTGTGGGGCCGATTTCCTTCCTAAATCGAATTAAACGTCCTGTCTCTCCGCCTCTTTTTTTTAGCTCACCTTCGAAAAGAGGAAGAGTCAGCCAACACGTGCAGTTTATTTCACTTTCGTGTTTATTTTGTTTTTCAGGTTTCCGTGAATAAATAGTTTCAGTCGCAGAGTGCATAGCCGCAGATAAGGCTCACGGAAATAAAAATACGCGTGGAGTGTGCTTCCGCAGATCGCTACGTATCACTACGCCCATGGCAGAGTGGCAATTAAGGGTAGCGGAGTGGATTCAAAGAGAAGGCAAGTGTAGCAGGGGGCGACAGAAAGTTAGGTGGGCGGATGAGATTAAGAAATTTGCGCAGATACGATGGGCGCAGCTGGCAAAGGACAGGGTTAATTGGAGAGACATGGGGGAGGCCTTTGCCCTGCAGTGAGCGCAGTCAGGCTGATGATAGTGATGATGATGTGCGAATATTGATGCGACAGGAATGCAGCAGACACTAGAACGGAGAAGACGACTCAGCAGCTGCCGCACTGTCGTCACCTCCACTTCCTTGACTTCTCTTTGTGTACACTTAGTGTTGTTGTTAGTAGATATTTATAAATAAAAAAAATTGGCTGCGGTTTGACCAATGACCATCCCAAGTAGAATTGCGGAAGCAACGGCGCGGCAGTCGCAGCAGCGGCGGCATCTCAGGGGGCACTTTGACTGTCTAAAGAGCGTAGAGGCGAAAGCGTTTTCCGCCCCACTTTGACTGCCTATGTTGCACTGGTGGCGTCACATATATTTAGCTACTAATTACTAATTAATGGCTAATTACTGAATAATAATTAAATACTTATTGACTGCTAACTAATGACGCTTAAGCTTTACCTTTGGGAGTGAAACGCGACAGCGTGTTGTAGCGCTGCCAGGGAGCAAGGAACGTCACCACCCGTTCGGCGCGATGGCGCAGTAATTCTAAATTGCGTAAATGGCGCAGTAATTCTGTGTCAACTCGGTGGACACCTGAACCGCACCGTACAGGAAGGGAGGAAGTGGGAGTGAAAGAAGAAGAGGGACCGTAATGAAGAAAATGAAAATTGTATTTCAGGAAAGGAAATTACGCAGTAACTGTCTCACGTATCTCGGTGGACACCCGTCATCCGTTTGTAGAGGAAGGGAGGAAGTTGAAAATTGTATTTGAGGAAAGGAAATTACGCAGTAACTGTCTCATACTCGCTCCTCGCGCATGCGCAGTTGAGGCTCTCCGGGGCTCCGCGAAAATGGGAGGAAAAGTAGTTGCTAGCCGCGGCATCTGCCATCGAAACCTGATGAAGCCCCTGAGCTGCTGCTAGCGGGAATAAAAGGACAGGGAGAGGACAGGGGGGAAAAAAGGGGGGGGGGGGGGCAGAGTGATAGTAAGAAAGATAGGGGTAGCGCTTTATAACCGTCTTGTTTGGTCATCAACCAAATATAAAACTACCATGTGCTCAGTTTTTAGTAAAGAATTCGCGACTCCTAAAGCAGCCCTCATCAGTGATGTCCCATGATGCCGCAGAAAATTCCCCTAACATGGCATTGTGCGCAGATAATAGTTATCTGACCTAACCTTGAATAGACCGGAATACCTTGTGCCATGCCGCTCTATGGTCACAACCACCCTTTCACTTAAGCAAAAATCATTGTCATCATCACCAGCGTCATCATCTTTGGCCTTAAGAGTTTCCAAATTATCCCCATAGGGCCCGTGCGTTAAGATCCGTCGGTGTCAAGGGGCCAAATATCGAAGGTTGGCAGACTGCTGCGACACCCGGAGGCAGCAATATACGCTTCATACGAGTTAAAAACATCGAGATAGGTTAACTGCTCTTGTGTCTGGAGACAATATTTGCGAAATAGCTGAACAAAAGTGATAGAATATAACAGCGTTTATGAGCTTAAGACGATGACCGGAGACGAAAATTCCCCCCCCCCCCCCCCCCCTAGCTAGCCCCTCCATATGCTAGCCTCATCATAATTAGCTCCGCCGAGATGTGCCGCCGCGGTGGCTCAGTGGTTATGGCGCTCGGCTGCTGACCCGAAGGACGCGGGTTCGATTCCGGCCGCGGTGGTCGAATTTCTATGCGGGCGAAATTCTACAGGCCCATGTACTGTGCCATGTCAGTGCACGTTAAAGAACCCCAGGTGGTCGAAATTCCCGGAGCCCTTCACTACGGCGTCTCTCATAGCCTGAGTCGCTTTGGCATGTTAAACCCCATAAACCAAACCAACCAACCAGCTCCGAGATGTAGACGCTCTGGATAGCCAGGTTTCAAAGCGGAACTTAGCAGCTCGCACGATCAATAAGTTCTGAAAGGCACGCTGTCCAGAGGCTCCTGTACCCGTCCACATTGCCCTCAAAACCGAGGCCTTACTAAGCGCCGTTCCCATAGATCATCAACTAAACGCAGTGTTCTAGGCTACGAGAAGCTACAGCGGTAATTCCGTTAACGCTACTGAAGGCCTCGCACGCAGCCATCACGTAAAATCGAAACCGTTTCTCTTCCTAACGCTATCTCCCCGAGAGAACATGGCAGCTCACCTCCCAGAGCTGGCTTGAACGCCCACGATGGTCGGTCACCAGGAGCCGGCAGGCGGGCACAAGGAGATGGCAGGGGTGGTAGAGCCAAGACCTCGATGCCCTGAGCGATGGCGTCCGTGGAACTCGGGCGAACGCTCGCCTCGCTCGTGCTCTCGTGACGAAGCTCGCGAAGCTCGTGAAAGATGATGATGGCGATGGGGCTACCCATCGCAGCTATACTTGCCCTTCGTTTTCTTCCTATTCTGGCTTTGGGCTTTACGTGTCTTTTTTTTGTTTGTTTGTTTCTTTGAGGAGGATGTCTTCTACTTCGTCACGAAATTAATCAAATATTCAGGAATAAAACTGTGCGGGGCTAAGATTTACATGAAGTACCGGGCTAAAAGTATTTTTTCGATGAAAATAAAAATGGAAGCCCGTGATTTGTTGCTGTTGATGTTAATAATGTTTATTGACTAAATTGAGTCTGAACGCCGCCGTAGGAGTCCCTGTCCGTCAAATTATAGTCAGTATAGTCAGTAAGGTCAGCTTGGCTTCGAGAAAGAAGGCGGTTCGTTTATGGAGTTTCACGTCCCAAAGCTACTCACGCTATGAGAGACACTGTAGTGAAGGGCTCCGGAAATTTCGACCACCTGGAGTTCTTTAACGTGCACTGACATCGCACAGTACACGGGCCTCTTGAATTTCGCCTCCATCGAAATTCAACCGCCGTGGCCGGTATTGAACCTGCGTCTTTCGGGTCAGCAGCCGAGCACCATAACCTCTGAGCCACCGCGGCGCCAAGGTCCGAACATCTGCGGTCTTGTGCGCAACCAAAATGGAAACACATAAACTCGCAGAAAAAAAAAAGACTTTAATGCATGTACAAACATTACTCGTAAACAACGCCCCTGGGGACTGTAATGCTTCCGCATACCCACATGTAAGCAGTCTTCAGTAAAAATTTTTTCATAGCTTACTCTTGTATACCTGCCGTGGCTGTTTCTTTTTCAAATGATCTCACCGGCTCGAATCTATCCCTACTGAAAGTTTCCATAAGGCGAGTTCCATGATTTCATATAATTTATTATGAATTATATAGTGTCAGTATGGAGTGTATGGAGCCGATACTGACAGGAAAGAGCGTATGGAATCTTACGGACTCCATATGAGGTCATTAACATGCTATCGAAGTTGAATGGAAATTTTTTGGAGAGTTCATACACGCCGCACAGGAAACCTATGGATGAATGTCCATATAATTTCCATATCTTATGGACGCCATATTCCCGTAATTCCATACGAGCGACTCGTATGATAGCTCGTATCAGCAGGGATGACCGCAGGGCTAGAATTGTCTTGTTTTGAGGTCTTTTTTTTTTTGCAGCATCCGACATGGACTCACTTTCGCGTCCTTCTTCCAACTTCCCTCCCTGCATACGACCACGCAGAAGCCTATAGTCACGTCTCTCGGTCTAATGTGGCCTATGATCTTCCAGCCGACAGCACCGAAGGATTGTTTTTATTGCGTAAGCAATACTGCGCCAGGTTTCAAGCCGTCGCGTAGATCCCGGCGGTGGCCACGGTTGACCTTCAGCCGCACCGAGGTCAAACAGACGGAGCGCCGTTGCCATAGCAACCGTTACAGCCGCGCTCCACCAGGCGGCAATACCGCCGCTGCGCCGCCGCCGCTGCCGCGCGCCTAGTCGCGCGCTCTCGACGCATGTGTCGGAATGTGGAGAGAGGAGAGAGGAAGCGGCAGGGAAACGGGGAATAAATACGCGCGTTCGCCTCGAGCAAAACAATTGCTGCATGCTTACGCAACTTGCCCGGTTTAACCAGAGCTAAACCTGAGTGAATTTTTTCTTTTTCCCCTCGAAAGAGCGCGCTCTCAAAAACACGTTGGCGTTAGTGAATGCCCTTGGATATATCGAAGCATCGCACCTTATGATGACGCATAAAGCGGAAGTGTCGCTACTCGTGATTCGTACAGAATTCGACTTTGGCTGCGCTCCACAGGGCAGAGCGAATGTAGCGGTACAGAGTTTGCACTAGTCGCGACCTCCAGGTGGTGTCAGTTTTCCCGACATTCGTACCAAAATTGTGACGCAACCGTTAGTCGTATACGCCTCTCCGTGTGATGACATGCGGTTTACCGTTCCATGTAGCTTACATGTGCTAGTCAAGTTGGAGGCTAGCTTGCGACAAGGATTCGAACCGATTACCTATGCACCTTCAATTGCATGCCTTCCCAGACTTTTGTATCAAAACTGTGATGCAACCGTTCGTGGTACACCGTTCCGGGTGGTGTGATACGCGCGTGGACGTCAACCGGAACCGTGTACAACGCTGTGGCTTTCATAAACTAGTAGAAAGGAAGTTTAATGCATGCACAAACATTCATCCTCATCATCAGCCTAACTATGCCCACTGCAGAGCAAAGGCATCTCCAATTAACCCTGTCCTTGGCCAGTTGCGGCCCCCGTATCCCTGCAAGCTTCTTAATCTCATCCGCCCGCCTAACTTTTGCCAGGTTCAGTTTCCAATGGCGGCTTGTCCGGAGCCAGTTATTCACAGCACCCGCTTCGTCATAGGTCTGACCGCCGCGTAATGTACAAACATTACGCGTCAACATTGCACCCATGGAAATTGATGCTTTCGTATCCCCACACGTAACAGTCTTAAGTGTCTCTAAGACATTTTTATTGTGATTTTGAAGTCACATAGGCGCATCTCCCTTCACGCGGCAGCCCGAACTTCTCCTGGCCCCCGCGGTGGCTCAGCGGTTATGGTGCTCGGCTGCTGTCCCGAATGACGCGGGTTCGATCCCGGCCGCGGCGGCTAGAATTTCTTTGGAGGAGAAATTCTAGAGGCCCGTGTACTGTGCGATGTCAGTGCACGTTAAAGAACCCCAGGTGGTCAAAATTTCCGGAGCCCTCCACTACGGCGTCTCTCATAGCCTTAGTCGCTTTGGGACGTTAAACCCCATAAACCAAACCAAACCGAATTTCTCCTGAGCTACGAAGATTTTTAAAGCTGTGCAGCTTTCGTCTCTAGTGGTATGTAGCTAAGCTAAGGTTGGCCTCCATGGTATAGTTACTCCATACACTGTTTTCTCGTGTGTAATTATCCAAGTCGGACAAACAGCCATATCTAGCTCCAGCAGTTATCTCTGTGACGCAATGATGAGCTTTGAATCCCAGTCTTTTCACCTTTGCACGCGCTATCACTAGCGTTCAAATCGTATTCGATGGAGCCATGGCTCAGTGACACCGGATTAATAAAGTAGATTTAAGTGCTGTTTTCATAGTGAACTTATACGCACTAAACTGGTTTGTTCTTTTACTGCCTTCCCATTTTCTTCTGAAAATTGTCGCGTCTTGCTCTAAGCGCGATTCTCGATTCACTCACACTTAAGAGCACTAGCTGGAATAGGGTCGTCTACACTCGGAAATACCCCCTGTAAAGTACTGAACTGGAAAAAATAAATACTGAAATGGTTTTTCACATCAACATTAAACATTGTTTATTATTTTAAAGGAGGAGAGCACGGCTATTTATATTTACCTGCCGAAGCAGCAGCATCGCAGTGAAGGGCTCCAGAATAATTTCTGCCGACCGCACTTCATTTAAATAAGCACTAAAATTGCAGCGCTCTCCTCTTTTTGCATTCTACGTTTGTTTAAATATGACAGTGAAGCAATAAGAGGCCTCTGAGAGAGCCTTAGGCCATTTTATTCATCATGACCCCAGAATGCCTCCCCCCCCCCTCACCCTTTTTTTACCGTCCACTCGTGGATAACATGTGGCGAACAGCGGCGTCTCCAGCTCCGACTTCCTACGAAGACCACGGCGTTGACCGCGAAGAAAGCTCTGTGCTCCGCTGAAAACTGGGAGGATAGAAAAAAAAGATACATTTAAAAACGCAATTGCCGCAACGATCGAAAAAAAGAACAGAACAACAGACACATTACGACAGTTCTAAGAGGCAAGGGTCAGAAAATTAGTTTTGCGAGCCATAGCGGACGGTCCCCCGCCAGCCAGCGGGAGCGAATCCAGGCGCAACGACCGGGTCCCGGATAACGCCTAAAGGGGCTGAACCACTCGGCTCTTTCTCCTCTTCAAACTATGACGGCTCGCCGCGCCTCCAACAACAAAGCCTTCAACGCCTTTCATCTCACCCACCCTTCTCCTCTCTCTCCGAACAAAGCCGACCACACCCTCCCCCGCTCTCTCCACTACACCCGCGTCAGGTGCATCTTCTACCCTCCAACGCAAGATGCGGGATTGCCCACCTATGTTTAGTTTCCTCTTTACACTTTCCCTTTCAAGGTGAGCTTTCGGCAGTCCACAACCCATTCCGGTTTCTCTTCAGCTCTCCTCCATCTTTCTCGCCCTCTTTCCTTCTTCCTCGTCATTTTCTCCTTGCCCTTCCGATCGACCCCCCCCCCCCCCTCTCTCCCGTTTGCACTTGGCAGGTAGTCCGACTGTGTACGGTGCCGAGCACGTGCAAACGCGTTCCGGAAGGCTTCGCCGGAGGACGACTGCCGGGTCTCTGCTGTAGTTGCTGCTGTCACCCGAGCGTTCGGCGGTGACCTGGCGCGGTCGTCTAGTTTCTTTCTTTGGTGCTTTTCTGTGTTCGCTGCTTCGACCGATTAGAGGAGCAGCGTATATGTACAACCGGTGATGCGTAGCGCTGCGCTAAGGAGAGTTCCTTCTGGAACGAGCACCCTCTGCACCGGCGTTAAAGGTAGGCGTGGATGCATAAATGTTCTGACGCAGTAGAAGGGTCAAGGTATGCTTGCATGCTGTGGAATGAAGTCAACATCCCAATATGCTCCAATAACGAAATAGCGTGTGTTGCTTGGGAACGTGCTTCCTGCTTGAAGTTAATATCCGCAAAGCGAAATGAAGCATACGTGCAGGAGACAAGACTGTTCGTAGCTTGTAGTCACTTCTTGTCGAGTTTCGACGCTTAATTGGGAAAGATAGCGTGGTCAAGAGGTCAGAGGTGAATGACCCAGCGTCAGTGGAGAACGGCTAGGTACAGTTACGAGCTGTGTAAAGGTGAACGTTCATGAGCGTTACGGGAATGATTAATCCGTAAATACCGGTGGGAAGAGGACTTTCTTCCTTTTTTTTTTTTTGCGCGAGCACTGCTATAGACTCGTAGTCCCTTTAATGCCAGAGATAAAAGTGATTTTGGTTATAGAATGTAAGGTAATTGTTACCCCACGTATCCCTAGTCGCTTCACATCAAAACACCACTTCGATGACACCAAAATTGCGCTGCTATCCAGCGTGCTGTGTAATATAGTTGTGAATGCGGCTCACCCAAGTACGAAGAAAACACAATACTGCGCGTTTTGTCTGATTCTTAGCCTTGTGTCGATTCAGTTCTTTGCCTTGTAACGCTATCGTCGTGTCCTCTGCACACGTTTTTTTTTTTCTTTTTGTTTCAGCCGAGTATTGATAAGGGCGCTGCTGGTTCCTAGTCGAAGCGTTATCTCTTGGACGAATTGTTGGTGCCTGCCTGATCACGGCCATCGAGATAGCTGGAAGCAGATTTCGGCACGACACGAACCCTTCTGCGTCCGAGGGTGTGAAAAACCAGTGCTTCGAACGGCTGCTAGTGTTGCCTCGTGAGGACAAGAACTGTCAGTGCCGTGCCCTTCCCAAGAAATCATCGCTTGCCGACGACGCTGGAATGGAATGAATCCTGCCTTTTTAACACTCGCAGTCGCTCAGGGAAACATCGAGCTTCCGCTTCTCGAAGCCACCACGCCATGTCTGCAAGCATCTAGGGTACCTGGTATGTGCACGACTGTGTGAACGAAGTGCGTTGGTCACCGCAGCGGCCTCTGCCGGTGTTATCGCCGCTGCAATGGATTCCCGGTTTGTGCAAGTTGTGCTCCTCGGCCGCCGCCGGATCCGACTCATTCGAACGCCTGCGCAGATAACAGCCGCGATCTTCGTGATTACATCTGCTATCATCGGCTCAGCTATCGGCGCATCGATGGGGAGAAGGTTGAAGGGTGAGTGGATTTAAACGCTGCACGTTGCGCTTTGCCACCACTTGGGTTATTTCCATCGAGTCGCAGCGAATGCGATTGAAAACGCTGCGGTGATATATTACGCGGAGAAAAATGAACAAATAGGTGCAACTGTTTTATTAAGCCGAAGTATAGTTTTATGTGGAATCGGACTGGTATTAGTACAGGGTCGATCACACATTGTGATAACGCCTAAGCGTGCTGTTTTGCGGTTCGTGAGGCGTCACCTTCAGGTATCTGGCACGCAAAGCGTGGTCATACAATGTGACAGGATCCAGACATTGTGATAGTGTGTGTCTGTCTGGACAGTCTGCCATTGTCTAAAATTTGATATAATGGCGATTTCCCGCTCAGATAATCTCAAAGGTGTATAGAAGATTGTGTCGGAAATCCGAGCAAATTTATGCCCAGAGCTACAAATGCAATGTACGAGCGAAATAGCCTCCTGTATTTCCTTCTCCTTCCTTTTTTTTCCACTACTTGGTGTACTAAACTTTGGCTCCACTGCGACTTTTCACATGTGGACTGCTGTGGAGGGCTAAAGTGAACGATGCACCCCCGTTACATGACAGAAATTGGAAGGCACGTATTGTGCAGGCTGCTAGTGATCGCCGATGCAGTATTTCAGAGACGCAGAACCTTCTCTCATTTTTCTTAGAAGAAAGCACGGTTTCACTGATTACAGAATAGCGCGTTCCTCTTAAATTTGTACGCCCCAGTACACTGTGCACTGAAACATTCGCAATGGTGATAAAATGAACACCGTTAGCACAATTAAGAAAGTTTACGCACAATTGAATAGTTTATGAACTGTCCAAGAACTGCCCATCGAAATTATTGCAAGGCTGGAACGGATTTGAAGGGCACTGCCTGGACGTGAAGGTGCGGCCCTATAGTGTCATACAAGCTGTCTAGCCCGGCCACCCAAGAAAACCGAAGCTGCCTGCTGCCCGTAGATTCAATGCTCAGAAGTCAGCGTCCCATAAGCAGGCCAGTAGTCAGGGGAATCCCTCTGCCGGCGCGACACAAATTTAAGCGTTTTTAGCTGTGCATTCAGCGATCAAACTTCACCACGTGCATGCGTAGCCATACCGCGATATATGCTGCGCATTTCCAAGCGAGTTGCTCTGCGCAGCTTTAATGCATCAAATATACTAAAAACTGTTAAGTTTCGACTTTCCCTCTCTCTATACTCCATTTCATATATAGCAGGCAACGCTGCCAAAGCTAGAGCGCTGTTCGCGCAGGCTAAGTCCGCACGCAAAAAGTAGTTCGCCATACAACCAAAGCGAACACAAGCATATTTCGTAGCGACAAATCTTAAGTGCCGTGATGGGACCTCCGGTACTTCATTTTACCTCTTGCCACATTTTCGTCCTGCGACTCGTCGAGATTTCGAGAAGCAAAAAGTACACGTGGCGGTATGATACGCGTTTTGTAGGACGAATCACTTCTACTAAATCCGCGCCCAAAAATTAGTTCACACTCCGTGAAAATTATTGCCAGAGAGCCCGAACACTGAGCGCCTCACAGCTTCGACCGTGATTTTCAATGCTTCCACATCGTTTTATACCGCTCTTTGTATTCGTCCAAACAATGACCGGAGTTTCGAGAAGAACGAATGATACGTGGCGGAGTAATATAGTTTCGCGGACGCACTACTTCAGCAACCTCCGCAGCGTTGCCTGCTATGTATGAAACGGAGTATAGTCTCTCATTGTACGATCTCCGGGCAGCCGTATACCCTTTCCCTATAATTTTTTGTCCCTCCGGCCACACAGGTGCGCACCTGTGCAAAGAGCTGTCTACCCCTTCTCTGCACCTGTGTTTATCCTGTGCACAAATACCGATCATCGTGAAACGGGCAAACGTCATTTGTGCAACAAATTCTTTGGCTTTACAGGACCCTACCTCCCCAAAACAGGTCCAAGCGCACCTGCACAAAAAAGGCGCACTGGTCTATTCATAGGTGGCGATTATAGCCTCGAAGAATACATGACCCCCTGTGCGAAATGTGTTAAGAGAAGCCCGTCAAGGAATCTACAGTCTTTGCCAAAAGTAACCAGGCTGCACGGTTTGCTTCTCAGTCATATAATAAAGATATTATGCCAGCCCTCAAGCTCTAAATTTCTGTATGTTAAGGAGAACCCCTGCCCTCACCTTCAAAGAACTTTTCGATCTTTAGGGAAGGCGCGAGGGCTCTACTATACGAATGAGAAGCAAACCATCCAGCCTGGTTACTTTTGGCAAAGACTGTACCTCTGTATAAGGGTTAAAATGTCTTAAACTGATAGAGCTTCGCATGTTTTGAAGAGGTAATTTGTTTCCGTTGCCAACCGTTAGTTCCGTTGCCAACCGTTAGCAACCGCCTCGTATGCGAGGGGAGTGACTTTTGATGCCCAATACAGCCGGGTCGCCATCACTTTACTGATGGACGCAAGCTTTCACCTTGCCTAGTGATCGGATTTCCTGGGGGGCGAAATGCTTGTGAAAAAAGAATCTCTCAGCCAGTCTTGTGCAGAACAAAACATATTACTTAGGACGCTCCTTGACCAAGCTGCGTTTGTTTCATTGAAATTCAAATAAGCATCATTATAGTCTTTCCTAACAGAAAAGAGAGAGAGGATAATAACTGAAATACAGGTGAACCCCGTTATAACAAAGTTGAAGAGGCTCGGCGATTACTTCGTTACAGCCGTAGCTTCGTTATAGCCGGTGTTGACCGAGCTTCCGAGGGGAATCGTCATTCCTTCGTTATATCCATTATTTCTTTACAGACCGTTTCGTTATAACGAGGTTCGACTGTACCCATCTCGGTATCCGCGTTCTCAACTCTAAGGGGCGCGGCTTCTTCCGCCAAGACGGTGAGCAGGGGCTGAAAGAGAGCGTACCAAGAAGAGGTAGTTGTGCCCGTTAGGGAAAGCCAGGCCTCTCACCTGGTAATGCTACCGGAGAATGAACGAAGGTACCGCTTCGGAACCTTTATCACGTGACCTCTTCCTCTATTTATGTATGTGGGTACTGAAGTGTCTCGTCAGAAATTAGGAATAAACTGTAACTACTCCCTAAAGGGTGTTTCATATCCCCCGACCTCTCTGCGCAGTGAGCCCTGATCTGCTGACCAAGTCGTGGGACCCTTTCCCACTGATGGGCTTCGCCGTGGATCTGTGTGAGAGCCAGCTCAACCGCACTGGCCGCTGCGTGTCGCTACCGGACTGCCGCTTCACGCGTGGCACGCGAGAAGGGGAATGCGCCGACGGATTCGGCGTCTGCTGCGTCTGTGAGTCACACTAAGTTATAGGGAGTGTAGAGCGAAAGCAGTGGCCGCACCCCCGTGTGCACCCACAGCTTTCTGTTTATATAGCATACCACACGAGTATAAAAACCTGATGCTGAGTTGGGCTCAATACGGAGGTTTACAAACTGTCGCACCATCTGTAATATTGAAAAGAACTGCTCAGCTCTGCACAAAACACGAGTATTGTGGAGAAACAAGAGTTGCAGTGCCACTGATAGATAATAGCCCAGCTCGTAGATGGCGCCACCGTCTGTTTGCTCTCCTCAAGAAGTGGCCGCGCGGAATATTATAGTTTTCTAACTGATATGGTCAAAAAGCTTTAGTGGAAACCATGTGCATACTTTCCGCTGTCTTGACAAATATTATGTCAACGCCTTTTGATAACTAGCCGCTGCTTTTCAGTCCAAATGCAGGGAGTACTGACAATCTGACAGCAGTCATTTTTTCAAGCTATGTATTTATAACAGCTACCATGATGACCTCTACTGCCAGTAAATGGAAAGTTATAGACACAATTTCTGTAATGTTTTACGGGATCTATGGGCTTAGATAATCAAAATTCTTTCTGAAAACATTCCCACGCTCCTCGAAACAGTGCGTTGTTGTGTATCTCCATTTGGTGGTTTTTTAACAGCACCATGCCAGTGTTTCAAAAGGCTAATACAACCACCTCCCCGCTCTTTACGCATTTCACCGGCCCGGCAGCAACCCCCGTGGTGCTTCAGCAGAGGTCGTTGCCTCCCCTCTTGCAGTTACACACTAATAGATGGCGCTGTTATGGACTGTCCGCTCACCTGCATTCAACGTAATTTCCTGCCGTATCATGACACGCTATACAGAGCTTCGTCAATTGTCGGAGTTTTTCATTAAAAATATTCAGCACGGATGTTCCGTTACCACAACACCGCTTCCACGAGACGCGATGTGCGCATGCGCAGATAGTCATGAGAAGCTAGATGCGGTGCTTTTCTGACACTGGCACATGCAGCTGGTCCCAAGCGCAAACCGCTGAACAGCAGCAAATCACAAGTTTCAGTACGCCAAAAACTATCATTCGCAGGCATGAATGCAGAACTAAGGAACGACAGATGGATAAAGAGGGCACAGAGCTTTCTTCAGCCAAGAACACTTAATATTCATTTCCGTAAGTCTAAACCACAAGGGCTGAAAAAAAAATCAAACATGTGCACCCCAGTAAAAAAAAAAAAAGTCGTCTAAATGACGCAAAAACAGGTAAAGCCAATGCAACGTCTAAATAACGGCTACAAAAAGGAACCAACGTCTCAGTCTAAAGAGTAAAAGAAGGCCTTCGTTTTTTCATGGTAACCAGAGTGCTGCATGCAAAAGCGTCATAGCCGCTTAATTCCGGCGCTTCGATAATTTTCTACGTAACATGGTCGGACCTTCTGGCGATCGCCGCGCGAGCCCTTTAATTATTTTTTCCTTTGTAAAATGATGGCACGATTGGGGCCTCTTAATGTCGCACTAAAGTACAAAAGATCACAAGACCAAGAAAACCTTTGTATTTCTGATGAATCAATACCAACGGCTCCTTACGATGCTCCTTACCGATCAACCATTAGTCGTCTGCATAAATCAGCAAATCGTGGTGGTGGTGGTCGTGACGCTATAAGTGACAGGCGGTGTCACCCACACTGATCATGTCGGCATTTGGCTCGCCAGTGTCCCATTGTTTGTCCGAGTAAAATTCAACTCCTACCATACGACGAAAGGTCACGTGCCCTGAATAATTTCAAAAGCAGCTTTGCTACCGCGTACCTCCCTGTGCCGGGAACTTCAGTGCACACCACGTGATCAACATTGCCTAGTCATGCATTCCATTTCAGGCTGTGCAGGAGTGCCTCAAGCACATGACGAAAACAGGCGCATAGTATAGGAAAAAAATGTTGTATTCGTCGCCTGTAAAGAAACAGTGGAAGAGTTTTCATCCTGGTACAGAGTACTAGGGCACTCCATGGTACCGGTACTCAGTACTGGTACCAGTGCGGTGCTCTGTGGTGCCGAGTAACTTAGCAACAGATATCTTCGAACCCCGTCAGCGACGCTTTCGCACTACCGCAGTGGTGGCCTAGTGGTCTGAGCATCCGCCTCGCGTGTGGTAGGTGTGGGGTTCGATCCCCAGCGCCGCCTGGTCTCCACCGGTGATACAACGGGTGCAAACTTTCTCCTTGCCTGGGGTTCTTCTTTAAGATGAATTGCTTGGAAAATGGGCCTTTGCCCTCACCTTGAGTAGGAGAAAAATACCTCGTGCCTTGGCGCTCTTTGGCCGCAGATGCCCTTGCGCCTTAAAATCCATCATGTTTTCGCACTCCTCCCTGCAGACGAAGCCCGAAACAGCACGGCGACGACGCTGTCCAACAACTCCTACTTCGTCCAGCCCCGGTTCCCGCGTCCCTTCGCCGGAGGGAGCAACGTTTCCCTCACGGTCCTGCTGCCTTCCTTCACGTGCCAGCTTCGCCTAGAGCTGGAGCAGTTCCGGTTGCTGCCGCCAGTGGCGGGTCGCTGCGTCAACGACTCGCTCAGGGTGTTTGTCAACGGAAGCGACTCGTACGTGCCGGAACTGTGCGGACACAACGCCGGACAACACGGTAAGGAGGTTTACGAGCGTCACAGTTTCCACAGCTCTGGGAGGAAGTGACGTCACCAAAGAAGATAATTCTCATTAGCTGGAGACAAATGACGTCACTTCCGGTAAAGGCATCCACAGCTTCTAATGCTGTCGGACTGTGAATACATAATGTAATCAGATGTTCGCTCTGATTTTTGTCCTGGCCTTAACTAAAAACGCTTCAGACCTGTCCCTAGTGTACCATCGTGAACCTGAGAGTCCTTGCCTGCTCTATACGCGACCTCAACACTCTAGCGAGCAATATGACGCATATGCCCTTTCACCCGACCACAACCAGTATCATCAAAACTTACCAGTGATACAATTGTCATTTTTAACAATCATCAGCAAAAGCGCAGGTTCTGAAGTGCCTGCCCTCCTTTAACGCGCCTCAACTTCATCCGCAGTTGTCCTGCATTTCCCTGAGAGCGAGGAGCGAAGTCTGCTTTCCCTGAAGGTGTCCGCACCGAGGGCGGGCTTCCAGAGACGCTGGTCCGTCCGGATCGTCCTCTACAGCTGCGGCAGCGCAAAGCTGGGTGAGGCAAGCCCTTCCATCGCCAACCTCCTCTTTTTGCCGCTCAGTTATGCGCTTTAGATCTTTTTCTCGCGATGGCAGTCTTAACATACTTCTGAATGTCCAGAGCACGAAGCAGTATGGACATTAAGGACAGGGTGACTGTACCGATTTAGCCAAACCCATGCACGGCAGTTACAGGCCAACATCATTTCGCATGGCCGCACTTTAGGGCATCATAAGCGACCTGCGCTGATGGGCAATGCTTAACGCAACTGTGCCGACTACGAACACGTACGCCTGGCAGCAGCAGCACTCAAAACGTTCCGTTTTTCAGAAACCGCTGCAAATTTCTCTCTGAGTTAAACGTCGTCACCACTTATACGGTCGTAGTGAAACCTCCCGCGTACACCTGCTATACAGCGATGTCGTCTAGATTGGCTCATCCAATGGGAACCATTTCGCTCGAGGGGCAGCGATTGAGCGGATCTGCCTTCTTGTCATGTGATTTTAAAGAGATCTTGTTCAGTCTTAAGGTAACAAAACGATTTCCATAATCACGGCAAGACTAGAAGGCAGCTCTGACGACACTGATGATGATGGTAGCATATTGGGCGACTTCCCATCTCTGATACAGAAGCCTTTGTACAGCAGTGGACTTAATAGGGCTGATGATGATGATCATTATGACATCATTATCTCGCACTGGCGGAAGTCCTGTTTGCCGATGACGTGCCTCCTTGCCACAGCGCAGCCGGGCTGCCTGCAGCACCACGGTGGCTGCCGGGGCTCCTTCAGCAGCTTCGCCTACTCTGAGGAGTCGCTGCACTACGTGCGGGCCCTGAGCTACGCAGTGTGCATCGCGCGCCCCACGTGGCTTCAGGCCATCTCGCTCAAGATACGCACCGTGTCACGGTACCCTGCGGACTCCTCGTCCGGCCGCGGCGGAGAAGTTGATGACAACGGCGGACCCCAGTGTCGGAGCAACTTCATCCAGCTACCCCCCGGTTACGACAGCAGGAGAGGTTTGGCCGCTCCCGTCAGGATATGTGGCGGGAACCGAACAGTGGTGCTACATAGTGAGTGTTCTGCATTTTGACCAGACCAAAGTTTAGGAGAGTCTCCCAATGGGGAATAACTGTAATCTCCCTCGTGTTAATTTGAAATCTCCCTCTTGTTAAGTTACTGCCAATCCTCACCTGAGCACTGTCCAGCAAGCCCTTTGAAATGCCCTTTTGAATTATTTATCTCAGCGTTGCTTGTGTTGCATGCGACTTCTTGTGGTTCGAATAAGAGATGCTTGCTTGCTTGAGTGAATGACCGCTCCTCTTATCTTGCTTGCAGGTAAGTTCTTCACCCGAGGGTGCAGGGACGTTCACGGTTTAAGCATTATGCAGGGGACTATTAAGAGACCGGTAGCTGCGTTAACTAATGTGACGACAGTTGGCGCCGCAGAATCACTGTCTGCGCCTGCCCGAAGTTACATCATCATCTAGTTATAGCCTGTTGTTTCGGCGATATTTTCAATGTAAAGAAGTCCCAAATACGTACACACTCTACCGCGCTGTCACATTCCGGAGATTATTATCGTAACCTTTGCGGCAGCAATATTTCTTAATGAACTTTAGTGTAATGTTCCTAAACGTACGCATTTGCGCCTCTTCTTTGCGTTACAGTGTCCGTACAAGGTCCACTGGTGTTCTATATCGTCAGCAGCGATGACGTCGACCAGCGGACCCAGTTCCGGGTGGACTACAGCCTGTACCCATGTTCATGAAGGACCTCACAGCCCGAATCCCTCCACGCGTTGAACATTCCTTTCATTTCACGAATGTCATCAGATAGATAGAACTGCGCCATCGAAGAACAAATTTCTTGTCACCTTGACATGGACGAGTGATGATCGCGCTTGGAAGAAGCCAGAGTAGCACCTGATGTCTCGCAGTCGCTTCTCAGTGACTGTGCCGGTGTATGGGGAGAAGTGTGAATATGCCGAAGCGTGGCCCTATTTTCAGCATGCTACATCGTCATGACATCACGACTAAAAAGTGTGTGTGGTGGATTCAGTGCTAGTAGTGCTGTTTGAAAGGCATTACTGGTGGATTCCCACCAAATACTGCGGGGAAAAAAGAACAAGACAGTTCTTTTATGGCGCAATTAACGTTCGTTGGTCATCAAGTGCGATGCAGGACGTAAATCATGACCTACAGGTGAAAGTGTGGCGCACCCAGTTTTAAGACAACGGTTGCGTGATGACAGCTTCAGTGCCTTATTCTCCTGGACCCTCCTTGGCGTTTGAAAAATGCAACAACGCCTCAGGTCGACCTACTGTTTCCGTAGAAGTGGTAGTTTTGTTTTTATACAGCCAAACCTTGGTGATGGGTGATAAAGAGTAAATGAGCTTCATCCGTTGTTTATCTTTTGCCTTCTGCAGTATTCTCGCGGGTGCTACGTGATGCTCAGTCATCTCTCGGTGGTGCATGGCTTTGATGACATACTGGGGACGTGCATTTGCGCTAAATATGTTACTTGTGATTTCTGCGCCACTTAGTTGCACGCTGGTGTGTTGCTTCAAAGGAGATTGGAGCACTTTTTAAGTGCGGTTAGAGCATGTGTCCAATAATATGCGGTCTGAATATTTGCTTTTATGGAGTTTAACGTCCCCAAAGCGACTCAAGCTATGAGGGACATGTAGTGGAGGGCTTCGGTTGATTTAGACTACCTGGGGTTTTTTTAATGCACGCTGACACCGCACACTACGCGGGTCTCTATAGCATTTTGCCTTCATCCAACTCCGACCGTCACGGCCGATATCGAACCCGCGTCTTTAGGGTAAGCAGCCAAGCGCCATAAACACTGGGCCACCGCGGTGGCTGTGGTCTAAATATTGCTGCCCACGCATCCCGTGGTAGAGCTGCCGTCTTCTTCCCAGAAGTGGCTATTTCCTGCACTTGTTTGCTAAACGTGACGTCATTACCGCTCCTCTCACGCGCAGCAGAGGAATGACAGCTGTAATCAATAGTGCCTATGCCGCGAATAGTCTGATTACTTGCGCGAGCGAACGGAGTGCAGTTTAACCTCATTATAACTAAGTGGAAGGGGCTTGGCGATTAGTTCGTTATCGCCGTAGCTTCTTTATAGCCCGTGTTACCGAGCTTCTAAGGGTAATAGCCATTATTTTGTTATATCCATTATAACGTTATAAGCAATTTCGTTATAAAGAGGTATTGAAAGCACGTACAATGGGTGCAACATCACTAAAGCACATAAAACTCCTATCCTTCAGCAGCAGGAGAAGGAAAGACGTAGAAGCGCTTAGGGGCAACTTCCTATCGCAGGTGAATTTAGCGATGCGGATAGCTTTCGAAAAATTCTTACCATGAGTGATTATAAGCCAGTTCCGCCATGCCTGTTACCCAATTTTTTTTAAAGCGCCATTAGTTACATTTGCACAGTTGCACTTTTTATTCATGCTTCAGCCATGTTATGGCCTCCTAATGACATGACAAGTTGTACAATTTTTTTAAAATTTGTGACCTTGCAAGCCTCTCGACCAATTTAGAAATTCTAGGTACAACGACGCTGGCGCCGGGTAATCTGCCGAACGGTTCCTTTAACGCTATTGCCTTAAAAGCAGCTGATGTCCTTTTCCAGAGCATACGAAGTGCCCGCCAATGTCACACTCAAGTACGGCTCTGGTTTCGCGATAAATAATTCCAGAAACCTGAAACGACGATTTCCACAAGTCCTCATTTCTACGGACGCGTACCAACTACCACGTGTTACCGTGTGTAGTTTGTGTCTGCACTCGTCTAGGACACAACTGGCAACCCTAACCATTGACATACTTCGTAGAACAAAAGGGGGTGGAGGGCATCGCAGGTCTTGTACTTCTTTGTGTCGTCAATCACCGCCACGTATACTCGGGATTGAAGGCGAAGATTAAGGTACAGGCTCCGTGACAGGCGCTGGTTAATATCCGCTATTCACCCTGGCCAATCCCCCGCACGCCGTGGGTATGTGCCATTAAGCCTGAGGACATCATCATCATCATCATCATCGCTGGCTAATCAAAGATTCAGCCGCATGGAACCGGGTGCTGTATGGACTCTAGTGCCAGTTCCCAAACAGAACAGGAAATCGGCCCAGCATTGAAATAGATGGTGTCACTCTGGTCCTGTGTAGGACCGGCATTTTACAATATATTTCCAACACTGGGCGCATTAGCTATGCTGCTGGGGTTGTGAAGTCCTCTCCAGGAAGGCTCATTCTGCGGTACCGCCCGGACTACGAGGGAGATGAACACCGCATGACCATCGGACCACAGGTGGCTGGTCTTAACAGTGTGGCTCATTCACCACGAGCATCGACGGGTTAAAAGTGGCTCATACCTGTGGCACCGACGGCAGGGCCTCGGACTATGTGCCTATAGTCGGTTACAACTTAAGTCTGCAGTGAAGCTCCGCCCACATTCAGCCTCCGCGCACAGAATTCCTCCACGACGAAAAAACAGTTTGGTGGTTAAACGTTTCTTGTTAACCAAACAAGAAGCTTGTCACAAGGAAAAAATTATGAGCGCTAGAATTTCGATACGTGGATTGTTTGATATAGTCAGACATTAAAAATATGATTTCGTTTATTGTTGCAATTGGCCAGTGGAGTAATACGCCGTGGACCGCGGCCCAGCGTTAGCAACTGCTGTTTTTTTAAGTTGTATCCTACTACTATAGCCCTATTCACTTCCTGCAGCTACCGGGAAATTACATTAGCGGCCTCGACTTAATAAACACCACATGCGACGGCAATGACCGGTGCTACTGCTACTTTCTGCAGCAAGGCGTGGAGGCTGTTAGACGCATAGAAGAGCTGAAGTTCGGCTACTGTGACTTCAGTCTCGAGCCAGGAGTTGTTAAGCTTGTCCTGAACAACTCCAACTCTCACCGGATTGTCGGGGTATACCAGGATAAACTTTCGAGTGGGATGGCCAACGTTCTGCAGCGCTTCAGAATGTGCGAGTCCATCACGGTTCTTTTTCTTCGCCCGACAACTAAGACATAATTATGGTGGTGGAGCTTATAAGGAGCTTGGAAGGGAGTCAAGAATTTCACGTTGCTCACACCAGTGCACATGGACCACAATATTAACGTGAAATATATAGAAATATATATCCCTCTTTCAAAACACAGTAATCTTGCGTCTACTGTCATTGATTCGAGGATAAAGACACATTATCACCGCGAAAGCTGTGAATCGTGCTTAATCCATTAGTTTAACACTCTCTCAGGTGGCATCAACGAAGTAGACAGGAGGCTATCATGCCTACATACTTCAGTTTTGGCAAGCAAGCCTAACATCCTTATTATGAGGGATGAATAATTATCCCAGGTACATAGGAAGTGGAAGGAGATTGAACAGGCATCGTGTGTTTTGACTTTTTTTTTTTTTTCATAAACCACCATTGCGCCCAACTGAATGCTTATAGAAGACGCCCGTTCGGCGTGTAAAAATTATGAGGCTGGCTGGATAACTCCGCTAGCTGAACGAATACTAAGGAACTGCAGCCGAGACACCGATCCTACTCCCCGCTGCATAGTTTGGACTCCGGGCCATCAGGGCCTAGCAGGAAACGAAGCTGCAGACGCGGCGGCCCGAGCACTCATTCACCGGGCGTTCCCATTGGCTCCTGAGCACCTGAAACCTGAAGGTGGCTCTTTACTCTCGTTCAAAGACATAACATCTTATTATAAGGATAGACACCGCGTGTACCCAGCCCCTGCAAAGGGACTGGGGAAAGCAAACGAACGCGTTCTACTTAGACTATTCACTAACACAATGCTGTGCCCGGCAGTATTAAAACACTTCGATCCCGCGTTCACTGGCAGGTGCAAACACTGTGGCGAGGTGGCTGACACCTACCAGATGGTTTGGGCTTGCCAGCGCAACTCAGCTCTCTCCCCCCACCCCAACCCTACCAGAGAGGAATGGGAGGCGGCCCTGCTTGGCTGCTCGGACCTTCAGGCCCAAAAGGCTTTGGTCAAGAGGGCTAAGCTGGCGGCTTCGACCAATGGGGTCCCGGAATAGGGACTCCACCCATTGCGGGGCTCTTTAAGAAAGCCTCATCTCTTTTATTAAATAAAGGCTTTTCATCATCATCATCAAGCCCTGTACTATAATTACTGAGCAAGGCCGGTACCCCTGCTGAAATGTCAAGTTCTTGCATTCTGACTTCCTGAAATGAAAACCCGGTTATGTTTTTCTTTTCTGGGTGATTTATCTTTACGCATACTCATTTCTGTACAGACGTGATTGCGATAATTTCAAGTAAACCAAACGACAGCTGTTTTCAGGTTCAAAACTGCTTAATAATTACCAGCTCATTGCCTTTTTGATAAGAGCTTCCACGGGTGCTTTCGTTCTGGGCAATAACCTTAATAATATGAACTTCATCTCTTCGATAGCGACCTGATTGCTGTTTTGAATACTCAAACCGCCCAGTATTCTGTATATTACCTTTTAGATATCTGCACTATAAGCTGCTTTCCACCTTGACACTGTCCTTAAATAGCTCGCAAGTTGACTTTTTCACAGCTACGCTGATACTCGTTTCCATTTGTGGAAATGTCCTCTGCTATTCCCTCTTGCACCCTTTTGGCTCTGTCTCCGCCATTTTTGCACATTCAGCAAGCGTTCCGCTGGGGGCGTAGCAATTGTTTCTATTTCCGTTCTTCCGAAGATATTGTACACATTCAGCACGAGTCTCAGACGAGCGGGGGTTGCATTGAAGAGCGGGAAGAAAAAAAGGATGTAGAGGGAGGATGGCGCTGCGTAAACATCCAACTCCGTCAGACAGATGCACATGCACTCCAGACTGGCTAAAGCGTGATCCACTAGCTAGGCTTCGTTCGGCTTTGCCCCTATGGTTGATGCATTATATCAGAAAAAGTAAGAAAAAGTATAGAAAAGACAAGTGTCCGGCGGTTGCCCGACCCCGCGCTGCTTTGAAACCAAGCGCCAATAGCAGGGGCTGCATGCATTCGGACGCAGTCCAAAGCTCCGTTAATCCCTAAAGTATTCGGCGTGTTTCCAAAATAAAACCAAAATCATTTTCTCTTTTTGTGTTGATTTTTTTCGTTGTTTCGGTCGAGACGCGGGCACGCTTAAGTGTTCCACGGCAAGTGCATGCGTTCCGCAAATGCCGCTTTTTCGGTGAGCACAAATTGGCACGTGTGTAACTGTAATTTATTAGGTTCGCGGCGTTTTCCTAAGGGTTTCTCTTTTTGTTGTTACATGAAGTGGTATCTTTAATCCTCGGGGCTCTCACAAATACGACCACGCCGCCTAGCGAGAGATTTGACGCCAATATGAGCGGCCGAGACACTCCGAGCTGGCGTGGGTTGTTCACTCTATTGCATTTTTTAATTATTTTTGTTGCGTCCTGTCTCAATTTGTCCGCGTCTTGTAGGCCCCCAAAACATCCAGTCTTCCTGATAGCAAAGGACTAAGTTCAAGGCTCGAGTTGCAACACATTGGCGTTGGCTTCGATGGTTTCTTTGTGTGTTTTTTATCGCTTCAAGTGGGCATAGCCAGCCTATGCGCATGCGGCTTGCTGGCTTATGCATGAGTGGTCGCCCATGGAGACGCACGGGAATTGACGTCGTCTCGATGTTTGTATGAGACCAAAAGTGTCTTGGACTGGACGCCTCTGGAAAACCACATCCAAGATTTGATTGCCAACTGCGCGGAGTTAATGAAGGAAGTATAATTGGTCGTAAGCCTAAACCCTCTTGCTGTCTTTGTCTACGGTGATTAGTGTAACGCACCGTAATCACAGAACCTTGGGCTTGTTTTGTTTACCGGGCCATTTCTCCAGTTCCTAAGCTTTCACGTCAACAGAGCATCATCATTATTATTACTATTAAAAAAATTTATCATAAAAAGAATAAAATATAGATTTTTCTTTTGACAGCGGCCTTCCCTTCGAGTTGTACGCTAATTGTAGTTATTTCACTCGAAACTAGAAGCCAGAAGAATAATTTTTTATTTCCGTAACACTCTTTAACAAACTTTACCCATGTATAGATGACTGCCCCAAATCTTCACTTGGGCTATGAGGGACACTGCAGTGAAGTGCTCCGGGAAATATTTGATCACCTGGGGTTCTTTGACGTGCAGTCACATCACATAGCAATCGGGCGTTCTCTTTCATTTCACCTCCATCGATAAGCGGCCGACGCTGCCGGAATTCGATCCGGTAAGCGCGGATGATGGTGGTGGTGGTGAAAACATTTATTGGACTATAAAAGGACAGGAGGTATGCTTGGACCAACCCGTAAGAGCCTGGTCCTTACAGGCACTAGGTGGGTGGAGGTCCCTAGTTCGAAACCGGAGTGGCAGCAGTCGAAGAGAAGCGACTGCGCAATTTATTAAAGGGTAAGAATAAGAGAAAATACAGGACGGTTAAGAGTTCGCAACACGAATGATTCAGCGTTAGCTGGCTTGTGATCACGAACAAATGGAGACATAATATGCGATAGCGCAAGAGACCTATGCCCCCGCTCCCACACTTTGTCACACTTTGCCATCTGTACTGCTGGTATACCTGTGTACCACCTGCCATGGGTGGCCCACGGAAGAGCCAGATGCGATCTGCCACCTGCCACTGTTTACATGGGGCCAAGTAAAGCGAGGATGATCCCCCTAGCGAAAGATGATCCCCCCCCCCCCTCGATGATCCCTCTCTAGACAGACAGACTGGAAGTTGGCTGTCACAGGAAGATCCCTATCACCTGTCAAGCTTAGTACATCAAAGAGCCTGCAACCTGCCACGGTTAAAATATGGCAGGTGGCTGGCAGGGGAAGAACCCGAGAGGGTGACTACCATGGAAGGAGCTTCCTGACGCAGGCAGAGGAATGCGCTACTTGAGGGTTGTCGGCACACTCACAACGAGGTTCCTATGCTCTCGAATTTTCACAGCTAATGGTGATAAGGTGTACTCAAAGTTTTTAGACTTGATATACTATGCCATAGTGGACCTTTTAACCAGTGGACCAGCGCTGCTAGGGTCATGCGGGAGGTGACGGGCTGGAACTGCTCGTCTCTAGGTGGATGGGTAATTTTTCCGATGGGCGAACGCAGGTTCACATTTGTTGATGGTATACCCAGATTTGAGAGTGCAGACGACGACACCGGTGCGAAAATAAGGAAACAGCAATAAACAACAAACGGCGTAAAGGTGAATTAGGAGCAGTATTTCCACTGCCCTGATTTCCTAAACAGGTTTCTTTGTTTCAATATCCGGTTATCTATTTTGTTTTTGCATGTGTCCACGCCACTGCATTAGGAAGGATCTTCTCCTCCAAGAAACTGCCGCAATTTTTCAGCTTCTGATTTAAGAAAACTATCCCTGCTTAGCATTTTAATATACTTTACGAGCTTGGGAAGGGTTAACTGCACTACTCATTCGTGCTACGACGAATTATAAGTACTGTGCTATAGAGTTCGAATCACTGATTCGTTAATAGAGAGATTATATTCCAACCCCGTTCGAAATAAACTGCCGGCTCCCACGGCTTTCAAGAAGCCGATCCACGACGGCGATTGGTGAACTATAATAACACTGGCTATCTGGCGCAGTGTTTGGTGATACAGATGTGGTGGCCACAAATGGCAAAGGGCAGGAAAATTGGAGATACAAGGGAGAGGCCCTTGCCCTGCAGTGGGCGTAGTAAGGCTGATGATGATGATGATGATGATGATAAGGCACAGGTACATCAGGACTTGTGCAATCAGCAGGGTCCCCATTACCAAATAAAACAAAGCCACACATTTGAGTTTTCGAATTAGAGGCGGGACTCTATTTTGGCAGAGCATGAAGATTAATTTGTTTTGCGCATTTGACGTCTCAACATTAAGCAATTGCTCACTCAAACGCATAACGAAAAAGGTACCGTACAGCCTTGATCAAAAGTATAGAGCCCAAAAGTTTTGCTTCTGGGCTGGGTGGTGTGGCTCGCTATTCATCGCCGGCGCACCAAAACTATTGAAAGCAGCATGAAAGCAGCATGCTGTGGTCAGCATGCCAGCCATTTCATCCATGCTAGCCGAGCCATTTTGGCTAGAACACTCTGCAGCAACAATATCACTTTTAGTCCCAAGAGAACCCGCCGTACAGCTGTCACGGCAAAATAAAGAGCGTGCTGGCACAAAACCCGTTCACGATACACAAGACGTTCAGTAAACCTCAGTGGTCATTAGAATACGAAGCCGCCCGCTCCGAGCGGAGTGGGTTCGCAGTACCGCCGTCGAGGTCGGTGCGATTGCATGCCGACGCTTCTCATTAGCAATGGCCGGTGTGTGATCGGCCAATCAGAGCTCGACTTCGGCGCTGACGTCAAGCTCAAAGGAGCCAATCAGACGCTGACGTATGCTCGACCAGCACCCTTTTATGAAGCCCCGCTTGAGGAGTACACCGAGACGGCAACGTTGAAGGGTGTCGTTTCCAACTGTGCTATTCGTCGCCGTCGACGACTCATGGCTTCCAAGTGACCACCCGTGGTTTCCTGGACCCGAGTAGCGCCTGCTACAAACCTGTCCTGCGAATCATAGCATACGCCGGGCGTTCGCTACAACTTCCAGGAGGTGAGTCTTTCTTTTATGTAACGACTTCCATTTAGCTAAGAACGTAACTCAGTCCAATATCAACGGTGCATGTCAGAATAAGATCTGGTACGGTTTTCTTGTATGCAGCCTAGATAACTCTCTGCTGCTTGCACTCCGAGAGCCTACTTGTGGCAACTACGTACTTCAAGCCAGTACTTTGCCCATTCGACTCTTCTATACATATGTCCCTCCTGTGGACCTCCTCGGTTCTGCACTGTACCTATAGCGCTTCGCTCCTCTTCTGAATGTCTGATATTGCCCCCCCCCCCCCCCCCTCACCTCAACGTTCAGCCCTTGCTTTATCCTACCCCCTGTCTGCTGCTAGGTTTCACTATAACCGGAATGAAGTTGAGGTTGTCGCGAAATTCCAGGAATTCTCTTGCTTCGCCATTGTTAGCTAAGGTATGGTCCGGTTATGGCCGTCCATTTTCGAAAAATTATAAGCGCCAAAAAAGAAGACATGTTGATTATCGCGCTCTGCGATCAGTTTACTTAGTACGTTATTCAGCGAATGGGCCAAACTATGGCACTTATACGGCGACCTTTAACAAACACTGAGTAAATGAGTATCACGTGCAGCGTGGCAGTTGATAACATCTCGAGGTCAGCGGAATAGTGTGTTTAGGAGCATCAGAAATATTGGCTGACAGCACTAAGTGCAATCCCTCCTCGTGCGTCCTTGCGGTATTTCCGAAAAAGCTGACAATTCGACAAATCAGCCAGCAGTTTATTCTCCGTCATGCGAGTGTTGAGCCAGATTTCTGTTAATTTCAGCAGCTTGCTGGTTGCCGCAGAAACAATATTAGAAAAAAGTTCACACTTAGAAAACAACGAATGTTGGCGCATATAGCGGAAAACGAAAAACTAGACAAAGGAGAATTCTTCGCACAATTTTTCCATGATTCATGACGAGGTTTCTTTATGGGGATAAAAATTCCAAACAGACTCAGGCTATGAGGGACGCCGCAGTGGAGGGCTCCGAATAATTTCGACCACCTAGGGTTCTTTAAGTGCACTGGCATCGCACAGCACACGGGCCTCTAGAATTTCACGTCCATCGAAATGCGGCCGCCGCGGCCGGGATCGAACCCGCGTCTTTCGGGTCATCAGCCGAGCACCATAACCACCATAACCGCCAGCCATCATGGCGGTGACTTTGAAGAGGTGATTGCTGTTTCTTTTACTGTTTGCGAGGTTTCGTCTAACGCGTATCGTCTGGGACGTATGCGAAGTATTTTACTCGAATCAAATGAAACAGGTTTTCCTTTAGCAAAGCCGACTATGTGCTTCCTAGAATTTCGATCTTTGAGGGAAAAGTCTTCGCAACCCTAAAGTCAGTGCGATTACATTTACAACCATTTGTAAGCTTAGTGTCTTTGGTTTTATATGAAATAAACTTGACAATGGTTGGACGAGTGTGTTCAGATACATAACCACAAGGCGATGGGTGCCTTCTATGTTGTCAAGATCGATTGCTCTGCTCGTGTTTGGAAAACAATAGCGAATCACTGTCTCCTCAGCGCCTATGCAAAAATTTTCAGAGTAATAGTATCAGGAATGCTATAAAATATGAGGTTACTACGACACCAGCGGTTTTCAGCATCGCTATTTCGTGCCTCTAGAAGGCATCTCCCATGCCTCTCCAATAAACCCTGTCCTTCGCCAGTTGCGGCCACCGTATCCCCGCAAACTTCTTAATCTCATCCACCCAGCTAGCTTTCTGCCGCCCCTGTTACACTTAACGATCCACTACGTTACCCAAAAGGATTAGCAGTTATATTGCGTTCGCATTACATGCCCTGCCCAAGCCCATTTCTTCCTCTTGATTTCGACTAGGATGTCACACTGGTATACTTTACATTAATCTACACTGACAAGTAGTACTTTTGCTCTGATCTGAGGCAGGTACACGTGGAAATGTCTATTTTCTTCTAATGTGTTACTTGCTTATATGCAGCAACAGCTTCCCGAGTCCGCGCCCCGGCCATGCTCCTTCAGTGGACGGCCCTATGGCTCGGCCTATGCGCTGCCTCTCCGAGCTCGGTGGCAGCTGGCTCGGAAGGGCCTGACTGGAACGAGATCTTCAGCAACCGGTAAATTGGCTCGTACCCTTAGACCTTATTCTCCTACTTTTCTTTTTCATAGGACAGCTTTAACCGACGTCATGAGAGCCGTATTGAACCAGGATCATGGTGCCACAGCGCGCCTTCATCCAATGCGCTTATCACCACTTTCTCCGATGTGCACTGTGGCTTATTCTTGTTCTTTTCCATTCTAAGATATTGTTCTGAGCTACATTATTTTGACTTCCTTGACGGCTCTACCAATTTATGCGTTCTGTTTTTGTACCACCAGTACTTTTCAGTTGCTCGTCTCTATTGCTGACGTGTTAATTTCCATTTCGCTATCGCTAGAAGCCGAGCTTCAGCAAGGCTCACTATGTCTTCCTTGATATCTAGACTCATGCGCTTACAGACTACCAGAACACGTTTAATGTCCTCTACACAACTCCCGCAAGCTGCTGAAGTATCGTCTCTCTGCCTGATGCTCATTTTTATGTTGCCTCATTCTAAGGCAGCCTGAACCGGCCTCAGGAGGGATGACACGTCCTCTTGAATGATCGTACAATGCTTCAATCCAGATTTCGCTCTTGCCGCCTCTGTATCCACGAAATGGTTCTCTTGCTTTCATAAGTTTTGTATCCAGTATCAGTCTCAGTTCCACTGACTTCCTTTTTGATGCTCATGGTAACTTCTGTTTCCCTCTTATTGCGTGTATATATACATGCCTGTATACTACCATGTGTATTGCCATTGTGTATTGCCATAAGCCTATATACAGGATTATGGTGTATGCACTACAACCCTTACAGTTCATTTTTCTTTTTTTCACCGTGTGTCCAAGTTTTTACTGTACAAGTACCTGGGAACACTGAACACCAGCTTCTTTTCATCCATTCTTCTTACTGCCTCGCTAAACGATATTTTGTTCTGTGCTTGTCGTGCTTCAAGGACGGCCATCCATATTCCGATGTACATCTTCGTTTGTTCTCTTGCTATAAGCACCTAAACTCTGTCGACCACTCTCTGGTTAACATCTCCAATTTATAGCATAGCTGATTTCATGTACAATAGCGAAGTCATAAATCTCAGCCTTCGAACCATCACACCTTTCCAAAGCCCGTACTTTGAGACCGCGGTTAACTCTTATCACGGTATTTTCCAGCGAATCTAATCACGGTTAAAGCTTTAATCACGGTTTGAGCATTCCGCCGACTAGCGGAGCAAAAAGTAACATAGTCAAGATAGTAAAAGCCAGTGCCACAAGGTGCCTCTAGTATCTCAAATGGCCAAAAGCTCCGTGGTAATTAACAGTTCCGAGAACTGTTTTCTCACGAATCAGCATATCAATGTATATGTCGTGTAATTATCATGATACTACAAGAACTAAAAACACAATGAATCCGACCTCAAGGCAGTTTATGAAGGAAAGACGCTGCCTCGCGGAACCTCCGAGTTTATGCGAATGGGCCGCCATCCAGCGGCAGGTACAGTTAACATGGCCGCGCCAGTGAAAGTAAGCACCGCAAGATGCCTCTGCCGTCTCAGTGCTCTAAAACGTGCATCAGGTGAGCTGTGATATGCTATTGGACAGTTGTGGAAATTGTTAGGCGTCACACAACACCACAAATTATTGACGGTTCAAATAAGATATGCAAAAAAAGTTTCCTTTATGTTTTTTTTTTGTTTAGACAACCCAAATGCTCCTCGCTGGCCCCCGAGAAAAACCTAGGCCAATATAAAATAGCGGGCTGTAAAGCATGACGAATTGGGGGCTACCGGTAAATTTTTAACAGTTGTGGAAGCCCATTCGCAGGGAAATCATAGCAGCAAGTGTGGTACGAAAAAGTAAAAAAAAGAAACTTGTTCCGACACCGGGAATCGAACCCGGGCCTCCTGGGTGAGAGCCAGGTATCCTAACCACTAGACCATGCCGGAGATGGTCTAGGTAACCCGGCGAAGCCATTACATGCCTTGCCACAGTTTCAGTACCATACAAGCGTACCGCAGCTTCCACCGTAGCACTCCGCACGTGTTTCATGAGGCCACCACTGCAGTACTTCCGATAGAACATTCTTTCTGCGGACAACGTCATTTTAGTATCCCCAACAACTAGGACTTAAACAAGAGCTAAATTTTAAAAGTTGTGGTGTTCTGTGTACAATTAGGGCTCTAAATTTCTCGAACAAAAATTGTTACTTCATTGTCACCAGCTCATGAAAACGTCTTGAAATGACTCTGTGGCGCACACCTCCAGCGGCGACGTATGGCACTTCATTGATGGTGCGACACTGCGTGGCATCATCATCATCAGCCTGACTACTCTCACTGCAGGGCAAAGGCCTTTCCCATGTCTCCCCAATTAACACTGTCCTTTGCCAGCTGCGCTCACCGTATTTCCGCAAACTTCTTAACCTATACTGTCAACCTAACTTTCTGCCACCCCCTGCTACGCTTGCCTTTTCTTGGAATGCACTGTGTTGCCTTTAAGGACCAGCGGTTATCTTGCATTCGCATTACATGCCCTGCCCAAGCCCATTTCTTCTTGATTTCGACTAGTAACAAACCCGTGTTTGTTCCCTCACCCGCTCTGTCCGCTTCCAGTCTCTTAACGTTACTCCTATCTAGTTTCTTTCCATACTTTGCTGCGTTGTCCCTAACTTAAATTTGAATCATTTTCTTTATTTTCCGCTTCTTTCTTGATTTTTAGCGTTTTTTTTTATTTGAGAGCCTGTAACAAACTTGTTTGTAATATTATATAACACTGAAACTTGTCTACAGCTCGAATTTTTATTTTCCCAGCGGTTTATCAGCTCTTTTAGTTCAACATTTATCGCTAACATGCAACGACTTCATTCATCTAAAGGTATGAATAAGGTATAAACAAATAAAAAGCTAAAATTTCTAGACTATAGTCGGATACAACTTAGGTCTAGCTGCAGTGAAGCGCCGCACACATTAGTGACCACCGCACAGAATTTGTCCACAATAAATCAGTACTCCCGTTCCTAAAGCTTTTCTCGTGACCTGAACAAGAGTCATATCACAAGACGAAATTATCAGCTCTAATTTTTTTGTCTCTGGCTAGGTTGATATAGACAAGAAACAAAAAGCTCATTTCGTGTGCTGTAGTGATTGGTAAGTGCAGTAATACAACATCCGGCTAGTTGTGACCCGTCGTATGCAGCTGCTGTTTATTAAGGCGAAAGCCTTTAATGGCTCATACGTCGACTGTTAGCAGAGGTTGTCACACCTTTGGCAGCATTTAACTCGTGTTAACTCGGGAACTAAAAAAGATAGGAGAAAATGAATGGTTGCTTCAGACAGAGGAGGAAAAAATGAATCTGGAAACCATGTTTGATGACTGTAGATAAATTAGTTATTTAATGACAGGCAAACATGCCGAAATTGCGTCGAAATAGCGCGGACATCGATACAGCCACGAGAACTGTCGACGTCACATCCACCGGAAGTCGTCATGGCATAGTGAAAATTGTCACAGAATGGTCGAAAAAACTTCGGATTTGTGTCAAATCACATGAATAAATGTGTAATTAAGCGTGATTAACACATAAGATCCCCAAAAGATGTATAATTTGGGTATCGATATAGCCACGGGAAGGGTGTGACAAAAGGTGTGACGTCACATCAACCGGAAGTCGTCACGGCATAGTGTCCTCGGCTTTCGCATCTCAACCCTTTAGTTGCCAAAGTGTCCTCGCAACTTTTAGGCTGTATCTTGCTTAAGCACCCTAATAATGGCACACCTGGCACTGATCCCCTTTGTCGCAGGAATGACGACGACTGGGCTCGCGTGTGGCACGTGGAGCGCCACCGTCGCTGCTACCACGAGCTGATGGCGCACATGAACTGGGTGTGCGAGAAGGACATCTACAAGATGCGGAGGAGGAAGAGGGACGCCCCCCTCGACAAGGACAGCGGTAAGGAAACACCCTTCGCACAAGACTCCAGAAGGAGATTAGTTTCTCCGAAAGAGACCAACTACCACCTGGGGCTTACCGCCGAGGAGTACGGCCCGTACTCTATGGGTACACGAGGTACACCACAGGGGGCGGTGTTATCACCGCTCCTTTTCAACATCGCCATGATGCACCTGCCCGGCCGACTGGCTCAGGTAGATGGCATAAAACACGCACTCTACGCAGACGACATTACAATCTGGACCACCGAGGGGAGCCTTGGGGAGATAGAGGACCGCCTTCAGCAGGCCGCCACCATAGTCGAAGCATATGCTGCCGACTGTGGTCTCCAATGTGCTCCCGCCAAATCAGAGCTTCTACACGTCAGGACAAACCACAAGGACAACACGTCTCTACACATATCTCTGTCAGGCGGTCCCATCAGAGAAGTGGCGGAGCTCCGGATCCTGGGTCTGTTCATCAATAACAAACTTAGGCCGGACTCTACTATAGCGAAACTAAAGAGCATAGGTGAACAGGTAGGGCGCATGATCCGCCGTGTTTCCAACAAGCGGGGTGGTCTGCGGGGCAGGGACGCGCTACGGCTCGCCTATGCCTTCGTGACCAGCCGGATCCTCTACGCCGTGCCGTACCTACGCACCACCAAACAACAAGACGAGCGCATTGACGCCATCATCAGGAAGGCAACAAAGCGAGCACTGGACCTTCCGGTGGCTACCTCCAACGCCAAACTGAAGGCGTTGGGAGTGGTAAACTCCTATCAGGAGTTGCGGGAGGCCCACCTCGTGAACCAATATACGCGGCTATCGCAGACGGTGCCTGGGCGCCGCCTGCTCAACCGCTTACACATCCAACACACATGCATACCAGAGGGGACGGAGAACATTCCGGTGCTGTGGCGCCACATGCTCTTGGTCGCTCCGCTCCCGCGTAACATGGACATGGCTTCACATGAAGGCAGACGACAAGCGCGGGTTCGCACGCTTGAGAGGCAATATGGCTATAAAGAGGGCGTCTATTACGTGGACATCATAGGGCCGTCGCCCGCGGGATTCTTCACGGCTGCCGTAGTCCACCGGGGAATGAATGTCGATGGGCTATCTTTTCGGGCCCCAAATTCAACACGAGCGGAGGAAGTCGCAATAGCTCTCGCTGCCGCCGATCCAAAATCGAAAACGGTTATCACAGACTCTCGCCGGGCCTGTGAACATTACCTTGCAGGTGAAATATCACCTCTGGCCTCGCAAATTCTAAGACGCGCTCTCGCCGATCCAACTCGCACAAAAGTGATCTGGGCTCCTGGCCACCAGGGTCTACGAGGCAATGAGGCCGCTGATGCGGCCGCCCGAGCGCTCGCACACCGGGCTCCTCATCCTAGCTCTCATGGCTCAGAAGCTCATAAACCGCTTCTGCGGTTCCGCGAAATCCTAATTCATTATTGCGACAGCCACCGTCTCTACCCGGCACCTGCCAAGGGGCTGAGTAAGGCGGAGGAGCGAACTCTGCGGCGCCTGCAGACAGGAACCCTTCTCTGTCCTGCAATAGCAAAACAGTTCGATCCGAACACAGATGGGCGCTGCCCGCACTGTGGAGAGATCTGCGATATCTTTCACATGGTGTGGGCATGTACTCAGAATCCTCACCTTCCCCCCTCCCCCACCCCCACCCGAGAGGCATGGGAGACTGCCCTCCTCAACTGCTCCACACTGGAGTCCCAAAGGGCTCTGGTCAAGCGGGCGCGAGACGGGGCCTCGTCATGCGGTGTCCCGGACTAAGGATACCGACCATGCAGCAGGGTTTTTTTTTTTTTAACCCTCAAGCTCTCTTTGATTAAAGTTTTTTCACCACCACCACCACCGCCAAGTGAAGCGTTTTCATACAGTTTGCCAATTACCATACACTTACAGCGCCTTAACGGAAAACCGGGCACTACAATACAAGCGGAAGAAAGGCTGAGCTTTGTTTCTTTTTTAAGGCGAAAGCCTTTAATGCCTCATCCTTGTCGACAGAAGGTTGTCAGCAGAGGTGTCACGCTTTTCGGTTGGTCGAAATGGTTATGACGCCACAGTGCGCGGATATGAAGTAATGAGGTCACCCACGGATGCCTGACACCCCCTTTTGGAGCAGACGACAACTAATAAAATAGTTTTCGTCCGCTCCGACAGGGGGCGTAAGGCGTCCGCGGGTGACCACATTACATACCTCATTTACAACCGAACTCATCGAAGCAGAGAGAGAGTCGTGCTAAAGAAGCATTCAAAGAGTGTAGTTGTAATGAGTAGTCAAATAAAACACTAGTACACCACAAACAGTCTCTCAGTCAATGCCAAACAGTCCGCCAGGAAAGGCTTTCGCCTTGCAGCACTTTAGAGAGCCAAAGTGCCCCCTGAATTTTTTTCTTTCAGTAGCAATGAGGAACAATGATACCACCGGCTTAATTTGTTTCATTTTCTTTCTGTTGCGACGATTCCGAAAGTATTAACGCGAGACCGTTAAGGCTTCCGTTCTGCAGAAACTTCGGCGTCATCGGCGGCGTTTCTAGCGAAAAATCCCGAAAAAGCAACCTATAAGTGGACCACCTACGTCGCGTGACCTTGTGGCGTCATCCCAACCTGCCCACCTGATTGCGAGCAAACTGACCACTGTGGCAGGTGGCAGCTGAATTAAGGGCTAGGTCGCGATTGGTCGCTCGGAAAGAGCAACCTGGGTCGCAAGAGCAACACCGGTGGTAGTACCTGCCATGGCAGGGCAGCGGCACATCTCTTAACAGCTGCACTACTGCGTCAGAAGTGGTATAAGGAATCTAAGGGATCTGTGAACGAAAAGTCGAGAATGACCAATTCCACATATGGGGGCATTAATCCATTAACGCTATCGCGTAGATTAAGTGTCGCCTCCAATTTTTATGCCTCAATCCGTACACATAGCCTCCTGATGAACCCAGAAAAGCCGCCTTGGATGCCTCTAACAAAGCAGCTTTTCTGATGTATTCAGACAGAAGTTTTGAACAGCACAAATACACAGAACAGGAGGTAAACGACACACGCAGGTTCGTGTTCGTGATCGGCGGTATGTATAGTCGCTAAACCAGATGACGTATGCGGGAATAAAAAAATGTTTAATTTACAGTTCGGCATGCCATATGCTGCTCAGTGGGGACATGGGTGCTCCAATCGACTGGAATGAATTCCGGCTAGCTGCGCAGGACGGCAATGCACTTTTTTTTGTTTGCAAACCTGCATCGTGTACACTTTTTTCTCCAATAAAGGTAATTATACGCATCCACCATTGATAAGAACTCGGGACAGCTCTCAGCCAGTGCAGCTAAGCCCAGCGGCTTATCGCGTCCTGTTCTGTTACTCTCCTTCTTTGTTACATTACGGACGGCGTCAATGAACTATTTTCGAATGCCCAAAGCCATGCACCACTTGGTAGCAGCCTATGGAACTAGAACCGCTTGTGCCGAATTCCTGGAAAAGCTTTGTGCATTTCTCTTGTAGCCATTGGCTACAAGTGAAATGTACAGAACTCTTCCAGAATGTTTGCACTGGAACAAAAATCCAGCCTGGACCGAGGCCTCCGGGTACCTACCATAAAGGATTCGACTGAACCCATCTGGCTAACGTGTTTCCAAAAATGTTTTGTCCATGTGTACTTCCGGCAGCCAACGTGTTGCATACCATTCGTGCTTCGACTAAACTGCCCTTTTTCGATAAGCAGGAACCCAACGGACCGAAACGAGTTAGCTGACAGGCCTGCAGTTAAAAATCCCCCCCCCCCCCTCTTTCAGTAATCCGGACACCAGGAGCAACCGTGAAGTGGCGGTACGGTGCAGTTCAGTGGAAGCTTATGTGGTGCGCACCAATTTTGCTTTCGACTGTACAGGATTTGTATTTGCACTGCTTATTTGAATATAGGAGCCAAGGAGCCGAAAAGTCTCCATTTCGCAGGCTTGTTCGTCAAGACCGACTGCCGACCGAATGGCCAACCTACCCCTCTTTCTCTTTATTCGCAGAGCTTGCGGAGGTGTTCCTCAAGCCCGAGGCCGCGCTGAGCCTGCTGGGCAGTTCCTCGGGCAAGAAGCCAGGGGGCGGTCGGCGCAAGTCCTGGCGGCGCCAGAGACTGGGCGGGCGCGGCATCATCGACGAGTGCTGCGACGTCCAGACCGGCTGCAGCTGGGAGGAATACGCGGAGTACTGCCCAACCAGTAGAAGGATACGCAACCGCAGGCGCTAACCGCCCACCTGCGGCAAAACACACAGGCAGAGCGCAGACTGACACGTGCGGCTGGAGGACGCATCTGTCTAGGGAGGAGCCCTTAGAAGGTTGTGTCTCGATGATGACGTAAAGATGCGCCTGGATTAGCAAGTTGGACTAGTTGGTTCCCGTTCGTCCTAGCAAATAGTGAAGAAAATAAGATGAAAAGAAAAAGCAACAATGCACTCGCTACAGACCATCAAGTGTCCTGTAGCTTCTTTATCCTATCTTACAGGTAAATTGTTCGTTTTTAAATTCGTGTTGTGAAGAGGCCCATAGTTCCTGAGCACGTACGCAGACCCCGAGCAGAGAGGTCGGTTCCGGCTGGATAAAATACAGACCTGTGTAGTTAGTTCTTTTAGCATGGTTGGCGTAACTTCCAGTTTTGCCGGATTGCAGACGAAGAACTGTATTAGCTGCTGGCTTTGTAGATATCCTGCCACGTTCAGTGGCGTTTAACTGTGTTGGGCTGAACATCAGAATGCTGCAAGATTCGTGTTCTAACGAAGCGCGCAGACAAGTTTTGTGAGCCAATTTTAATTTCCAGTTTCATTTCTGCCCCTTTCACATTTTACAAGCGTAGGAAGCGTGTAAAGAGTGTTGTCCTTTAATATCGATCTGTAAAGGTGTTGCTGAAGTTTTGTAGATGTCCCAGCTACAATATATTACCTCCGTTGCCACATATTACCGTGTCATAAGAAAAAAAAAAGCAGGATAGCTTGCAGTACTAGGCAAGCTTTCAGTTTTGAGAATATTTCGCACGATAAGTTGCTCTAAAGTGAATTTTATTCACTCGCACTTCTGCGGCATTGGTTCCGAGTTCTTTAACGAACATGAATGGTGCGTTTCAGAAAATCCGGTTAATTTTGTGAATTATGCCAAGCATGTCTGTTCACATAGCCCTGTGATAAGCATCGCTGTGATACGCAAGAATTGCCCTTATCATAGCCGATCCGTGAGGTTCCTGGAGTTGGCCGTTGAGGGTCTATCCCCGTTTGCCGGCTCCGCAGGCGCATCTTCCAGCCGCATGGTAGAGAAGGAAAAAGATAGTTGCGTTGCCCGCAGGGGAAGTGTATCCGTGCTGTCCTTCGACTGCAAGGACAACCTCGGCGTTCCTTGAAACGACGAGAGAGGGCGCTGAAGTCCCAAGCCTTGCAGGCGAAATAGATGTCTCCTTCGTCGTTCGAGTCCCCATATCCTCGGAGAAGCCCTAGGATGCTGCTCGCTTCTCTCAAGGGACAGAGCACCACTCATTCCGTACGTTGCGTGACGTACGCTATGCATTACAAAAGATAAAAAAAAAACTTGCCTTGCAAGTACAGGCCCCTTGTGGCCGCCAGAAAAAAAATCAAGAATAAAAAAAGAGATACAGACACAGGAGAAGGCGAATACTGTCAGTGTGGCTGTTTGAGAAATAAAATGTTTCAGAATGAACCACTCGGAGTTGTGCCTCCTTTAAATTCCCTCTGAACAGGTCTTGGAAGCATTTTTCGGACAAAAACTTGCAAACACAGCTTTCTATAGGTGCAAAGAAAATTGATCTGTGATCGTACCAACTGGCACACTCCGCTTCGAAACCTGTCTATTCCCCTTGACCGCACAAAAAGAGGTAAAAGAGACGGTGGAACCGCCTGTAAATCTCGGCAGCCAGATATCGGCAGCCAGATACTGGTGCGTCCCATGTTTTTTTAGTTTCTACAAAAAACTAAACAAAAAACTGCAGAGAATGTTTACTACATTCGAATCGGAGCGAAAGCACGGATTTGTGCTACGTAGAAGACGACGGTGAGCAGGCAGTCCCGCTTGACGCAGCAGATGGAAGTTGATAAAGACGACGCTCTCCAATGCACAGCGCGAGATTGTGGTACAGTTTAACACGAGGCGTGATGGCTGTGGCGATAGCGTAGTGGCGGGCATTCTGCTTCCGGCCACGTTCGTGAAAGGACGCGGTATGGCTGGCTCTTCGCGAGCTGTGATAACAGCCGATGCTGGCCGCGGAACGTCGTGTTTGTACGATTTGAAAGATTACAGGATTGCACTGCCGCCTCTGCCTACCGTAGAAGGACTGAAAACAATGGTTGTTCTTCATTGCGACACAAGTGGAAGGCCTTGCACGATTGAAGATTTCCGCCAGCCGATGAATGAAGCCGGCGTCATCGAACAGGTGGGCGGTACTGGAGCGTACCAGATGTCGCGCGTCTGGTTAATAAACTTCCGTAGCGAAGAGGCCAAGAAAAAGCTGCTGGACATCGGGCATGTCGCTGTTAAAACGAAGACTTGCGTAGTGTTTGACCCTGAAAGGCCCGAGTGCATTAGCACGCCTTCAACGTGATCATAGAAACTCTGAGGCGGGCGTTCGCTGATTACGGCGAAGTGAAAAAAGTCTCGAGCGATAGATTGAAGACGGGCGCGCTTGAAAACGCTGACTCGACTATTCGAGTGGTGTGGCTGGTTCTACAAGAAGGTGCGAGCCTCGAGCGCCTACCCCATCAGATGCGTATCGGGATCGGGACAGTGTTAGTCGTTGTGTCTGGGCGTGCGGCGATATATGGCTGCTGCCGCAACACAGGCCACATTAGGCGTGACTGCAAGGTGCCAAAGTGTTGCCAGTGTCACGCATACGGCCACGAAGAGGCTGACTGCACGAAGTCGTACTCCCGCGCTGCTGGGTGAGGAACGCTCGGCGAAAACAGTGAGCTGCATATAGACGAGGATGAAGCTGAGCAGGCCGCCTCCAACCCTGTGGTCGAGACCCAAACGGCTGCATTGAAGCGCGACAAGGAAGACGACATGCCACGGACTGCTGAATCAACGCTCAGCCCACCCGAGTCGGCAGTCATGAACACGGTTACCGAGCCACCGCAGGACATATCCCACGCCCCGCTGAAAAAGGCAACGGGGATCCATGGACGTCGACCCTGTCGCTACTAAACGGGGCCGTGAAGACGTCGTTGCAACGAGACCGGATCAAAGGCAACGTCCGCTACAAAGCCAACGGGACGCCGGCGAGGTGAAAAATTAGCGTCACCAGCGGCCAACGATCATCTTCGCTCCCACGCGACGACAACCCAAAGACCTAATAATGGCGGGACGGTACTACACGGCGCGACGTTGTGCGTACAAAGGTAAGCGCCGTACTGGTGGCCTGATCTTGCTAAGCGATGGCGGCTTTTGAAAGACACCTCGTCGTAGGGCCGTTTAATGTCAGAGGTCTTTCATCTAGGAGGAGGCAAAATCAACTGTTACGACTCGTGACTGAGCACGAATTGGATATTGTAGCGGTACAAGAGACCAAAATCGACAGTCAAGAAGACCAGGCTGACAGTATGATGCGTCCGTTTAGCAGCCGATAATATGTTTGCGTGTCCCAGGCGGTGGGTACTTCGGCAGGGTGCATGCTTTTGATCCGCCAGTCACTAGGAGTGATTGTGGAAAAGAGTTCAGATGCGTTTTCGATCGTTGGATTCTCTGTGACATCACATTTACGCGCACACTAACGTGCAAGAGAGGCTAAAAATTTTTGGGACAGTTGGGAACTATTGTGAAATAGACCGTCTGGTCGTCTTGGCGATTTCAACTGCGTAAGCATGGCACGCGACAAAACCAGTTCGACTCCCATGGGGATGCGAATACTGCCTGTTTGAGCGACGTAATTGATCGCTGTCATCTCGAAGATGTGGGCTGTTGTCTCGGGTGCGGTTCTAGCTTTCATTTTACCCATTTCCAGGGAACGAGTCACGCGCGTTTGGATCGGGCGTGCGTATCAGTCGAACTCATACCATTCTGCGGCGAATACGTCGTACAGCCAGTGCCGTTTAATGAACATTGTCTTGTGGTCTTCCATGTAGACAAAAGTAAAGGAACGAAAAGCAAATTCGTGTGGGAAAACTGGAAACTAAATGCGACGCTTCTGAAAGATATCGTGTAGCGTCGGCGATACGCAAACTGCAAATACAGGACTGAACTTCTTGGAGTGAAGTGGGAAGGATTTAAGCAGGCAATGAAAATGACAGCTATTGAACGATCGTGCGATGTAAAGCAAAAACAGAGTGAAGGAAAGTATGCTTACAGATGACTTGAGATTTTTGATAGCTCATGAGGGCAAGCAGCCAGAAATTCGCTCCGTTAAGCGGAGACTACAGGCGATAGGTAACGGAGCGTTATCGAGGAGCGATCGTGAGGGCGAGGGCATAGCGCCTGATAGCGGGTGAACTACCCAAACGTGCTCTCGGCTTGGAAAAGAGGCACGCCACAAGAATGACATACTGAACATAGGGTTGAACGGTGTAATTTACTCGGACAAAGAAAATATAGAGAGGGCCTTTTATGAATACTAAAGCGGGCTATTTGGTTACACCAAAGAAAGAACCGAAGACTTTAAAACCCATTCCCTGTATTTTTTGCCGAAGCTTAGTGGCGAAACGAAAAACGGTTACAACTGCCTATTTCAACCGAAGAAGTGGGGAGAGCCATAAAAGACCTCGACCCCTGAAAAGTCTCCAGGACCATATAAGCTAGTAGCATCGCTCTATAAGGCATTCGAGGATGATTTTGCGCAAGTTTTGTCTACGCTGTTTAATGAGGCTTATCACAAGGATATGCTTCCCCTGTCATTTCGAACAGCCCACACAGTTTTAATACCAAAATGCGACGTTGAAACTAGGCTGTGACAAGTTACCGCTTACCGACCAATATCTGTGACAAATCCCTGACTCCAGACTGTGATGCAAGAATTAGTAGGCCCACACCAGACCTACGGTATTAAAGGCCGCACTATATATACCAGCATCGACACAGCCCGGTCTGTACTCGAGTGTTGCGACTCCTTGCGTGAAAGCATCGCAATGCTCCTTCTTGATTTAGAGAAAGCCTTTGACAAGGTGCCACATGACTTCTTGTTCCCTCTGTTCGAGCACGTGAATGTCGAATCAGTCATTAGCCAGGGCGTAGCCATGGCGTACAGGAGATGCACGCTGTGTTTAATAGTAAATAAAGGGGGGGGGGGGGGGGGGGGGCATCTGAGTGCAACGCTCTGTGCGTCAGGGTTGCCCCAGTCACCATTGCTATTTTGTGTGTATATTGAACCCTTTTGTTTGACCATTATACAAAGCAGCAGTGTTCACGATTTCCGTCCGCATACGGCGGAGGTCCGCGTTCTCGCGTATGCAGAAGACATTGCCGTATTTTGTGCTGACTACGAAAGCGTTCCTGTTGTGGCTGAAACTTTGAAAGACTTTTGTTCTGTGAGTGGGAGTGCTGCGAGCTGGGCTAAATGTTTGGGGTTTTGCCACGATGACCGGCCCACAACCCTAACAGTTTTCGCAAACATGACTTGGACAGTAACCCCAGTAAAATATTTGGAAGTGCCGCTGGAGATTTATCGCGACAGTGAGCCATATTCGAAACGCGAAACTGCGGAAGTGCGTTATAAGGCTGACAGGCTAAAAGGCCTCTGTTGGTCTATTAAGTCGAAAGCCTTTAATGCCTCATCGTTGTCGACAGAAGGTTGTCGGCAGAGGTGTCACGCTTATCTAGTCAGACCAGAAAAACAATCCTTGTGCACGATGGGATTCGAACCACCATCCTTCCGTTCCGCAGGCGAGCGTGCTAATGGCTACGCTACTTCCTGCCAACGCATGTGCAGTTCTCCTTGTCTATATATAGACGCTGGAGAGTGTTTGCAGAAAGGTTTGGTTTATTGGGGTTTAACGTCCCGAAGCAACTTAGGCTATGAGGGGCGCCGTAGTGAAGGGCTCCGAAAATTTCGACCACATGGGGTTCTTTAACGTGCACGGACATCGCACAGTACACGGGCCTCTAGAATGTCGCCTTCATCGAAATTCAGCCGCCGCTGCCGGGATCGAACCCGCGTCTTTCGGGTCAGCAGCCGAATGCTGTAACCACTGAGCCACCGCGGCGGGGCAGAAAGGCGTCGAATCAGACGTATGGCTCCCAAACGCCCTCCAGTGTATCAAGCATTTAAGATTCACAAACAACTGTGTGCTTAATTAACATCTTAACCACACATCAATGACACAAGCAGCAACACCGCGCTTAAGGCTTTCGCCTCACCGCATTTCAGGCAATATGTAACCCATTTTTTGTAGCCAAGCTTTTGGTATGTTATGCAAGCAATTCAATGTTCTCCAGTCAATGTGCACACGCTACACCGGGGTTTTGCGGCTTTTGTATGGGGAAACACTTGGGAGCGAACACGTCGAACCAATGTTTCATCGTGTCCTCTCTGGAGGAGTAGGTTTGGCGCATTTGTATTTGCGCCAGTAGATGGATCGATTTGTGTTCTTTCGAAACTTGAATGACCCCTTTCTGCGAACTGTGTGTCAGGTTAGGTTGAGTAGGGTGTTGCCAAATTTAGTGTTTAGTTCGGCGACTATGCAAGGAGCTTTTCCAGCTTCCTCAGAGAGGTGTACATGGCGTGTCGCGTTTTGCAAGCGCGATTTTCAGTGAATTATTTGTCAGCTGTGTCGCGAAATTAACTTTATTAGGACCTTTGTGATTTCTTTCTTCCGGTCCCATTGTACAGGCCGTTGTACTGTGCAGGCTCATGGCAAAGAGTTCTAAAACGAGTTAAAAGCATGGCTGTACCAGGTGGAGTTAAAAGTTTCCTTCTTAAGCTCTATACGAACACTCTTGAAGTCAAGACGTATCTAGAAGAGAAGGGTATGTTTTTGTACCTTGGGGAAATCGTTGTTTCATCTGCTGAAAGCCGGAAACTATTGAACACGTTTTCATAGATTGTTGGGAAGCCTTTTTTTTTTGGGGGGGGGGGGGGGGGGGGGGGGGGGGGCATTCTACAACCCACGATTAAAAAAAAACTTAACGGTGGATGCTTTCGGAATCAGATTTTTGCCTGTCCTCAGTGAAGACTGAAGACTGGACATGATATTGGGCCTTCACAGTATTTGGCGATTCAGGATGACAGTCAGGCATGCAGACATTGACGCGAGGCCGATAGGAGAGTGCTTTAGTGAATCTGTTGGAAGAGTTATTGAAGGCCGCAAGATACAAGACCCAGTGCCTGAGCGGCTACCGAGAATGGAAGCTTTGTTATACAGGCGCGAATTTTAATGTGTTCGCGTAAACCCAAGCGCGGGTAACGTATTTTTAGCATGCGTGTTGTGTTCTTCGCGCGGATTGGCTTGTAAATGGCGTGCTGAAGTCGGCAATAAAGAAAAAAAAAGGTGATAGTATAGTGGTCCCGCTGAGCGGCCCTTAGAGGAGTTCTGTTCGTGCAGCCACGGGTTCGACTCCCAGTCAGAGATATTGATTCAATTTATTTTTATTTTTCATTGTTTTGACCTCTAACTCAGCTGAAGGTCAAAACTAGGGAAAGGCGATCGAAGCACGAGGTCCCGTATTGGAGCTCTCGCTTCAATACCTAATGTTCAAACTTACCATGAGGCAGTGCACTAGGGCGTGCCTCCTGCCCCCCCCCCCCCCCCCCGTCACCCCCATGCACTTGTGTGTGTGTGTGGGGGGGGGGGGGGGAGGGGGCACGCATTTGGAAAAAGTATTAAAAGTATTAAGAATTAAGATTTCTTCCCCCGAGGGCCCAGAGCTCTAAATAGCTGTGACTTTATTCCTCTAATGGGATAGTAAATCGCATTTTCTCCTTTCCGCCTTTGGCACACCATCCTTTTTTGAGGACAGGCTAAAAGGGTCTATAAACACCAACCATCCTGCCGATACATACAGCATAGCTTCCACAAAGGACTGCAGAGTTGGTATCTTCCCTGGTACCTTTTTTTTTTGCACCGATAGGTCAATGTTGGAGGTCAGTCTGCTCACCCGGAAGCGAGTGACGCAACTGGGGGCCAGTGCCCTGGCTGGGTGACTGGGGTCACAATAAGGGTACCATTACTTCGGAGGCCCGGGTGAGCACATAAATTCGGGCAGATTTTTAACGCTAAAACTATTTCTCGCGCCTTTCACTACGGCGTCATTAACGTTTTACAACGCAGTTCACGTAACCACGCTCTTCTCTCCAGCTAATAACATGGAAGCGTTCGTTGTTACTGCTAAAGGGCGCCACGTCGACGCAGAGTCCAGTTCCAGCCCTCTGACATCAGCAGTGCTTTATTAGCATAAATAACGGAATGTCACAGTGAAGGGAAGCGTGCAGCTCAAATGCATGACACGAAGCCAAACAGAGTAAAAATATAGGATGTTTATTACAACAGTTGTTCAAAAACTCGGTATACGAACAACAACCGGTTGGTCATGTTTCCGTTCGCATTGTGCACGATTTATGGTCATCAAAAGTCCCGCAGGTCATATGAAGGAAATGACAATGTTTAAGCTCATGGTGGTATATCTACCTGCCTTTTATTGTTTAGCATAATTTCGCATGCAGACAAAGCTGTTAGTGACACTGCAGCAGATATTTCCAGCACATAAGCGTCCTCCTAACCATTATTTGAAGAGTTATGCAGCTATATGTTCCTAGCAGTTACTGGTGACATGCATCATGAAGGACCGAATGTCTTTCGTCAGGTTTCTTTCCTCATGGACCTCTCCTTGACAATGAGTCGGCTTTGATTGTTTAAATCACGGGGAGAGGTTGGTACTAAAGGCACACAGTAGGTCTAGTGAAGGACCCCTCCTGCCTGTTTGAAGTACAGCAGCTATTTTGTCTAACAAAACAGATGGTGGAAATGAAGAGAAACTACCGATTCAGAGATGAGGAGTGAATAAAACCTCGAAGTTGTGTGACTCTACTAAGTCAGCTTTATTCTATATTTTTTATGGAATTTCAGCATTCGCATTCTGAATAGCCAGGGGCCGTCCTTTTGGAAGGAGGACATCTTTCTGAATGTCTCGCCAAACGGTAACTAGGTTCCAGAAAGGGAACGCCTTCAAAAAGTCGACCGAGACATCCTTTTTGTGGCAAGGATGTCACACGGTCAGATATCCTGACTTGGCTCGCTTTGGGGTTTCCAAGAGACCATGTGAATTTCTCAATACCCTTAAGATATGAGGACATATGACCTTATATAAGTATAATTAATACCCAGAGTAATACAGACAAGAGCGCCAACTCGACATTCCTGCAACGGATTCGTTAAATGCTCCGGCTGTCACAAAAGCACCCCTTATCCAGTTTTCTGTCATGCTTTCCAAACCACCCCTGTTGGCCCGTGCTTTCATCTCATCCATCGTTCTTAATTAGAGGCAATGACAGGAAGGAACGCTATGTTAGCGGCCAATGTCATTGCCACCACAGTGCTGCCATCTATGGAACACACCATAAAGCTGCCTCTCAGCTCAGAATCAGAGCTTTCACTTGTCCGGCCGAGTTGGCGCTCCCGTCTGTCTCACGGAGGGGGCTGATATGTAGATGATGGCTTATATATATGTGTGTGTGTACGTGGTCACAGGATGATGGCGGCGCTGGGCTCAGCAAGAACAGAGTAACGGGACAGATGTATCTTGTCCTGCCCTATGGTCAGGCTGTTGGACGAGCCCTCGGCGCTGCCTAGGTGGTGGAACAGTCGTTTGAGCTGTTCGTACGTGACGAACATGCAGATGTTCCAGGAACCGAGCCGGACGAAGGAAGGTGTGAACCTGCAGAACGCAAAATCAAAAGTGATTTGTTGTGGCGAAACCGATGCTGAAACATTTAAAGAAAAAGATTTAATGGGTGTTGACGTGATATGGGAACAGATTTAGGGGGTCGTGCTTTACAGCGGTGTGTGGGAACGGGCAGGCACGTGGAGGTCATGGCGTTTATCACCACGGTCATCCATAGCCATGTTCGGTAGCAGAGTACTTCTAACGACTGCCCTTGAAGAGGCAGCTAGGAATAATGCTTTAGAAAAAAACTATTCAGAACCACTGATCGCCATGCTACAAGTTAGTCTCTCAAACAGCGACCACCGAGGGCTTGTCGTGCTGTACGCTGGCCTTTAGTTTTTAGCCCTCGTGGCGGAAGCATTCTGCTAGTAACTCCCTGGTTTTTATGCGAAGCATATTGACGTAGGTTTCGGGCCTTCGCGCGACGCCCGGCGGTGGCCACCATTGACCTTGAAGTGAGATCACATGATGTGACGTCACGTGATGACGTCACACCGGCTGCAGATGGGGCCACATATCGCGCCGTCGGACGTCGCCCGGCGGAGGCCTCCACGCTTCGGTTCGCGTAGTCGCGCGCGACGCGGCGGCGGCGCCACCATCGCTGAATCACGTGATATGTGACGTCACGCCAGGGATGAAGCGGCGCGCGCCCGCCGTCGCGTCAGTCTCTGTGCCCGCAACCGCGCCAGCGTCTTTGCGCCGGGCGTGTATGCGGTCAAGATGCCTCCAAACGCTAAGGACGTTAATAATAAGAATGCAAAACGAAGGCTGCTTCGCATCCACTGGGCTTAACCTTGATAAGCCTCCAACTTTTTCTCCATCAGTTATTTCCCCTTTTTATCCCTCTTCCCAGCTTGACACTGGTCAGTTCCCCGCCGTGTCTTATTTGCAAGTCAACAACTAGATATGCTTCCTATACAAATTAAAGCGTAGTAATCTCCACTATGCAATCGACATTTGCTGCGTTCAAGGCAACCGGAAAATAACCTGGTCATAGGCAGTACGAGGACTGCTCTGGCTTCTTCCCTCTCCGCCTCTTTCCCTTCTGCATACTGGCCCGTTGAGACAAAATTTTGCCATTGTGGCCCATGCGACAAGTTTAAGACATGTGCTCTACTTTTTAAGCCAGCAATAAGTGAAATAGTACTAACCGCGGCACTTAATCGTTGCGACGAGCAGTTAGTCCTTAATGGGAAGACGAAGTGACTGATGATCTCTTTACCTTATGGTTTTGCTCTACTCTTTAAGCCAGGAACAAATGAAATAGGACTAGCCGCGGCACTTAATCCTTGCGACAAGCAGTTAGTCTTTAATTGGAAGAGGAAGTGACTGATGATCCCTTTTCCCTTATGGTTTTGCTCTACTCTTTAAGCCAGACATAAGTGAAATAGGACTAACCGCTGCACTTAATCCTTGCGACGAGCAGTTAGTCCTTAACTGGAAGACGAAGTGACTGATGATCCCTTTGACCTTAGGCTTTTAGGGAGTTCAAAAAACTCTTTGAGGTACTAAAGAGCGACTAATAGTTGCGGCAACCCAGATGCCCTCCAAAAGGAAAATCTGCCCGTTGAAATCCTTGCTGTGTTAGGGTGACGTGCAGGGGCGCTCACCCTTTGTAGAAGGCCATGAGACCTCCCTCGTGGAACATGCGCACTGCGCAGTCGATGGCTCCCGTGTAGAGGCCCGCCGGGGAGTTCATGTAGCGCGTCTTGACGACGTCCACTGGCGAGGCGACCACAGTGGCGCAGAAGCCGGCGCCGAAGGCGGCCACGAAATGGCACGCCATGTTGTCCCCCAGAAGACCGCGGGACAGGATCGCCTCCTTGACGCTGTCGTAGCACACCAGCTCCGCCGCGTTGATGATGCTGTTGCGGGCGATGTTGGGCATCATGCCTGCACGGAGAGGCGGGGACCGTGTATAGAATATAAATGCTGGTGTAAACACCGGGATAAATGGCAAAAGACAGGATAGGCAAAAAAGACAGGAAGAATCACCAAAGTCCTAATGAAGTTATAATAATGCGCGTTGTATTTTACGTCTCGTACCCCTTGCTGTTTCCGCGACTGCGAAGCTGCAACATATCACCAGCTAGACTGATCCTTCCGTCTAAAGAGGCAAGATGATTTAAGGAATGAATGAATTTATTTCCTAAAATACATACTTTTATGGTTGTATAATCGAAAAAGGTGGAAACGGCAACTTGAAAAGTCCTATACTCGTCTAATAGCAGTAGAAGCAATGTAGATAAAAGTAAAGAGAAATGAGGAATGTATAAGTGATATGGAAAAATAGAGTAAAAAAATGCAGCAATTTTCACGGCTCTCAAAAAAAGATCTACCATTGCAACGACGAAATAAAATGGCAGAAAACTATGAATACTTTATATATGTATAATAAGTATTTAAACAGCTGTAACTAGCAATACGCAAAGGAAATTTGTAGGCCAGTGAGTAAATGCACGAGCAGTGCAATATGACAGCTGCCTTCTGAGTTATGAACGATGTTGCACTCAGATGAAATTTTCGAGTGCCTTGTTTCAAGGAAGCAGATGACATTCAAATATTTCTTTACCAGCTTCGTATTATTCTCCACGTGCATGGCTTTGTAGAAGAAAGTGAGCTGCTGATTTGCCTCAGCCGTTTACAGACTGGGCCTCGCGCCATCGCACTTCCGTCTGTCTTGCAAGATGAAGGAAAGCCTGAAGGGTACCCAATTCGTGTCTCACCAAGATGTCGTTACAGTAACTTTACAGGCCACCAATAAGACAGTCACTAGAGCCGTCAACAGTCGTTATCACTCTTCTACGAAGATGTAGGCAGACTATAGTGCACTGTGGCAGAAACAGATCGGCCCTGGCGGGGACTATATCGAAATTTTGTGCGCGCCTAACAGAAAACACATCCCAGAACATTTGAATGCTAGATTTTTAATCTCTTACGTGCAGTAGAGACAACAAGTGAACAGGTGACATTTACTGAACTTCCTTCTTACATTTAATATTTTCAGTCGCCAGCAAATCTGTGCCGGATGGGAGAGCTCGTGAAAAAAAAAAAATTAATAAGGCGCTTCCGCGACAGCCTCTCACTTCATATTCTTACCATCGTATGAGACATGAGCGTTCAAAATACTAAAAGGCACACCAGGCAACTGGCTTGCGTGATTGTGCCAAAATAATTTTCCGCAATCCGCATCCCGTAGAGCGTTGTTGTTGACTAAACCTCAAAGCTGTACCCAAAAAGCAAATCAAACAGCCCTCTAGAAAATAATGCCAGCAAAACAGTACGGCTCAACACACCCACATACTGTAATTGAAACCAACTACTATCTTCCAGCATCGCCGAGCAATGCGCATGCGCCAAAAAAACAAGTCGCTTCGTAAAACGGTACGAGACATCTATCCGCAACGGCAGGTCAAATGAGAGTTGAGGCCATGCACCAAGACCTATTTATTGAACTACAGACCTGCACAGATGGCAGGGTCCTATGGAGCAGCGTGGGCCAACTTTCGTTAGCTTTTAGGCTGTTGAGGGCGCTCGGTTGGTTGCCCTGTTCGTCTGCTATGATCATCATTACTGTCTGCCATTTCGTGCGTGCTGCTTAATACGTTTATTTTGTCTTTCTCTGCTATCTTAACATTAGCAGTTAATATAGCCGTAATGACGACTTTTTCCGTCCTAGAAGAGTATACAAAAGGTCTTCCTTATTGGCCGCTTTCTTTTTGTCAGCACTACCATGCCAAGCATACATAAATGGATGATAATGATTACGTGGATAACTGATGAAACTGCCATGTTTGAAACAAAATGATGGAGGGAATTTTCTCAACAGGTATACGTATATTAGCGCCACACCGCCCGTAATGTTTCTACCCTAGCGGCAAAAGGCATGAAATAGAACATGCGCCCTAGAGCAGAGCCGTCTGCGCATGTCTGTGCTTCAGTATAGGTCTCGCCACGCACTGGTCTCCCTCACCTTTGTACAGCCCCCTGATTCCTTCTTCTCGGCCGATGGTGCGGTATGCCTGGAAGGAGTTCCGGTATCGTCGGGGCGCCGTGCCGGACTGGGCCTGCATGCGCACCTTGACCACGTCCGTGGGCTGCGCCGAGGTCACGGCCAGGGCGCCCGTGGTCACCGCGGCCAGAATGCGCACGCCCAGCACGGAGGCAGAGTTGCCGCCCCGGTTATGGCCTGCGCGCAGTGGAAAATGGCATTCATTACTTGTTATTCATCATCGCTGTTATCATCACTCGGGTTAAATCTACTTCGGGACAAACGCGAAGGCGCCATTTAAACCAGTCCTGATCTCCTGTTTAAGTCGCATCCTGCAGTGCATATATATCCCCGTACTCCCCCGCTTCCCCGCGTACCACCATCACCCGGCTTGCGCCACTGGAAGACGTAGTCAGGTACCATTAGCCATCAATTTAGCTATGCATATTTAGCTGTCTAGCGCAAGCCTGGAAGACTATTTCAGGCTCATCAACCGGGCTCACTCGACGGCTGAGGCCAGTGGAGCCTTGTACTGATCACTAATCACTAGAATTCAAGACGCAACACTTCTCGTAAGAGTTTTGGAAAGCGCTAACTGCACGCACACGGACACGCACGACGAAGCGCTAAGTGTGTGTGCGCGCCCGTTCTGTGCCAGTGCAGCTTTCGAAGCCCTTACGATGCAATGACAACTAGCCCACGTAGCAGCTCTTTTATAAACACTTCTAACAGAGCAAAAACAAGTTCTTCTCTATGGCGTTAAAACAATCCAAAATAATTTATGGTCACCTGTGAAGATAGGCGTTCCTAAACACCTGGTGACCACTAAGAGCATGGAAAAGTCTGCAACGTTATTTGGAAGCTAATATCTTTTTAAAACGTCGCGATAAATGTGCATTGTCGTGTCAGACATACTTCCAAACAGCGTCTATAAGGGCGCGCAATCAGCTAGGTGCTTCTCCGACCCGGACGACCTTCTTGTGTACTTTCGACACCCCGTGCTGCATTTTCTCCCAAATTCAGTTTTATAAACTAGACACCTCAGAAAGCTCTGGATGGAAGGCACTTGATAAGCAAATCGTTCACCGTTCAGACGACAGCGCCGCCGGTATCCCAAGCTTCCTTATGCTAGTAAACACAATGTTCGTCTATAATATCACATCTATTTCGATCTCAGTCGCTAAAGGACACGCCGAAGCGGGCCGGGCCCTGTTCAGTGAGGTGCGATGCCCACCTAGAATGGCCATGCTGTAGGCCTCCTTGACGCTGTCGTAGAAGCCGATGCGCACTGTGGCGAAGCAGGCCTGTCGCTGGAGGCCCGGTCCCAGGCCTCCGTACAGCCTGGCGGGGCCTTCTTGGCGGGCGATGGTCGCCACGGTGCCGAACACACCGCGGTACTTGAAGTTCGACCTGATGGAGCCCGTCGTGCCCTCGCCCTGGATCTGCAAAGAATAAAAGGAAAATTGTATTAGGGGCGGATTCAGAAATGAGCTCGGCAAAGGCTGCTGGACCACAAAAGGATTCTATGGAAGGTTCTGATACTCCCTAATGCAAAATTTGAGCGCAGCTCATTTGGGGTCTCAGGCTCTATAAGCTCACTGTTTTACTTTGCTGGGTCGTGGACACGGCGACGATATTAGTTCAATAGCAGTATTAGTTGATGAAGACCACGATTTGCAATGCACAGCGTGCGAGAATGTGTATATTAGTCCGATAGCAATATGATCTGAAGAAGACGACGATGTGCAGTGCGCAGCGCGAGAGTGTGTTGCAGTTTAAAACAACATGTGGTCGGCTGCGATAGCCTATAGTGATTTAGTGCAGTAGCCAGCGAAGCTGATCTGTTAGTCGCACCGCGGTTTCGAATCGAACTCGCTGCAATGTTTATTTTTATTTATTTATTGTTTGACTCGACAGCACCGACGGCGGCGACGCGGCTCGACGCGCGATTACAAGCTTTGCTCTAAAATATGACAGTTCGTTATGTTACATTCCATTGTAATCTTCTCGGCAGCCTGCATAGAATATGCTACCTAGCTTTCATTTTTATATCCCGGGGTGCCAGACTCGGGCGATAGCGTGGGCGTGGTGTAATGTGCTTCAATAGATAGAACAGTGTGATTCACAAGATAGAACAGGAATAATATCGTTATATAATCCCTGCTCTTGCTCTCAGCCAAAAGTAAAATGCCTAATACGACCCCTTCGTTCCTTCGATGGTATTCTATTCTCATCGTCCGGTGCGCAGACTGGCAGATATTGACGCAGAGTGGCAGGAGATCTGTGGACATATTAATTATTATGGCGCAGTTTTACGATGCGCGAAAAGCTGCTCTCATAAACAACTTCCATTTGAAGAATGCCCTTGTCCAGAATTTCTGGCTGTGGGTGAGTGCAGCGCAGGTGAACCGACGGGTGCACGGTGTCACTTCAACCAATAGCATTCATCGGAAAAGAAAAAGAAGCGAACTGATTTGAATCCTCCATGAACGGATCGATTTGTTTCCCCTGTCTTGTCTCTGACTGAAGTGCACGACATTCAGTCATCAGAAAGAAAACTGCCTCGCAGGGTCACGGCCTGAGATCCTATGCCATTCTTGTTCAAAGGCTAAAGGTGGTAAAGGCGCGTAGATTAGTGAGAAAGCAGAATTAAACGTCACAATTCCCCCCCCCCCCCTCCCACAAATTCAAACTCGCGACTTCGATGCCGAGACGGTCTCTAGGATCACTGTTTCAAAATGAACGGCGGCCTAGTTTATAGATTGAGAGACCCATATTAAAGAAAATATTTTCATGTTAACGCAGTTCAACTGAGAAATCGGCCATTGATATGGACACCTCTATTTCATTTTTCGCCCTTTCCTAGCTAAGAAAACCTCCGTTTTCGGATAAAGTAGCGTCTTTGCCATAATAGAACGCGCTAATCTGATGGATAGAAAAACGTGATTTTCCTTGGCTACCCCTAAGAACCCCTCTCAGTCCGCTCGTACGCACCAAGATGCCAAAGTCGCATCGGTGATCGCAGAATCCTGATCAAAATACCACTTTCTCGAAGCACTAACCCCATGTGGAAGAACATCATTACTCTCTGGCTACATTGGCCTAGCTTAATACTCAGGATGTCTCCTTACTGCAACCGTATTGCACGCGCTTGGGCAAGCGTAGCTATGAGCGAGTTGCTATCGGCTGGCAGACATGCTGTAGTCATTTTAGAGCGCAGCTCATTGGCGTCCGTTCCTGGGTTTCGCGTCGTCGTCGGCGTCGGCCTCGTAACCAGCTCCGCTCCCCTTTCATCCGCAGCTGGGGTTGACTCACTATCGGCGTCAGCGGCATCAGTCAGTCGCTGCTATCTCTTCCCTCCTCCCTTTATCGTGTTGTCCGCTTGCTGCGCGCGCTTCTGCCCCCATCGTTTGCCGCTGGGTGTACACGCCGCCCCCCTCCCCCCTCTTCCTGCGAGTCTCCGGTTGTCAAAGCGCCGGCTCGAACTTAATTCCTTTCTTCGCTCCTCCTCCAATGCAACCCCTGTGCGGTGGCAATCAGAGAGCCAGATCGGTGGCGGCGGATCTGTATATGTGCACCGCCCGAGCCGAAATTGCGAATACGTGTGAAAAATAAAAAAAAATTTTGTGATAGCGCATACATGTGTTGCTCGATTTCTTTGCCTCAATCTATCGAAAAGGTGAAACAGCTTATTTGCTGCGCTCAAATTTCGCATTAGGAAGTAACGTAATCGTCGGTAATTTTTTCAATCTAGTTGCGGCATGGTACAAACATAATATGAAGGCAACCTTGCGTCTTTGTGAGCTGGCGGCAATATTCTTTTTCTTTTTTTTCTTTTGCATAATTTATCCGAAGCCGTACCACGCTAGTACGAAGGCAGTTTCTGTGTCTTTCGCAATGCGCTAACTTCAGCAGGAAAGATGAGCCAGCTTAACTATCTTTAAGATGGCAGGTAAGCTGGATGATGTAGTTACGTTTGCGCTAATGCCCCGTCACTACTATGCTTATTACTGACGGTGATAACTTGTAATGCGTCTTACCTAATCTCAGCCACTACTAGTCATCCGTCTCCAAGTTCCTTTGCCTCGGCTGCTGAAAGCCCGAACCAACAAAGTTGTTGGTGACTCTCAATAAGCGGAGACACATCAACGGCGACAACCGAAATAGCACCAGTCAAAGTACCGTACTGTCACTAACCATCCGCTAATGTAGCCCCTCGATTAGTTGCCATCATCGCTACGTTATTTCCAAGGAGGATGGTTACTTCCCCCGGTCACTTCGCACAGTTCAAAAGACGGTTGCGCCATCTATGAACTGAGCTGTAAGCTATCGGTGGCGCCGAGCAACTTCTTATATTTCTCTACCCTGTTCATATTCCGAGCAGCACTAAGCAGTTCGTCTAAACGCCACCGGTGGCGTGACAGCCTGCCAACTTCCGAGTTTTGGCACATTCAGACAGCCGGATTTCAATACGTGGGCCCTATGGGGAATGTCGCAACTGGTAAGATGAGATAGAGCTGGTTTTAGTGAGACCCCTGGACACGAATCCTCACCTGCAGCCGGACCTTGGCGACGTCGAGGGGAAAGGTGATGCCGTCCGCTATGCAGGCGGCCGAACCGGCGCAGACCAACTTGGCGGCCAAGCCAAGTGGGGGCTGGTTGCTGCTGGCGGTCATGGTGGTGGAGGCACCGTACAGTTCCTTGGCCGACCTGGGAATCGCATTAAATACGCCCGAAAATTGTAAAGTACTCCTCAATGATCATGACTAAACCGATCCAAATTACTTAAATGACACGCTAAAATAAACTAAACCAACGAAGCATAAGGCAAGGTTTTCCATCTTTTTCTTAATCATGTTAATCAGTGTGAAGTTAATACTGTGGTTGTTTTACGCCTGAAAAATAACTGATAAGAAAGCAGAAGAACAAATAACCACGTACCACCGGTGGGATCCGAGCCCGCGACCTCTGAATTTCGCATACAGTGTTCTGCCAACTGATAGGAAGCATAAGAAAAAACAACCACATACCACCGGTGGAATCCGAACCTTCGACCTCCGAATTTCTCGTACGATCCTCTACAAACTAAGCTACGACGGCGGCTGTCCAAACTCCTGCTTTAAATTTTCAAGAACTGTTTGAATTAGATACGACTGACATGAAGTTCTGTCCGTGCTGTTCGTAAAAAAAAAGTGAGCTTTCAAGACATGGTTAAGGTTTCAAGAGATGGTTAAACTTCACATATCCCAAGTTCTGTCCACAGCCATGGACCTAAGCAGACCAGGGGTCTCCAATTCACGCCATTAAAACAAAACTTCCGCCTAATAAAACTCCTGGCCTCTTCACAGAGCGGATTTATTGCTAAGCTTCTGGTTGCTCACCTTAGTTACGAAATTAGTCGAACGTAGGGGGTTAATGTATTCGAGCATTGTAATAGTCTACGCGTGACATCGGGACACATGATGGCCAGATATTGCAGCGCAATGGCACGCTCAGGGTATTCCCATCGAATTATCCCCGTACATCGCGCTCATTAGCCTTTCAGGAAGAAAAGCATAAAAAATGCGTGTTACGAGTGCAGGTAGTTGTAAAAATTTGTCACCTCACGAATCAGGTGACTTCTCTTACCATATTTACATAAGGCATACATCAAACTTTCCTCTCCCAATTACGTCCGTACATCGCAGAGTAAAGCTTGTAAAACAGATTTTACACGAGATATTACCGTTCATTAAAATAGCAGGTAATCTCTTCATGATGTATGCACCCCCTTCCTATAATACTCAACAATACACGTACTATAAAAGAGTACGACACGCCAAGTTCGTGTGGTATGACATGCGGAGTACAAAATACTCAAGCCACTAATTGTAAGTTCGTCCCTGTGTTTTGATATCGACGGGACAAGAAAATATATCTAGGTTCACAAAAGCCCTAAATCGCTTCTTACGAGTAAAAAAATCGTCAGGGTAGGGGGACGAGAGGAATCTTAGAACAGTTACTTCCGTGTTCGTTTAACAAGTAAGAAATTCTTGGTGTAACTTCCGTGAAAGGGCACGTTCGCTATCGTGTGTTTCGTACAGCACATGTGTGCGGTCCTCCACTACAGAAACTTTCTTTTTTCTTTAACACAATCCATCCCTTACGTCAAGGAGTCGTTGAGGGTGTCCACCGAGAAGTGAAACCGATACCGCACCGTTTCTTTTCATCAAAAACCAATTTCCAAAATTTTTAATCCCTCTTTCTTTCTGGGTTTTTTTGCGCAAAAGACACGACACAAAAGAAACGAGGTAGACAGGACAAGCGCTTACTAACAACTCAGGTGTTTATTGACGGAATTTTTGCTTAAATACAGCAGCTGCTCTTATCAAACATGAAGAGGGAAAGAAGAGACTTCGCATACATATATATCAGATCAGCACAGATCCCATCATCGCACGAGTGAATGCATGTTTTGAGCTCTAATTTTGCGCAAGATAACTGATTTATTTTTTTGAGAGCAAAATTGAAGGATTGCTGACACGCGATTTACCCGATTTTCCTATCTCATTAGCCTCAGTTATCTCTCTTCCAAGTTGTGTCTTGCACTGGCGCAGTACTGACGTTTTTTCGAGCGCGGGAGTGCAGTTGCGGCAATTCCGAATATGGTCAATCATTTTGCTACCTGACTTGTTCTTGACATCTCTTGCGTGCTCCCTCAGCCTTTCATTAAGGCACCTGCCAGTTTGGCCAATGTACTGCTTACCACAGGCAAGTGGTATCGAGTACACAACGCTCTTTTTACAGGCCACGAATCGCTGCTGGTGCCGCTTTAATCCCTCTGTTACTTGTCCTCACATTTGAATCACATGCAAAAACTTAATGCAACGTTAAGTGGCTGTAGCGTCATTAAGTCAATTCCTTTATCCCTCAAAGTTCAATTGGAATCACCTTTGCACTTCTCGTGTTAAAACGTGATTCTATGTAGTTTTTGTCTGTTTTGCAACACCTCATTTATTACCTAAACGACGCATCGTTATTGCCCTTGTGTCTGAGCATCAGTGCACCGTGCACCCCGGTGCTTTACCCGCTGTCTCCTCTGTTGGATGAATGCAGTATCTGGCTGATGGTAGGCTAAGATAAATAATCGAAGAATAGGAGTAGCATGTTCACCCGCGGAGAGGCCCACGAGAGAGTAAATTGATGTTTGAATCACTCAATCAGTCAAATCATTAATGCTGGTGTGGAACCTTTAGAAGCGAAAGATGCCAGCTCCATAACGTCAAATAGAGTGAGGAAAAGTGGTGCGTAGACCAATACAAAAAGTGGACAGATGGGCGAGTCAATACATGATTGTAGAAAGAAAGCCAGCGCAAAGGACGGAGACACAGAACACGAACAAGCCGCCGCGGTGGCTCAGCGGTTATGGTGCTCGGCTGCTGACCCAAAAGACGCGGGTTCGATCCCGGCCGCGGCGGCTAGAATTTCTTTGGAGGAGAAATTCTAGAGGCCCGTGTACTGTGCGATGTCAGTGCACGTTAAAGAACCCCAGGTGGTCGAAATTTCCGGAGCCCTCCACTACGGCGTCCCTCATAGCCTTAGTCGCTTTGGGACGTTAAAACACAAACCATAAACCAAACAGAACACGAACACAGGACGACGCTGGACAATCGACTGATCGGTATCGAGATAGACTATCGATAGTCAAGCGTCGTCCTGTGATCCTGTTCTGTGTCTCCGTCTTTTGCTCTCGCTTTCTTTCTACAATGGTAGACTAGGTTTAGAAACTATAGGATAAAAGTGCTGACACTGCCCGCTACCATGAATGATGTACTGATTTCACTACAGTGAAATATATTAAAACAATGCAAGAATAAAGGATTTTATGCGCGTAACTAAGACAAACGATATTAAGAAAATAAATTTTCACAATCCCCGTGAAATATTCGCCACAATTACAAATAAAACGAAAACGTATGAGAGGCAAATACGCATGCTGCAAAAAAAAAAAGATACAACAAAAATAAAAGAAAACGTTTAAGTGCGGATGACTTACCAGACGAGGAGTCGACGGAATGCTGCGAATTTTCACGGGCGTGGATCAGTGCGCCCAGGGGGGAAGACGTCTGTTAGGAATTTTTGCGGAACGGTGGCAAGGGCAATGGTATGGAGATGGCCCACGACTCCTGCCAGACCGCGGTCCACACGGGCCTCGGGTCGGTGCGATAGATGGCTTCTTCCGACGAGGGGAACCCTTCTACCATAATACTCAGCCTGACCTGCGAATGTGAAACAAAAGAAGCACGCCCACTTAGTACTCGGTACTCGGCGATTACATTTGGCATTCAGTACGTACGCCACGGCCCAGTGGGCACTGAAACTTCACTGGACGTCCTCGGGACGTCTCGAACGTCCCAAGGACGTCCAAGAGAGTATAAATAGTCCATTGGGGGGTAACGTCACTGATAACCTCACGGATAAAGACCTACAGGTGGTCAAGAAATCGATACGTATACATTGCACAACAACCGGAAACATATTAGACGACTTAAGCGGACACGGTTGGCAAAGAAATGTAAGAAGCGTAAAAGCGTTACCGGTTTTTAAAGAAATAGTTTGTGATTTTTAATTGCGGCGGCTGAATTTTGATGAAGGCGAAATCCTAGAGGCCCGTGTACTGTGCGATGTCAGTGCACGTTAAAGAACCCCAGGTGGTCGAAATTTCCGGAGACCTTCACTATGGCGTCCCTCATAGCCCGAGTCGCTATGGGACGTTAAACCACAATAAACCAAACCAAACCAATTACGGCTAGAGCACCATAGGTTTCTCTTTCAATGATTATTATGCCCTGATCCCGTCCAACTCATCGACATTCCACTGATAAAGTTTGGAACATTGTACGAATTAATTTGAAAAATCTTTTTATTCTACAGTTGTCTACATCATCGCATTGCGACATATCGAAGGCTTGAACAATGTTTTCAACAATTTTGTTCGAAGCTATAGAATCGTAAAACACCACTGTGTAAACTGAAGTTGGAACTGGCATGTAAAATAATAGACTAACGCGTGATTCCTTTAAAAAAATGCGATGCGGCGTCTCTGCGCGGTTGCTTACATGATGCACTGATGCCTGTTAAACATAACATCGAAGCCTGAATCACGCGATCGTCAGACAAATGTAAACGTATAATCGTGAATACGCGAGTCTTCGCACTTGCTTAGTTGATCGCATTTTAGTTCACGCCGACGGCGCATTTCCGAAGATAGCTAACCGCAAACAAGGCACGCTGCTCAAGCAAAAAGCACTGACACTTCCCTCAACTACCACAAAGGACAAACAGCTGTAATTCACTGAAGGTACGTTCGAGGAATAAGAGAGCTAGTAGCAAGAGTCAAAGGTGTAGAAATTGTCCACGCATGACACATTATGACATTAAATTTCAATGAACTGGGTTGGCATACTGGGGCAACAGCAGCTTGGTTTGGCTAATTCGTAAGTTCTTTTTTTAAAAACATAGCTCAAAAAAGACATGGACGACACAGATGTAGAGGGGCAGGCGTTAAAGATGTGGACGGGATAGCGCCTATCCCATCTACATCTGTGCCGTCAGTGTCTTTTTTGCGCTGTTTAAAAAAAAACGCATGCTGAAACATAGCAACGATACGGTGGAAAAGCGGTAAGCAGAAACCAGACGGTGTTGTACCTGTCAAGACTGACGTAATCTTCTCAACCTTGCCAGTAATCCGTGGGAATAAACCACGACCATCGGCGACACTTCCCGGCCTAACTGAACACTCGACTCTCTGTCTCAGCGAACACAATAGACGCTGGGATCGTTTTTTCAAGCGAATACGGGTTAGTCTCAAAAGATAGCGCTCGTTTTTTTTTTCCGGGCATCGACCAGTATACGGCTTGACGGGAAAAACGTGCCGTGATCCGATGACGTCACGAACAGTCCACCATCTCGTTATCGACGGGCGCTGCAAAGGCGATCGCACGACGCAGGAAAATACGCCCAGGTAGGCAATTACAGGCGAGACGGCAATGCAGCTCGGCTATATTTAGACAGGTCGTGTATTTGAGCGGCGGGTTTACTGCGGGACCCCCGAATGAAGAGGATAGGTTCTTTAAACCTAAGACGGCTCCTCTCCTTTAATGGAGCCGTCTTATGTTTGTAAGGAGATGAGTAAGGAGAGGTCAAGCGGTGAAAGCCAGCGGCATAGAACCTGTTGTCAGGTTTCAAAAGTTCTGTCACGTAATTAAATCATGAAATGTGTTGTGCTCACGTAGAAAAAAAGTCTTCATTGCATCAGCGAAAGGTCAGTTCAGGCTTTAAAGAAAAAAAACTTTCGGTCCGCCTATGACGTCTCAAGAAACTATTAAACGGGGGCGCCGAAAAGATGAAATTTAAATATTATTAGCGCGCGGTAACGATGAACACGATTCTGTACTGAAACGTATTGTCCGTCTCCTGCAATCATTCGACGACTGAAAAAAAACCTGGAAACGGCCCTGAGGTCAATTTTTTTTCACACACAAATTTCGTACCGTGCTTGCCCGTAATCTTCTCCCTTCGCGAAAGTTTAGCACGGTCACGCCAGGTACAGTTGTTCACTAAAAGTTTCTCATTTTAATCCAATCTGTCACATTGTCAGAGAACGTTTGCACTCTCGATGTCCGCTCTGCGATGGCCACAAGAAGTTCATGGCCGCCACTCAGCTGCTTCCAAGTCATCCCTTAAATAAAACGGAGGCAGCCCTATCGCTTACTTTTAATGCGAAAGCATTAATAATTCCATTCTGAGAAAAGCCGGTAGCGTATCTGTGTTAGTGGGCGTACCCGCAGATGGTACAGATAGTACCAGCGATGGCAAGAAATACAGGGTAACGTCATCAAGCAGCCATGTGACGCACACAGCTTCCAAAAATCTTTTATACAGTCTGTCCACAGACTTCTGTCTATGAAGTCTATAGACTATCTATAGACAAATCCTAGAGACCAGTCTCTAGGCAATAGAAATTTTATAGACAGTCTATAGAAAATCTATAGATTTATGGCCATACAATTTTAGATTTTCTCTTTAGATTTTAGGTTTTTTTTTATTTTAGTTTTGTCTTTGTTATGTTTTGCTCTTAGTTTTGTTGTGCTTAGCACTATGCATGACTGATCTTTGTTTCGTTGCCAATATATCCACTGCTTTTCTAGTTTCTGTTACTTATGGAAATTTTGTACCATTGCCAAGTGCCACTTTGTTTCGTTTTTTTTTTGGGGGGGGGGGGGGAGGGGGGTCTCTGTCAGGCGCTACTAGGCGCCTTTATAGCTTGCTCTCCCTTGTTTGCAGTCCCTGTACTGGCCAAACAAAACCAATAAATGAAATGAAAAGTAATAGACAAAAATAAATATCTATAGGAAGGCAATAGAGTCTGCCGCCGCGGTGGCTCAGCGGTTATGGTGCTCGGCTGCTGACCCGAAAGACGCGGGTTCGATCCCGGCCGCGGCGGCTGGAATTTCTTTGGAGGAGAATTTCTAGAGGTCCGTGTACTGTGCGATGTCAGTGCACGTTAAAGAACCCCAGGTGGTCGAAATTTCCGGAGCCCTTCACTACGGCGTCTCTCATAGCCTTAGTCGCTTTGGGACGTTAAACCCCATAAACCAAACCATAAACTAAGCAATAGAGTCTATAAGAAGTCTGTAGAATATTTATAGACCATTTTTATAAGGCAGCAAACCGAGCACCACCATTTCAGACAATTCTATACATGTCGTTCATCTATGTACAGGCGCCGTCAAAAGTAAATGGAAGGCAATATTCACGAAAAAATTTAATCATTAGCCCCCCAATTCATGCATCCTTGAATCATATGCGCAGCCTAATTGTGATTTTGCGAATTGCACTGTGCGCCAGCAAGCATAGACCATTATGCTTTAGATTTAAAGAAATTACGTTTTTTTTTGATAAAGTCGCCTTCCATTTACTCTTGACGGCGAGTGTACGTGCTCCCCTCTGGCCGACGTTAATGTGGCGGCAGTTTAGCCGAGAACATTCGCATCAAAACTGTGCCGCAACCGTTCGTCGATCGTACAGCTTTCCGGGCGGTGTCATACGTGCGCGTATGCGCGGGTGGGTGTCCATGTACCCAGGGAATCTTAATGTTCTCGCATTCCAACATGTAACAGTCTTAAGTGTCTCCGACGAATTTTTACGCAATCTCCCCCCCATTACACCTCAGCGGCCTCGACGCATTCCAGTGTGGAATAAGCGTACATGTTCTTTCAACTTCCTCGTACTTTTTTCGCGATTGAGCCGGAACCCGCAAGCTCAGATGATACATAAAATGTGAGAGTTGTCAGTGTATGACGCCATGGACGGCCACAAAATGCGCTTCACGGATTTATAGACACAATGTTGCTTTTTAAGCAATCTGTACTTATAGAGGGTGTTTCACCTAAGGCTTTACACAATTTTTAAAACTAGGCTTTTAGAGTTGCAAGATCCCTTTTTACTGCATAGCATTGCCAACGGTGAATACAAAGGTGTGCTAACTACCAGGCTGGTTAACTAATACTGAATAGTTAACTTTTTAAATATTACTCTTAGGCTCCTTAATTACTCAGAGGCGTGTAGCCTACCGAAAGTAATATCCATATTAGTTTTTTTGGAATTCCGAAAACGCGGTTACCCTCGCTGCTGTGGCCAAACAAATTATGGCTACATCGCGCCAAAATACATGCGCTTTCGAAAAGCTTTCAGGCAAAGCAACCTTTCCAGTGCACGCCACACGTGGAAGTAGCCAAACATTTGTGGGCCACAGCGCCGAGGGTAATCGCGTTTTCGAAATTCCAAAAACTGATATAGATATTACCAACGGTGGGCTACAAGTCTTTCAATAATTAAAGTGCCTAACGGTAGTAGTTAAAAATTAACTATTCAAGATTAATTAATCAGCCTGCTAATTAGCACGCCTTAGCTGTATTCTGATGTATTCACCACTGACAGTGCTATGCCGAAAAAAGCGTTCTTCTAATTTACAAAGCCTACTTTTAAAATGGTTTTGTTTATTGGGGTTTAACGTCCCAAAGCAACTCAGGCTATGCAACATTTAAAATGTGTGTAAGATCTTAGGTGAAGCACCCTGAATATGACGCTAAGTATCGATAGAAATAGCTAAGTTATCGGACATTCCGCTGCTGTATTATGTATGCCCTTTGAATTGTAAGTTCCATTCCTTCGATGCAAAAAATACAGAACACGAGTTCAGGCGTATGCATACGTATAAACAACCGCTGCTATGTACGTACTAGAGCAATACATTAATGACTGTATTCGTGATTCGCAGCAAGGCCGACTCAATCTGTGCTTCACTGCCTAGTGCCGCAAGGCAGATGAGTGGTGTCAGAGCATTGAGACCTCTGCGCGAGGCGCATCGTGCGTCACCGAAGCGCTTGCTAGACTGATGTATGACGTCACGAACAGTGCACGTGCAGCAAGCACCCAGAAAACAGTAACGCGAGCGTGCCGCACGTGCTCACTAAAGTACAAAAAACGGAAAAACGCGCGCTGCGCGTTTTTCGCTCAACAGCTGGGTAACTCGAAACAGCTGCACGGTAGAGCGAGCGCCCTGCGCGTATTAGAAGCAGCCCGGAGGGCAAAGGCCGGGCTCATAATTGTGTGCAGTGAAGAGGACGGCGTAGCAGCGTGGAGCCACGGCTTCAAGCAGGCGCAACTACCTCGTGGGTGCGTGAGAATGTACCGTGCGCACTCCTTGGAAGCCTCCAGCATGCGTTTGTAGCTTCCAGTCTACTTCAAGTTGAAAGCGTTCGCTGCTATTTTTTTTTTAAGAAAAAAAAAACGGGTTCGCTGCGTTCGCGTAATATCGGGGGTACGCAGCAGTGCTCGATTCTACGACGCGTACACAGTGCGGACACTGCCTTTTCTGGCCAAATATTACGAGGCGGCTGGGCTTGGCTCATCATCATCGTCAGCCCGACTACGCCCACTGCAGGGCAAAGGCCTCTCCAATGTCTCTCCAATTAACCCTGTCCTTCGCCAGCTGCGGCCACCGTATCCCCGCAAATTTCTTAATCTCACCCGCCCACTTTTCTGCCGCCCCCTGCTACGCTTGCCTTCTCTTGGAATCCACTCCGTCACCCTTAGGGACCAGCGGTTATCTTGCCTTCGCATTACATGCCCTACCAAAGGCCTTTTTTTCCTTTTGATTTCGACTAAAATGTCATTAATCTGCGTTTATTCCCTTATCCAATCTACCCGCTTGCGGTCTCTTAAGGTTACATCTATCATTTTTCTCTCTATTTTTCTATCATTTTTCGCGAAATGAAACGCGAGTTAATCTCACCTGGTGTGCCTCGAAGTACACCCTACCCATTTCCTGATAGGTGCGTCTCCAGAAACCTAGTACATTTTAGCCATTTGGAATGTTTTCTTGAGGGGCATAAGAGAGAAGCATTTAGTTTCCCTCCAGCCTCAAAAGCTCTGCGTTATATACTCTTTTTCCTTCGGCCACGTGTCATATCACAGACGGCACCTGCCCCATTCATCTCTCCTCATTGCTCCAGGAAGACTTGGGAACCCAGAAAGTACAGACGCATCGTAGCGGCGTTAAGCACGCGGAAAACGACGCCCGTCTACGTAAAACCCTGCCGTGCGATGTAAGGCGATTAAGAACAGGCCTCATTGCTTCCTCTTTGGTGTATGCACGCACTGACAGGCGCACTCACGGGAAGAAGTCTGCGCTACACCGTCATAACAGTGTAATGCCACTGCAAGATAAAGGCCTATCTCCCAATGTCATCCTATCATCCTCACTCTAGACCAGCCGCTGCCATCCTTAAAGTATACAAGCTGATTTCTCAAAACCCGCCGCGGTGGCTTAGTGGTTAAGGCGTTCCGAGCTGGAGTACCCAGGTTCGAACCCGACTAGCGGCGGCCGCGTTTCGATGGGGGCGAAACGCAAAACGCACCTGTGTACTGGGATGTCAGTGCACGTTAAAGAACCCCGGGTGGTCGAAACTTCCGGAGCCCTTCACTACGGCGTCTCTCATAGCCCGAGTCGCTTTGGGACGTTAAACCCTAAAAACTAAAGCATCTTCCTTTCTTCTTTGACTCTCTACTTTATCCCTTTCCTTACAGCGCGGTTTGGGTGTCCCCCAAGATATGCCAGACAGTTACTGCGTCCTTTCCTTTCCTCAAAAAACAATTTTCAATTTTTCATTTCTTAAAATCGAATCTTTTTAGTGGCTGTTTATTAATAGAAATAACAATGGTTTGGTTTATGGGGTTTAACGTCCCAAAGCGACTAAGGCTATGAGAGACGCCGTAGTGGAGGGCTCCGGAAATTTCGACCACCTGGGGTTCTTTAACGTGCACTGACATCGCACAGTACACGGGCCTTCTAGAATTTCTCCTCCAAAGGAATTCAATGGAAGGAAAATATGTTGCTAGCCGTGGCATCTGTCACCGAAACCTGAAGCTGCTGAGCTGCGCTAGTGGGAATAAAAGAACAGGGAGAGGACAAGGAGAGGGGAAAAAAGGGGGGGGGGGGGGGAGGTTAAAACTTAAGCTGTCACTGATTCTTAACCACCTGGTTACTGCGTTTCACTCAGCTCAGTATCCGCTTTGCAACTTTGGAAGGTACCGCCTGACTGCTTTGAGCGTCCCAAATATATACCCAGTCGGTGTCCATATATAGGCCTCTAACATGTTCACTGCGTCGTCGGTCACTGGTTGGTCACGTTGTGTATTCCTGCTGTGTGGCAAGAATATTGAGCGACACTATATTAGGTCGTGGAACAGCTAAGATTTTTCGAAGAGCCTGCGAAAATCAAACATCCCAAGGAGCACAGCTAATCGGCCCAATATTGGAAATGTATTGGCTAAGGCCTGTCCTACGAAGGGCCTGAGTGAAACGAACCATTCGCAATACTGGTTATTGTCATCTGGTGTAGGTTCCATTAAGTTGGCTTCGCCGGCGGCTCACTGGTAAGTCACGCCGCATTCAAGAAAATCTAAGGGTGGCCCACAGGTGGGTCACGAAGCAGAGATTATGGCCCCAAAAATCGCTTCTGGAGTGAACGTGTTAATTTCAGCTGGAATATGATCACCTCACGCTTCTTCTCTCACACGCATGCGTTGCTCTCTGAACATTACGACTGCCCCGGAAGAAATAATGGGCAAAGGAGGGACTCACGCAGAATGTCGTGGAACAGAACACACTATCCAGAACCGAGCACTCGAAGCCCACGGCACGAGCTAACGCCACGTGCCGCCTTCGTCTTCATCTTGTTGTGCCACGTAGCGAGACCGGTGCGCACCGTGTGACTGTCAACATTCATAGATACACAACGTAAGGGGGTGCTCGTGCTCATAGCTGTCCTCAGTAGCGTGGTGTAGTTATTGGCTCTGAATTTTCAATCACGTAGAGAGCTCGATGAAAGCGCTTTCTGTGAATAAATATACTTCTTTACTAAAGAAAAAAAAAATAGTATGCGGAGTTATAGACGCTGTTCGATGGTAAAAATTACTAAAATAATATCTGCTGTTGGTGTTATGTTTTCTCTCCATGTTTCTGCTTAATACTTTTGGCTGTGGTCCATTCAGTGACTTTCATATTTCGCAATAAAGCATACAGCTGTGAGCTTTGCTTATAGCTCTTGAAGGACCCTAAAAAAGTGTACAGTATTATGAAATATATAAATAAGCAACGCAAGGCAGCTACCCAAAGGTATTGGTGCCGCGCTTAATGTACGGCTGCTCAGTGGTCAAGTGAAGGCAAAGCTGTACTTATTGATTGAAATAATTGCTGTTGGGTGTTTACACAACAGGGTTTCGTAAATGTGTACAACAGGAAACGCGCGTAATTCTCTAAGCAAGGTTTTTATAATTAAGCTGATCCGTGCTATGGTTCGTGTTTACTTGGTAAATGTACGGCGAAAAGCGAGGTTTGGTTTATATTTTTATCACCTTGAAAAACTTCTGAAAGTCGGTTTTTTTTACAAGCTATGTCCTTGCAAAATTAGTGTCCAAAGAAAAGGATCCATTAGAATTAACCAGATAGCAAGGCTTTAAATACGCTGCTCCCTGACACACCTAATGAACAAGGGTCTCAAGAGCTACTTTAGGAGGTAGTTGTATGCTTTATACGACACGATGGCGTGCTCCACGCTTTCTATTTAAGACAAATGAGATTGCCCGCTAGGCGCACTCACTTTCTCGGCCCACCACAACAGCTGCCGTTTCCCGCACCTTCGCCTATCTCTCCACCAAACTTGTTTTTTTTCATATGCGCCGCCTTCAGTGAAGCGAGCGCTTTCTTGAAAACCGCCTGGCCCATCCCCAGAATAATTGCCAGCGCCCTCTGACGCAATTATGACGCTGTGCAGCAGCTGAGCGGACGTCACTGTGACGCGCACGCTTTGAAACGGGGCTCGTCTCAACAGCCGCCGGTGCATACCCGCAATTCTTCGGCGCATGAGAATGCGACGTCGGAGTACTTGCCCAGATAAAAATGCAAACCTGGCGTCATGTGAAGAAGCGGGAACTTGGAGCTGACAGCATTCGAGAGAGAGGAAAATTGTAATGGTCTGGACGCCCATGCCAGGCAGTGCTTCACTCATTTTGCTTTCTTGCTTGTCTTGCTCCTTTGCACCCCGCCTGGCTGTGTGACCTGAGGGCCATTCTTTTTGTAGAGCGGAGCACCGGATAATTTAAGAATGCGTTTGTTGGCTTTGCTGCTTACCTACCATCAGGCATGCTCGTCATTCTCAGAGAAGATCGGCCATTAAGTTGAAGTTGCTTTTCTCTTTTACGGTATGTGCGCTATGTTTTAGGCGATAGCGTAAGGAGCCCGTTGAGGGGGCGGTTTCTGAAGCAGAGATTGCGGTTCACAAAATTGTCGCAGAAGTGCGGGACTAACTGTGTTGGGACTAACTGTGTTGGGACTAACTGTGTTGGGACTAACTGTCTTGGGACTAACAGTGTTGGGACTAACAGTGTTGGGACTAACAGTGTTGGGACTAACAGTGTTGGGACTAACAGTGTTGGGACTAACAGTGTTGGGACTAACAGTGTTGGGACTAACAGTGTTGGGACTAACAGTGTTGGGACTAACAGTGTTGGGACTAACAGTGTTGGGACTAACTGTGTTGGGACTAACTGTGTTGGGACTAACTGTGTTGGGACTAACTGTGTTGGACTAACTGTGTTGGACTAACTGTGTTGGACTAACTGTCTTGGGACTAACTGCGTGGACTAAGCTAGCCTGGCTCCCGACCCATAGGACAGAGGTTCGATTCCGCTTCACCGCCTTTGTTTCTTTTCAACGAAACTGCTTTTCTACTCTCTCTACCAACCAGGATTTTCCACTCAAAAGGACACCGAGTTTTCCGCCGAACAGGACATTTAACGCTATCACAAGCTCGCTTTCATTCTAGAAAAAAAAATATGTAGATAGTTCAGTTGTCCATCCTGTCGTCCTTCTTGTTCTTGCGTTCTGTTTCTTTGTGCTCTGGTTCCTATATACATGAAAAACAACGAACTAACCCAACGACAAGTGTTAGTGATACCGTCCCAAGACAGAAGAACGACCGAAACACTGAAATAATCTGCTACTAAAGCATCTTGCTACAGCCAAGCTATTCTTGAGCATAGGGCTCTGGGTCAAGTTTTTTTCATCAACTATGGGGTACAACAGGATGGATAAAATGTTCAACCTTAACCGATGTGGTCCCCTTTTGCACGAGGTGGGTGTAGTCAGGCCCTAAAGCTCGACTACACACGAACGTATGAAAAACCAGAGGTACGAAATAGGTTTGCTGTTCGTCTTCTATTATACCACTTCAGCCATCATGCTTTATCAGACATTGCCATTTCTTTTAATTGTTCAACTACCTCCATCTGATTCATCCTAATCTCACTGTACGAATAGGATTACCGATCGGCTGCAACGTAAGAACGAGACAAACCTCTATTACCTCAAATGCTATGCTGAGAATATACCCGGGCAACACGAAATACATCAAACCCGCATAGTCATTAATGCCCTGCAGTTTCTTCCCTCGAAGCAAGCCGACACTAGTCCCAGGTGAAAAGGTTGGCCAAGACATCGACTGACGACATCGCGCGACAAGCCGCGGGAAAAAAGAAAAAGCGACCACCTCGTTCAAGGTTAGCGCGATTTCGTCAGCCTCGACGCAGGAACCGCTTTCCTCATCTGCGAACGGCCAGCAACGAAAGCGATGATGAAGAAGTGGGTGTGTGCTTCGGTGCTTTTGCATCTCAAACGAAACAGTAAACAACCAAGTGGAGCCCGGCCAAGACGTTGACAGCTCAGCGGGCTCAGATTGAAGGGCGGTGTACGCGAGTTAAACTAGCAATAAAAACAGAGGGGGGTCTGTACAGAGGAAGGAGAGACCTTTCCAACGAAATGGGTCGAGCAGCAGGGCACGCAGAGCTGGCAGTGCGGGGCACACGCATTCTAAATTTGAACCCGCGGGTTCCTGGGTGGCGCAGAAGGCTCGTCGGCGGGGTTCAGGGAATCCCGCCAGCCCCCAGACTTCCCATACCAAAGTCGGCAGCCTCACCGAGCGACACGTGGTCCACAGGGCGTCCGAGAGACGTTTTTGCATTAGTTCATTTAATTCCTTGAAACTATGCCCCTTTCTTTTATTTTAATTACATTTATCTGATCGCCCGCGATACATTAGAGGTGCGTGCGAAGACTTCTTTTATCGACCTCAACCTATAATATGTACGTGTTTTGGTTGCAAGTGAGCCGATTGGTGCCCAACTCTGATGGCATCAGCGTTAACATATGGATATGCAAACCACAAAAAAAGCTTTTTTCTGCATGCCATTGTATATTTTCTGTGTGTATACCCATGTGTTCAGCTTATCCCATCACTGTCTCTCTGAGTTCACTTTCTTTTGCGGTAGGTGTACATAGCATTTTGTCACATTATATAAACGGTGTCACTTGCGTGGGAAGTAGTGACGAGAACGTCCCGAGCTTCACTGATAAAAGCTAGTACTAGGAGGTCCACATACCCTAGCTCTATAATAGTCTATTAGAAATCAATAACGAGTATCTTCCGTCTCAATCCAATTAATTAGATGGGGTCGTTAGTTAGCGGGACCATACTGGCTCTATAATAGTCTATCGGAAATCGATACCGAGTTTTATGCATACAAATCCAGTTGGTCAGATGGGGTTGTTTATTTAGCGGAATCACTCTGGCTTTCTAATAGCCTATCAGAAATCAATAACGAGTGTTATCCCTTCAAAGCCGGTTGGTTGGATCGGGTTGCTAAGTTTGTGAGACTACGGCCTTCTTCGTGCAAGTCATCTCTCCAGTTGTTCCAGCTTCCGATTTTAGTCTCTGGTGGCTCACTTTGAAAATGATGGGTGGAAAGTGGTTCTGTGAAATGGGCCGCTATGTCGTATGTCCGTTATCATCATTACCATCAACATAAGCCAGATTATGTTCAGTGCAAGGAAAATGTATTCCCAGTTATTATATGATAAGCCATCTCCCTCAACCTCCGCTGCTGCTCAGTCTGAGGAAATTATCTATTTTTGTCTCCACACCTGACGGCCGTTGCTGGTGAGGCACGTGAAAGTCCTGCAGTAAGCAGCGTCGCTGAAATAGCATTTCCGTGACAGCCGGCAAGCAGTTAGCAATGCCATCTATCCTCTGTTCCATTTACTAATCAAGCGAGGCTAAAGGGTACACACTGAGTGCGTCAGACACCTTCCATCAGAGGCCGTTACCCGGTCACGACATCCTCTTGGGTATTCCGAAAGTGTCAGCGCTCCTGTTTCGGTTCTCGCCGCTCATTTATATTCCGGTCACCGTAGAGGGAAGCGTGATAAAACCCGCTGGTTAGCTTCCCGCTGCACCTCATGGCATGCGTTCGCGAGTGGCTGGTCACGCCTGCGCTTCCAGCGATACAACAACACTCATCATGTCCCCATGTGACTGCCTGTCACATGCCTGTCACGACAAAGAATACCCAGACACATGATTTGCAATCCTGAACGCATCCGACTCGTGAATTAGAGAGCTTGCTATATCCACCGAGTCCACTGGAGGTACAAAATATCATAAGTAGTTCCGTGATGTCATCATCATCATCATCATGATCAGCCTGACTACGCCCACTGCAGGGCAAAGGCCTCTACCAGGTCTCTCTCCAATTAACCCTGTCCTTTGCCAGCTGCGGCCACCGTATCCCCGCAAACTTCTTAATCTCATCCGCCCACGTAACTTTCTGCCGCCCCCTGCTACGCTTTCCCTCTCTTGGAATCCACTCCGTTACCCTTAAGGACCAACGGTTGTCTTACCTTCTCATTGCATGCCCTGCCCAAGCCCATTTCTTCCTCTTGATTTCGACTAGGATGTCATTAACCGGAGCTCGTTCCCTCACCCACTCTGCCCGCTTCCGGTCTCTTAAAGTTACACTTATCATTTTTGTTTCCATAGCTCGCTGCGTTGTCCTTGACTTCAGCTGAACGCTCTTTGTTAGCCTCCACGTTCCTGTCCCGTAGATGACTACCGGTAAGATACAGCTGTTGTGTACTTTTCATTACGGGAAAGAACCCCAGCTGGTCGAAATTTCCGGAGCCATCCACTACGGCGTCCCTCATAGCCTGAGTCGCTTTGGGACGTTAAACCCCGTAAACCAAACCAAACCTAACCTACATCGACTAGTTGAATATGCTTTACAAGCCACGCATGTGACATTAGAGAGATTTAGCATACCGGAGACCTACTAGCGCAGACGTATACTGGTTTTACGTACCGAAGATGCTCATGCTCAGTGACAATCTCATGACTGCGTAGGACCACAGCACCTGCGCAACAGTCGTACGTAAACCTGCTAATACGTCTCCGGTATATTAAATCTCTCTATTAGAGGCTTTTAGCAGAGTGGAGACGTACTAGTGTAGATATACAGATATACCGGTTTACCGGATGCCGGCTGCGCAGAAGGTTTCCGGTAAACCTGTACACCTATACGCTGATACGATTCCGCTATGCTAAACGCCTCTATTACGGGAATACGCATTCCGCATGATACGAAATAAATGCGAGAAAACTGTGTGATTTGCTCGTGTTTTCCAGATCATTTTCCCACCTTAAGTGTGACGTCATACGGAGTCCGCATGCATTTTGCCATTTCCGCATCAGCTGTTCGTATAGACCGCACAGGACGCGTATGTTCTATGTCATCATCATCATCATCAGCCTGTCTGCGCCCCATGCAGGGCAAAGGCCTCTCCCATGTCTCTCCAATGTTCTGTGCAGTATTCCACAACAGACTCATGGACAACCTATAGAATGATTGAAATCGTTATGAGGAACGCGTAATCAGGGTTTGAGCAGTGTCAGGAGGCAAGGGCAATAGTCTAATAATAATAGTTTGTAAGGAGCGGGAGACTTCGTGACTGTCCTACCCAGGGTGACACTGAACAGTGCCATGAGGATGAGGAAACGAAGGAGAGGGTGAAAGAATTGAGAGAGAGAGAGAGAGAGAGAGAGAAAATGCCGCCGTAATAGCAGGCTCAAGGTAAATATTCACCACGTGGGGTACCCTAACACGCACTGATATCACACAACACGGGCTTGCGCTTTTTGTGCTTTTCCCCTCCAATAAAATGCAGCCACCGCTGCTGAGATTTTATCCCGCGTCCTCGTGCTCGGCAGCCGAACGCCGTAACACATGAGACACCGTGGCATGTTTCTATGACATTATCGAAGATATATCTGATTAAAACGGAAGGATGCAGTCGAAAGGCAGAAAATAGAAAACTCAAGAGATGTCACTCTACCGAAGGTGCTGAAGGCAGTTAAGAAATGTCTTAACTGTAGGTACTGAAGCAATTTAAGGGATGTCATTCCAGTGCAGGTACTGTGGGAAGTTAAGCGATGTCGTTCCGAAAGTAGTGAAGGCAGGTGAGCGATGTGTATACGGTAGGCACTGAAGGCAGTTTCCACCCAACGTACAAAGACACCGCACACGGGAGAAATTCTCAGCAAATTGCGGATCAGGTTCGCCTCAAATATGTGTTACCCAGCATATTACATATCATTGTACAAAGTACATTAGTCTTTTTTTTTCATTTTGGCTGGAGGAAAAAAATCTAATCCCCATAGTAAAAATTCTAACCTCATTTCGCAGCATATATTGCTCAATGAAAAAGTAAATATCTCACCATATAGAGGTTTATAGGCTTTGTGTAAGATCGCTTATTGCGAAGGCTGACGATGCAGATGAAACAGCCGGCAAGTTAAATGAAGCGGCTGCTATTACCTAAGTTTTTATTCTTTGAGTTACTAATTACTGTCCTTACTAAGTACTAGAATTACGCGCTCTGCTACTTCAGCAATTTGTGGAATGCATCTGTACGTTGCCACTGATTTACTACAAGCGCTGTCATGTCATCTTAATAGGTTAAGAAATCAGCCTCAGTTTGATGGCTTTATTTTAGGGCACCACATTTCTCCCTTCTTTATGAATATAAGTTCATTTCGCAAGGAAAGCCCAGAAATCGCGAAATGCAGCTACTTCACAACTTCTATCCACGTATTTTAATTTCGTGCGTGTTTCAGGCCTAAAGATACTGCCGAGCGTCATAGGAGTTAAGTTGTACCAACGCTTTAGAAACACTTTGCAATTAAAATTTTAACTCTTCCTCTCTAGTTGTTGGTTGTCCTCTCACTGGGCGCCAGTTTTCTCCGTGCCCAATGACCTAGCTGTTGCTAAGCGTCGGTTGCGCCGCTCAGTCAACGACCGCGCTCTAAGCATACTTGGGCGCCATAACTGCGTCAAACAACGGTGCAGGTCGAAGTCCATCGCTCGCACCTTAGTCACTGCGTCACACTTCCTTACGTCACTGAAACTAACCGGTTGTCTTCGAGGTCGCATTATCCAGCCAGCCTCTTTACACCGCTCTCCTCAGACTGTACCGATGGTTTCCTATGAATGCTTCGGGGGCAACCATTACAGTCAAGATGATTGAGCGGCCCAAAAAGCTGCGGGTGTTAGGGTGCCACGATGGCAGACAAGTTGCGCAACTAAGTGGAGCCATCGTTTAGTACAGAGGCATTTTTTTGCGCTTTCTTCACAGACATGGGAGATTTAAGAGGCAGGGAGGAGGGGGGAATGTGTGCCAAAAACCAGGATCTAAAAACTATTTCATCAGGTCACTCCGTAGGTTTGGCAATACGTTGTGCTGCAACGTTGCAATTCTGAAGGAATTTTCCTCTTCATAAGTGAGCCCCTGAGTAGGCGCGATTATGTTTATTGCCTGTATTTCAATGAAGCCATGTTGTACTATCGTGTCCTCATTCGGACAAGAAAGGTATGGAACAAAATTTCAAGGGCTCTCAAGGACCAAGCAACGCCTTGAAGAACGAAGGATCCACTGGACCCATGAATAATGAGTCATTTGGCTCAGCCAATTAGTGCTGCGCTTTAGACTACAGTCAGCGTATTACGCTGATACGCTGACCTCATGTTGAAAGCAAGTGCACAATAGATGAATAGAGCCATAAAAGTACACGAGATAATCGTAGCAGTGTAAAGTATTTTGTCTGCCTCCCTATTTATGCAGTCATTTCTTTTTTCACCATGAACCTTCGCCAATGAGTCTAAATTCTCAGCCTCTATTCTTATGACACCTTCGTCGAATTTCGCCAAAAAGGAGCACCACCGATTTAGCTGCCTGTATAGCCTCGTAATTCTAACAAATGCATTTAGAATACTCAAGGGTTAGTACTGACCGATTAAAAAAATACACACATATAAAACAAGTGAGCAAACGGTAAAAACAAAACTGCATAGGTCTTCCGTCCGCACATCCATCTTTAACTTGCAGTAACAACGCACTGATGCTGGAGAGTTTCTTTCACGCACCGAACGTGTTAGAATGCTTGGTGCAGAAAACACAGAAAATAGAACCCGAAGTTATGGAGAGGAGTAGCGCGTTTCTGTCTCCATAATATTTTTATCTCACTTCTTGCACTCGTTATCGCTGGCTTTACAGCGTTTGGTCATGCACTGCACACAGTCAATTAACAGCGAATAAAAAATTGGACATCATTGGCACAGGCCTTTGTACCGTAGTGGACGTTGTTGGTTTTATGATTATGATGATGATGGTGGTGTTTGTGGTGATGATGATGGAGGACATGGATAATGATGTGTGCTTCCAAAAACATAATGAAGGCAAAGAAATAGCTTCACCCCATAATTTATCCTATCGCGATGCAAAGAAGTGGCAACAATAGACTTACAGTGTCGCCCTTCCTTCTCCACTCGCCTTGAATCCCCGACCCAGACTTTAATAGAACCCATTCCAAGGCTCGCATGGGGACAAATCTCACCTATACCTCATAACTAGACAGGCCAGATTCTTAAAAGTAGGATTCCTCGGCCCACCAAGGGCACATTCTTAAAACCCAGCAGATCAACGAGGCAGTTTTTCGTTCCGACATACTACGACGGAGATAGTGACGCTACGTATTCCTTAGGAAGTCACGCATGGACTAAATCATCTACATGGACACATCATACTAAATAGTGCATCACCATATACTGCATTCAGGGAACACAGGGATCTCATCACTGGTCCAGTCAGCACATCATTGGTTCGGCAAACCTTTCATATAATCGATACCTCATATTTTTCGAATCGACACAACTCGACCTGATCCACGTACAGGTATTACCGCGAAAAGCACTGAGATCGCGACAGTGATTTCTCGTTCAAGCACCCGCGTATTCGCGTTATTCTAGTCACGTTTCTCAATAATGCAGCGTACACACACCAAAGGCCACCGACGCCCATATTCCAGACAACCGAGTATACGTTTCGAGTTCTCCAGACACGGCGTAACCTTTCCAAGACACGATATGATCGCTTTAACCTGTATCTCCGTTTGCGACCGTAGGCGTTCAAGCGATCGACTCCTGGAATCGATAACGCGGCAAGCAGTGCTTGAGTACACACGCTCCCGCCACACATGAGAGAAGGAAAGTTGCGCGATCAATGGTACTGCAGGGCTCATTAAGAAACGACCGTCTTTGGAAGAGGCTCGCCTGAGGCGGTACCCGCGCCACTTATCCCGTACTATAGTGCTGTAAGGTCAAGTGGCGTCGCAGCGAACGGTCTTCCTGACCTTGACGGACGGAGAAAGCAACACACATTAAGCTACGACGTGATGAGATGGCTATGTACGCTGGACCACTGCCTGGCGAAATGGCACTGGGCAGGACTAGTTGTCTGGGCATTGCACTTGGCGGCTTGCACGGACGGGACGCAGTGACGTCATTGTTTCTCACCGGTGTTTCTTCAGTGCCCAGTTTAACATTAATGTTGGCGTCCGGGAACGTAGCGTACCACATAAAAAAATGTGGTAGGGTTTAAACCGACTATCCGAGCGAAAGCATGTGTTCATTCTTCGCCCCTTCTTTCTTGCATCTGCATATGCACGAAACCGCGTTTCTCGCTCTCCATCTTCACACCCTCTCTCCACTAGGCGGCAGGTGGAGCGACGCCCTCCTCCCATTGGTTACAGCTGGCCCGACGCTCCTCCGAACTTACCCGAACTTATCCGAGTTACTCCGAGCTTCACAAACGATTCTTGTTTGGTTGGGACCACGTTAAGCAGTGCTTTCGCGCTCATTATTTTTTTGCATCTAAAGCTTCACCTCGGTTACGAACATAGCCTAAGCCTATAGCTTGGGAGACGTCGGAACAATTTCGATCATCCGGGATTCTAAAGCATCCAGAACAATTTATATTAAGCGTAGAAGTGGTCATAATAACTGGCAGAGGTAATTTTAAGCGCGACAGTGTGTTTGTTGGCGAAACCGACTATCTCCTTGAAACCCTCCGTACAAACACTACTGCCGTAAAGACAGCTCCGATTACACAAGGGGAATTCGCTATATAAGCGGTATCCAAAGATTGCGGGTGCGTCTCTGTACATACAATGAATGCGCGTGATAGCCGTGTGATGGTCATATTAACTGGCAGAGGTCATTTTAAGCGTGACAGTGTGTTGGCGAAGCCGACTAGCTCATTGGAAACCGTCCATGTAACCGCTACCTCCATGAAGGCAGCTCCGATTACACAAGGGGAAGTCGCTAGAAGCTGTCTCCAGAGATTGCTGGCGCGCCACGACATACAATGAGCGCGCGTGGTAGCCGTGTGACATAATCGCCCTGTTTGTGTGCCTTCCGTATTGACAGGACGCCACACTCGAGGCGCGCGTGTTGTAATCTCGATTGTGTGGCGACAGTGAAGGTCTCGCGTTTGGCTCCTCAGAGGCACCCGGCCTACATCCGCCTGGAAACCCAGCGGTCATCCGGTAACGGTACATATCTCTGCGCCGGCGTCCGGGGAATCCAGTTCAGTCGCAAAAGACATTGGAACTTTATTCGTGCTGAAAGACACCACAATGCGTTCGTGATTTGCATAGCCAACCAGGCGAAACCACCTGGCAGGCAGCGTCTTGGAGCGAAAGCTACACTACGGGACCTCGGGCTTCAATCGCGGACCGTGCAAATATGACCTTCAGCTGAGTTAGAGGTCAAACCATGAGAAAAGAGAAATTGAATCAATATCCATGACTGGGAGTCGAACCCGCGGGTGCGCGAACAGATCTCCTTTAAGGGCAGCTCAGCCACACCGCTAGGCTATTTTTTTCTTTCGTGGTATTTATTATACATGGTTATGTACAGAAAGGAGATATATATACATATATATTTGTGTGTGCATACACACAAAAAGAAAACTATTTACAGAGCACCTAGGTAGGTGCTACGTGGCACAAACATGATAGAAATCGAAACCGTATGATGTGCTTCTTCTGGCTGGACTTCATAGCCTTTGGAAAACGCGCATGCAAGACCGCAACCTTGATCGTGTTGCTTCGCCCGGAATTCATTTTAGCCGAATGTTGCTGCAGGTAACTGACATTTACAAAGAATTTGACTTTTTACCGGATTGGTTTCCTCTCCTGATGCGCTGTATATCCTTTTCGGCCTTTTAGTTCTACTATGTTTACTAGGCTATCCCCGCAGTCAACACGCCTCGTGTTAAACTGCACCACACTCTCGCGCTGTGCATTGGAGAGCGTCGTCTTCTTCAACTTCCATCTTTTGCCTCCCTTGGCACTGCCTGCTCACCGTCGTCTTCTACGCAGCACAAATCCGTGCCTTCGCTCCGATTCGAATGTTGTAAACGTTCTCTGTAGTTTCTTTTATCTGAGCACGCGAGCTGTCTGTTTCAGGGCGAAGTGCCTGAATTCATGAGTTATTTTCAATGCAATGAGCATTATATCGCTCTGTCGCGTCAGCCAAAAGTGTCCGCAAATTTTTCAGCGCGATTACGTCGGCCTCTGAAGCTAAATGTGTGAATGGGTGATTGTGACAGATGGTGTGTGACGAAATGTTGCTATGGAAAAAATTTGGGTCATTATGTGCAAATAGTTAATTAATTACACGCGAAAAAAAATACGATTAGACGTCAAAGTAGCCATGGACATCCATATAGTGCATGGACGTCAGAATAGCCACGGACTTCGATATAGTATGCTGACGTTTTGTTTTCAAACTCCTCCAATGCGGGTCGCCGCAGTGATCTGTTTTGTTTTTTTTTTGTTCTCACTTCATCGCCTTGCAGTTTACTAATAAGAGCACCGGACGTGAAATTCGGTGGTCGTGGATTCGGAACCCACCGTGTTTTTCTTCTGCTTTTTTAATCTCCCATTAATGGAAAACTACGTAAACCCCTCATACACCTGCCTCCATACATTCCAGAAATTTGGTACACCCTTACAAACGGCACAAAGATGGTGAACAGTGTCTGTTGAAGAGGAAACGCAAGTATATAATATCCTTTGAAGTAAAGATGAGATCAGGGATTAGACAGAGCCTTTAAAGAGGACAGGAGGCAGCCGTGTTCCTCAGGGAGTAAGGTGGACAGCTGAGATTAAGCAATGAAGGTCGCCGTTAGAAGCCTCCGTCGATAGTGTGACGTATACGATACGATAGTGTGCTTTATACACTTCACAATGTATATTTCCTAACCCACAGTGCAATAACGCAGGTACCAGGGTTGGCTATGATAGGAATGATGGCGGAGATGGTTGAGATGGTTACGGCGCTCGGCTGCTTACCCGAAAGACGCGGGTTCGATCCCGGCAGAGGTGGCCTAATTTCGATGAAGGCGAAGTTCTAGAGGCCCGCGTACTGTGCGATGTCAGTGCCCGTTAAAGAACCCCAGGTGGTCGGAATTTCCGGAGCCCTTCGCTGCGGCGTCTCTCATAGCCTGAGTCGCTTTGGGACATTAAACCCAAAAAAAAACAAAAACCAATCAAATTCAAGAGGTTACTTTGTTCCTGACGCCTTCCGGAGACTGCTTTTTTTACGTTTATGCAAAACAAAATGACTTTTCGTGATATTGGCCAGTTAGCGCGCTGATTATGTGATTTTTTTGTTGGGTTTACTTATTGAACCACATTTCTTTGCAGGCGAAGTGCAGGACTCGATTACACTAACAACTCTTCACGGTCCAATGTGTCCCTTTGGGCGAGCACGAACTACAAACAACCACAGCCAGTTGCAACCAGCAAGGCAACCAGACCAAACAGGCTACTACACAATAAAAACCTCGAAGACACGACAGCACAATAACAAGCCGCGGAAGTTGAGTCAGGCAACACGGGGGGAATCAAATACCGAAGAAAAACGTGAACAAGTCGGCGAACAAGAGCGGCCCACCAGCGCACCTCGCTGTTAGGAGTCAACCCCCCCAACCAATACCAGTGATCTGGTTTCGTCCGGCTTCGATCCCGGTTCTCTCCTCGGCCCTTGCGTCGTAAACAGGATCCGGGTCCCTTCAATCCCACTAATGGGGGTCTTTTTCTTCTATTCTTCTCTCTTTTCTTCTATCTTTACTTCTTCGTTCTTCCAAGAGCGTGCTATTGAGACGGAGAGAAACTAGCATGGTGGCCTGCTGCGAAGCACGGTCTAGTTCTCGCGGGGTTAGTCGGCAGTGACGAACACGTCGACGAGAAGAAAAGATTGACGAAGAGAAAGAGGGAAGAAAAAAAAAAAAGACGAGCTTGTTGCCAAGTGCTCCGAGACCTCGAGAGCCTGCTGACTCTTCCTATATGCCGCAACGCCGTTCGTGCGAAAGCCGCTTCCTTCCGCTTGCTGGCGTACGCGAACTTCTCGTTCGCCTTTCGTAATCGCGTCATCCTCTCCGCTTTCTTCCGTCCCTTCTTTCTTTCGCCCCTTCTTTCTTTCGCATCACTTGGGGCAGGCGGAGCAGTCTTCCTCGCCAGATACGAGGCTTGCAAATCTGACATGTTGCGCATCGATCAACTCTGTGCTGAGAGGCACGTGATAGCCCTTAATACCGAGTATTTCACCTAAGATGTTCTGAAATCACTAAAAAACAGGCTTTTAGTTAGAAGAACGCTTTTTTAGGTGTAGGATTGTTGGCGTTGTAGCACGTCCGAATACAGCTACGACATGCTAACTAGCAGGCTGGTGAACTAATACTGAATATGTAACTTTTTAACTATTACTGTTAGTTAGTCTTCTTATTTACTCAGATGAGTGTAGGCCACCGTAAGTAATATCCATGTCATTTTTAGAATTTGGAGAACGCAGTTACCTTCGGCGCTGTGGCCCAACACGTTATGCTTGCTCGCGCAAAATATACATGCGCTTTCGAAAATCTTGCAGACAAAGCAAACCCTCCGTGGGACGTGACTAGAATAAGTAGCCAAAATTTGTGGAGCCACAGCGCCGAGGGTAACAGCGTTTTCGAAATTCTAAAAACTGGCATGAATATCACTTACGGTCGGCTACACTCCTCTAAATAAATAAGGAGACTTACAGTAATAGTTAAAAAGTTACCTACTAAACATTTGTTATTCGCACTACTACTTAGCACGTTTTAGCTGTATGCCGATATGCTACACCGCTGACAACGATATGTGCTAAAAAATGACCTCTTCTAACTCAAAACACCTACTTTTAAAAACTGAGGATCGTCTTAGGTTCATCTCAGGCGGATCTCCACCCGATACACTTTTGAAGACAAAGCGACGACGTAGGGAGCGCTTCGCGATTAATTTCTACCCGCTAGAGTTGTTTAACGAGCACCGAAATAATCGTGCACGTGCACTGTTGCATTTCACTTCCACCGAAATGCGGTCGCTGCGGCCGGGTTCGAACCCGCTACCTCCTGTTCGGCAGCAGATGCAGATGTTCAGATAGTTGTTACTGTTGGGGCAGGGTAGTTCCACGTAAGAGTTTAGATGAACAAAACTGGAATGAATGAATGAATGAATGAATGAATGAATGAATGAATGAATGAATGAATGAATGAATGAATGAATGAATGAATGAATGAATGAATGAATGAATGAACGTTTATTCAAGCAGAAAGTACAGTGATGTCTTGTCCAAGAGGCTGACGAAAAGGTACAAATAGCAGACGAAGTAGCAGTCGTTTCTCAAACCCGTAGTGCCCATACGCAGAATACAAGCAGCTACATCAAGTGATTAGACACGCCAAATTGAAAGTAACTGCATTCTATGGCGCAAGCAGTAAACGGGGACAGCGGTTACAAAATGAGCATAACCACTGCTGAAGTGACCGCGAACTTACTACTGCTATTCATTGCTCTTCATCTGTAATCATGTAGAACGTAGGATTGTGGTTTACAAAGTATGCAAGATTGAAGCAATCTTTCAAGGTGAAAAAAATGCCCTTGGGCGATCTTCAGTGGATCGCTTTAGCGCTTCAGTTGACACACTAATGTTCGTTATATCCGGGGTGGCACATTTATTTTTGCTGTCGGCACACTAAGCGCGCCATATCAGAGGTTAACCCATGAGAGTTCGTTATATCGGAGGTAGCGTAATTAGTTTCAGTACATCCAAGGTAATACACTGAAGTTCGTTATATCCGATGTTGACACACGAAAATTTGTTGTATCCAAGGCGGCCAACTTGGGTTTCAATAATTTTTCACGCATAATTAAACTGCAAGATATAAGGCCATTTTGCCTGTGCACCGTTTGAAATGATGCATCGCACAGAGTTTGCATTCCTACTTCTAAAGACCTCCTGTTCATTCAAAAAATCCTCAGCATTTGCATCTACATTCTCTATTGAATTTTCCCAAATTCTTATCCGGAACCACCAATTCTGAATGGTTGCTGCTCCAGGAAGCTAGCGATGATTCCAGTATGTCAGTTCAACGCACCTGCTTACCCAAATTAAGAAACAACGAATATTCACGCTACCGAGGTATATTTGCTAATAACTACCAAATTTGAAGAATGATTTTGCTCTAAGAAGACCAGAGAGGAATCCTGAGTGGCACACGTATACCATTGGCATGTTTTATTCTGGGGGTACTATAAATTTGGTTTTTCATACCTGCCACGAAACCTCCTCGTGACCCTGACTGAGGAGGTAAAGCAGCTCTAGTGAGTAGCAAATATTATAGGACGTCCAATACTAGTCTAGCGCAAAGAATGCAAGAGACTCAACATGGTCAGCGCGAGACATCTTTCCTTAAGACATCTGCCACGTTGTAGTTGTCGCCGTCATTCCTTGTTTCAAAATGAAAAATAGCGGCTGCGGGGGATTGGCCAAGTCTCGGGAGGCGACATCCTAAAGCTGAAATATCATGCAATTGTGCAATTTTAAATATAATCTCACTTATTTAAAGTAAATGCCAAATTGATTCAGTTTTTTTTATATTGATAAGTAAGGCAGCAATGTTGCTCATCTCGGTCTCTCTGTTGTCTTGGCGCCAGCTGTGACTAAAAGCACACAACATCGAATATGACAAGAGCTAATTATCTTAAACTACAATCCCGACTCTCTGTGCACTTGGGTTTAACAAAACACAAGAACGAGACGACCCCAAAAAATGAAAATAAAGAAAAAACACCCCCCCCCCCCCTTTTTTTTGTCCCCCTCTCCCTGCAGGGCCAGTCTAACGGCCGGCACGCGAAGGTCGAAGCACTGCGGTGCCGCACTTTAGAACGCGACATCCCCTTGGACGCAGTGTACTTCGAGCCAAGACCGTTCGCCTAGCAACAGAGCGGCAGCATTCTCTTTTCGCCATTTTCTTCTTTTTTTTGTCTATGTTTTACTCTCTTCTCCCCCCCTTTTGTCTGTCTGCAGTGCTCAGTACGCGCACATTTTCGTCCTTTTTTTATTTCTTTTGTGCTTTGCCTTCGCTCCGTGCACTGCGCGGCATTGGGGGACCGGATAGGCACCTCTAATGACCTCCCTCATGCGCCAGCAATTGCCGTAGCAGCGCCCCCTACCGCCGTCCTCGGTAGGTTTTATTTTTGCTTCGAGACGCCGAAAAGGTGGGGGGCGGGTTGGGAAATGACAAGGGCCGCTTTGCAACGGGACCCGCTGCTGTGTCGACACGTGGGGTTCGTTGCAAAGGTTCTTTTCGTGCGGCTGTGGTCAACAGACTTCCCTGACGAAATGTGACCAAGAAGAAAACAGGGTCCTGGAACGCAGAGCGAATTTGAAGGTCTCGGAGGTAACGTTAGGTTGACCGCGTAAGAACGTCTGGGGACAGGTCGTTGACCGCTGACTATTTCAAGGCACTGTCGGACGTGGACTCGCTCAGACACTTCTTCAGGAAAAAACCTGCTCATATCTCACCTTAAAGAACAATGAAATTCGGCTCAGACGCTTAAGACTCCTTACGTTGCAGAATACGAAAGCATTACTGTCCCTGGATGCAGTGACATCCACCCAGACACACGCGCTCATGACACCACCAGGAACCGTGTACGACGAACGGGTTGCACCACAATTTTGATACGAAACTTTAGTTTTTGAGGAGAGGAAATGGCGCAGTACCTGTCTCGCATCTCGGTGTACGCCTTACCAGCGCTTTAAGGGAAAAGGTAAAGAGTCTGGGAAGGCACATAATTTAAGCTGCGTATGTCGTCGGTTGGAATCTCTGTCGTAAGCTAGCCTAGAACTTAATTAGCACATGTAAGCTACATGCAACGAGAAACCGTGTGAAACCACCCGGAACGCTCTAGGACAAACGGTTGCGTCACGACTTTGGAACGAATGTCACCACATGAATGACGTCACAGTGAGGTTGGCCAGTGGGTAGGCTTGCTGTGCGCCTCATACTGCCGCTTGAAGACGTCATTCTAGTTTTGTTGCCATCGCTGGAATTTTTCTGTAGCATCTGCGAGTACGCACGCACACACGCGGCGAGGTTTTCTCGTAATGAGACTAGTAATACTTTCTGATTAAAATGCATTATAAGTTTTGTCTATATACGTAGGCTGACATGTCCCATGTCTGTTATAGCATCACCATTCAGGCTATGCTGTACATCCCACCACGAAAGTGGTATGGCTTTGCTCTGTAAACGCCGAGCACTAAAAACCTATTAGCTGCTTCCATTTTTCATTCCGTAGGGTACATCAACAGGGAGTTTTAACGCAGCTTTCACCGGCCAAGAACTGGAGCTTACTGTGTACCGCTGCCGGCCATTGAGCATGCTACGATGGCCTCGAGGTGGTATATAGATGCGCTTGGCGGTATACGCTAAACTAAAACTTTTCATGGATTATTTTAGCATAGCGCGGTTCGCGATAAGATTTCGCGAGGGGCCAACATGCGTGGTGAGTTAAATGTTATATGAAGAACGCCTGAGGAAACTGGACGATAACAGGTAGGCATCTAGGTTGTTTAAATATTTACATAGCAAGAGCGCTGACTCAGTGGCGCAAAATGATTAGAAAACTTACCAAGTATGCAGGAAATAAGTACGGAGAAATAAAGGGACTTAAACAACAGGTAAAAACGCAGATGGTAAACACTGGATAAATTCAATGGAAAAGAAGCTTAGTGTAGAACTGTACGGAAGTTTGAAAAGGTAGGTTAGAAAGGAGTAGTTCTCTGATAAATCAAGAACTAGCGCTTAAATCATTGAAGCTTGACCAGGGAGTCTTAAAACGCGCGGCTATCAACTATGAAGAAGATACATGCGCAGTGAGTGGTAAACCTGTAGGACCAATTCAACATCTGATACTAGAATTTGCAATAACCCATCCGGATGTCGATTCCGATGCAGTCAGTCTCCCTCAGGTTCTAGAGTTTAGAGATAACAAATGACATGTGAATGAATCTATGTTAGAACTTAGCAAAATCTATTGGAAGACTAATTGGTGGCTGAAAAGCAGGGTGGTGACTTAGGATTACAAGTTCAGGATTACAAGTAGCAATTAAACAAAAAAGCGCGAATTTATATATACTACTGTTAAGTGTGATGGACTGCTTAAATTTAAAAATATAAAGAAAAAAACTCAGCATAGTGGCAACCGCCACCACCCCATTTCAAAGGGGGTGCTCCTATCTTCGATCCATTCATCCGCAATTTACTGACAAAATTTGAGTGTCACCTGTCGGTGCTGAATGACTATTCCCTCAGAAAAATTTTTAGACTATAAAATAAAAATCACTTCTTTGTGGATTTCTCTGGAAACCTCATCGTGCAATTGCCTATAGTTTTCGAAATTTTGAATTTTTATTTTTTTTCTGTTACTTTCAATCCACCTGCATATCTTTGTCATAGCATAATGTCTCCTGACTTATAGGTTCGCGGCGAAGGCTGAGCTGTCGCGACTCTGATGAGCCGAACCCTAAGTCGTACTGGAAATGAAATTCATAATCGCTCGTGTGCTGTGCGACATCAGCGCACATTGTCGAAGCCCAGGTATTCCAGATTGATCAGGGCCTCCCAACTACGACATCCTTCCAAGCCCTGGCGGAGCTACGTGAGGCTGCCTCTTACAAAAATTTCTTTAGACAGTCTATATACTTTCCACAGACTTTTCTCCATACGGTCTGTAGGGTTCCTATAAACAAATCTTACAGAGTAGTCTATACAGTATGCTCAGAGCTCCTCGCATGTCTTAAGGTATTATTACTTTTAAAATTCTCTATGTTGTAAGTGCCCTTTATGTTGTGAACTGCCATGTGAATTGCTCTATATTTTGTAGTTTTATTTGATTTGATTTTTTGTTAGTTTGTAAAGTGCCCTTCCTGCTTGGACCTAACCGTGGTCCTCAGTATGTCTGTAAATAAATAAATAGACAATACAAATTCTATAAAAAGTTCATAGACAGTCTGGATTTATGGCCATACACTTTTAGTAGACTTTTGTCTATAGAAAGTCTATAGTCTATGAAGAGACAAAATAAAATATCTATATGAAGGCGATACAGTCTAAAACAAATCTATAGAAATTTTGGTTTGGTTTATGCGGTTAACGCTCCAGAGCGACTCAGGCTATGAGGGACGCCGTTGAGAAGGGCTCTGGAAATTTCGACCACCTGGGGATCTTTAACGTACACTGACATCGCATAGTACACGGGCCTTTTAGACAACAATGAAATTCGACCACCGCGGCCGGGATCGAACCCGCGTCTTTCGAGTCAGCAGCCGAGCACCATAACCACTGAGCCTCCACGGCGGTTAAATCTATAAAAGTCTGTTACCACTTTTATAAGGGTAAACCTTAAACACTGCACCTGAGATGCAATCAACTACGGACCAATTTTCTCGCCAAGTCTATCTCACGCGACCTACTTCTTTCACGGAGGCCCCGAACGGTTGCCGAGGTAGCTTAACCGCTAGGATCGATCGCCGAGCTGTCGAGAGTCCAGGCCCCCTTCACCTGACTTAACTGCGAGCCGCCTCCGGAGTCCATGGCAACCGAACCGGGGCGCTCGATGAAAGTGGAACACATCTCATCCATTAGAGTGGAAGGCTGTTTCGTTCGAACCTCGAACAAAGCTGCGTCCATTGCACACACCGGTCACATCGCAATGTCGCTCACGTAGCTGAGGAAAAAGCGGAATGACGTAGTTTACAAGAGAGACCAGGAGAAAAATATGCCATCCACGCCTCATCCCCGCCCCCCCTCCACCCCGTTCTTACGGGCAGCGATAAGCATATTGCACTCTCGCCTTAGTCACGTAACAGTCAAACAAGCCCATTCCACAGCCCCCATTGCTTATAAACTTTTCAAAAGAGACTTTCTATCGGTTGTCTGTGTGACTCTGAAAAGTAAGATTGGAAGAAATGGCCTAAGACTGCCTGAATAATATTCATAGCGAGGGCTATAGCGTGCAAATTCCCACACCGACTGTGGGAACAAGCAACTGTGGTTTACTAACGCAAGAAACGGCCATAACCACAATCAAGATTGCTCTGAAGGGAAGTTACGTTAAGTGTAGTTAGCATAAGGCTGCTTTGAAAAGCCGGGTTCAGTCGTAAAAATCTGATAAAAGTAAGAAAACGAAGGGGCGGGCAGATTTTAAACGGAGCAACATAGTGAAGGTTCGGAACTTGACCACTGCACTAAGAATATCGATTATTTAATGATTTATCTATTTCTACGCTCTGTGACCTCCATGAGGAGGTGGGGAAACGGGGCAGAAAGCAACACAGAATATATATATATATATATATATATATATATATATATATATATATATATATATATATATACAATATACTTTCTGTGATACGTGAACGAAAAATCTCTATTTAAACATGTCAGTGCGCGAAGTAAAGATTAAGTGTTCACTGCATGCTAGTTTCTAGTTAACAGTGGCTTAGAAATTTTGACATGGTACTTCCTGGATGGTTTCAGTGGAAAGGGGTTGAAGTGTTAAAATTTCGACGGAAGATGACGTCCGACAAATGCTGCAGGAACCAAAGCAGACAAATTAGAAGGTGGCAAAAATATTTCTTCGATATCGGTGGAAAATGAAACGTGTAGTCCATTTTCCTACCGATTTTAACTTGTTAATGTCAGCGAGGGAATTCCAAATGGAACAGCCATACATTAGGATTAGGGGGGTCATACTTTATGTATTTTTGTAACTCAGCCTCTAGAAGAGAAACACATAGATTGGGAAGTTCACTGACCCACGGCCACAATTTCCAGCGATGAGTAATAGTGAATTACAACGAGGGCCTCATTTCAAACAGCGTTCCAAACCACAAGCAGTTGGATGACTCAGAGGGCTTTCCATAACCCAACTCTGAAGCCGGCAGCCGAAGCCCCTTGAAGTTCAGACAGATGTCCAGCCCGAAAACAAGTTATGTATTTATGAAGAACGCATTTTGGGGTTACAAAAGGTCTCTCATGATGGGGCCGCCAGTAACAGATCGATCCCCGGTTGGGAAATACCTCTTCCAGAGAAATATGTACGCCGGGTCTCCTGTTTCCATGGCGACCGCTTTGAGCAGACGACGCAGATAAAACTAGGACACTGTCAGTTGACAAGACGGCTTCAATTTAGGCGCAGCTAATGCAGAGATCTTATCTCCGCTTTTAGTGCGAATATTGTGGCTAATATGTAGCGCAAATTGCGTCGACAGTGAAACTTGACAAGTTTGAGTGCGAAATCTGCTGCCAAAAGGCATGGGTACAATCACCTTCGAATAGGCCCCATATTACTTTATCGAATCGAAAGCATAGGCGCTGAGGTGGCATCAAATTGTGAAAAGTTACAGTTGTAAGTATTGAAATGCTTTATTTTCAGATAGTACAGATGAGCTGGGTGCCTCTGGGATCAGATTCAGCGGACCAAATTCGGAATCGCTCCTGCCGCGAGATAGACACTGGCTTACGCTGGCTTCAATTTTCGAAAACTATTAGTGGTTAAATAACGAAACTATACTGGTTAAACGCGTGAGTTAGTATTCTAAAAAGAAGTAGCAGCACCTGTGAGAAAGAAATAGCATACTGCGCGCTCAAGAGAATACAAGAATATACGTGTAGTATGCTCGGGAAGGCTGTTATACAAATCTTCTGTGATTATGATTCCGGGTCGTCAGTTACAGCGGTGAAATTTTATCTATTATATAACAATGCTGTATTGCGATCCAAGTACTCCATACATGGCCCCTATTTGCTTCGAAATATTAATGCAACCTAGAACGTTTATCATGACTAGGTTACATGCACAAAACGTTACCATTTAGTTTTTTATAGAAGGTTGCGTCACTATAAGCAAAAAGGGGGCCTAACCTCGACCTATTCACGGTCAGCAACTAAAGGCGTGACGCCATTATTCACGGTCATGAAGCCTCTCCTTAGAGACCTTTGAGACGTCGAGTCGAAATTAAGCACCTTCTGAACAGTGACAAAACTATTCGCCAAGCTACAAACCTTCGTGTTGCGTAAAAGTTACACACTGTCACGAGCATTGGATAGGTTTCTGCAACACCATAATTTCGGCTTCTCTCACTGCCGTTTATATAACTGCGTCGAAACGCTCTTTAAGGAAAGGCAACTAGTATCTCGTAAGTCGGACTTACAGGATCTTGACCGCTGGTCCGAACACACCAAAGCATGCACAGTCGAAATGTCTACCCTAGAACACTTATCTCAACACAGCCGAAGCTATCACCAACTCTCAGGCTCAGATCTGATCTCCAGGGACCCGCAAACCAACGCAAGGAACCAAAATCAAAGCAGCGCACCTTGATGCGATGAACAAGACCGGTCGACAACAGCTGTCGAGTGAGCCGGCCGGAGACCGGTGCGCTTTTTATACCCCTGGACGCCTGCCAATCGCCGGCGCGACCCCGGGGGGCGTGGTTCTGACGTCAGAGTGACGCGGTCGTTGCCGAGGGCAACTGAATCCTTCCCGCGCCCTTAGCCGTCTTTTATTTATTTTTTAGTTGAATTTTCGTCTGCTTTACTTCCCGCCGTTCCCGCGCCATTCCTCTGCGTTTCCTTGTTTCTGGCCGCCGACGTCGGTCTTTCATTTTCCTGCGCTACCTGAAGAAACACAAACTATCTTTTTGCCATCGTCTGCTTTCACAACTCGTGGGCGCCATTTTTGTGTGTTTTTTCCCCCGTTCGTCTGCGTTCGCATTTCATTGCCGCCATGTTTCTTTCTTTCCGCTTTTCTGCCTTTTCATAACCGAGGCACCAATTTTGTTTGTTTTTTTCGCATCCGTCTGCTTTTGTTTTCACGGTCGCCTTATTCATTATCCCAGGCGGCTCAATACATGTCGCGGCACTCGTTTTCATTACTGGAGTGCGCCACTGAAAGCAGCTGATGGCCAAGGCTGGAAGGGACATCAGGCCAAACTAGGTGAGAGGAAAATACAAGTGAAAGAGCAAAGCAGATAAAGCAGAGTGACATGGGGACCGGATTCCCAGGAAATCGAACTACTCTGTTGCCGGAAGGCGAAGCCATGGCGTTTCGCGAAGAGAGGAATGCCCTTATTCCTTTGTTTCCGGCTAGAATCGTCGCGCATTATAAGCTGTTGATAAGCGGAGGAAGGAAACAGATGGTCGCTCTGCACCAAGGAAGTTGTCAAAGCTGAATGTATGAGTGCAGGCTCTGACACCTGAAGAAAGCTCTTTGCAGTTCGTATTTTCTTTTCTAAACGCCATATTTATTTTTTCAAATGCAAAGGAAGTTTTGTATGATGCTTTCGCCGGTCAAATCAGGAATCAACACACAAGTCGACGTATTATATGGAACGCTCTTCAAACGCCCACTAAATCGTAGCAGCAGTCATGGTTCTATCTCTTTCATCTACTCAAAGAACCATTTCATTAGCACGTTGAAGAACCGCTGTTCTCAGATGATGTGTGCTATAAAATAAGCTGTAAAACCAAACAATTCATTAGCGCCTTATAAAACTATGAACTTCAAAAACTTCCCAGGTCCACATGGTAAAGCAATGACCTTATTACTTGCTGCATTAATGCATTGACATAATGTCTAAGCATCACATTAGGGCCGCGCAACTAATCAACTGGTTTAATCATTTCAGCCATTAAAAATATTAATTGCCGAGGGAGAGTTAATCACTATACTGCTACTGCATATCATTGATTAAACGCTCTACTGATTTATTTATTTATTGATTGATTGGATGACTTATTTATTATTTAGTTGGTTGGATGTTTGATTGATTGACTGACTGATTGGATGATTGATTGATTGGATGACTTATTTATTATTTAGTTGGTTGGATGTTTGATTGATTGATTGATTGATTGATTGATTGATTGATTGATTGATTGATTGATTGATTGATTGATTGATTTCGACCACCTAGGGATATTTAACGAGCGCTGCCAGCACACGTGTTTGTGCATTTCTCCTCCACCGAGATGCGGCCTACATTTATTGTGCGATCTTGCAACTGTTCGCGTTGGAACTGCACATCTTGGGACAGCACGCGGACTACCGTTCTCCACTCCTATGGAAGGCGACAAGTTGTTGTTGTCCTCTGACGTAGTGGCACACACCCATAGTGGGGGATTGGCAAAGGTACGGTGGGGAATGCGAAGGAAGTATTTGTGCGTGAAAAAAAAAACTGAGTAGAATAGTAGAATGACTGAAACTAGAAAAAATATATTTATTGTTGAAACTTTTAAATAAATTGAAGAAATTAGAAATGCCAGGAATAAAAGAAATTACACTTTTTGGACATGCGGTGGAAATTTACAAGGAGTTAACAGGGTTACCTACCAGTTGCAATAATGTACTCGTGAAGGTCGCAGCAAATAGTGCTTAACGCGAATGCCGTGGCGCTCGCACCGAACGGAGAAGGGTATGTATTTTTCCTTATTCTTCTTATATTTCTCCCCCATCAGGCTGAAAATTTCGTTTACCGAGATGCTTTCGAAGTAGAAAAAATTTTAGAACTCCAAAACTTTTCGCCGTCGCTTTCAGTGAAAAAGTGACTGACACAGAAAGCGACGCTTGACCCCACCGCCAGCACTCTGGAAATTTCGTTTACCGAGATGCTTTAGAAGTAGAAAAAAGTTTAGAACTCCAAAACTTTTCGCCGTCGCTTTAAGTGAAAAAGTGACTGACACAGAAAGCGATGCTTGACCCCACCGCCAGCACTCTGAAAATTTCGTTTACCGAGATGGTTTAGAAGTAGAAAAAAGTTTAGAACTCCAAAACTTTTCGCCGTCGCTTTCAGTGAAAAAGTGACTGACACAGAAAACGATGCTTGACCCCACCGCCAGCACCCTGTGTTCAAACATTTCTTGACCCACTTTTACCGCATGACCGCAGGTGAGACATTCGTGGCAGCCCCCACTTAAAAGAACGTCTTTCACACAAATGTTTGTTCACAAACAAAAAAAAAACAGCTGCGGAAACATGGCCATGTTGGTAAAACACCTTCCAAGTAACTGCGCTCTCAGGAGGGCACGCACAAGGTGATCATAACGGTGATCACAGGACGCATATTGGGACGACCTGAAAGATGGCGGACCAGGAAACCCAAGCCTTTAAAGCAGGGTGTCGAACCGGAACCGAACCTGAACCCAAAACCGGAACCGAACCCGAATTTTCACCCGGAACGGGAGCCGAACCGAACCCATATTTTTTTCGCCATCTTGGAACGGAACTCGAACCGGAACGATTCAAAGGAACCGCTCCGAACCGGTTCGGGACTCGGTTCAGCCCCACTTTTTTTGCAACCCGGCACACTTTTTTTTACAGACAAAATGGGATAGTTTAGCGCGTATGTTTACCCATCCGAAGCTGTCTGCGCTAGAAAGTGCGGAAATGGCACCCAGTATATGCGACGACAAAATTGAATGATGTCTGGTGTCTGGGAAGGAACCTAATTGACGCTTCTGTAATGTACTGGCACCAATTTTAAAGCACTTATTAATTAATTAATTAATTATCTATTTGTTTATTCGCAGGCCAAAGCATTGCAGAGAGGAGTGAGCAGCAATAAGAAATATACAAGAACAATACTTGGACACCAGAATTAATCGTTATCAACATTCTTGAGTAAGTCGGGAGTTTGTAACGTATGCAATGGATATGGGAGGGTGGTTCCATTCCTTAGCTGTCTTGTGGATGAATGAGGCAAAATAAAAGTTGGTGCTACTGCTTGGCACTTCAACCTTGAACTGATGGCGGCAGAAGTAGCGAGACTCTGAGATGAGGGTTATAACAGAAGACTTTGTGAAAGGCATAAACATAAACAGAGATAGACATAAGCAGACATTGTGTAAATACTAGGTGTATTTTTCAATGAGAAAATGTCTTGGGACGAGCACACAAATTACATAGCACCTAAACTATCCCGTATCATAGGAACAGTTTACGCTCACAAAAACATTCTCCCTGTAAATGTAAAAATGCTTCTGTATAATTCATTGTTCTGCTCGCATCTAAATTACTGTCACTTGGTATGGGGAAGTACATCTTTCACAAACCTCCGAAGATTACTTACCCAACAAAAAAGAATTCTTAGAATAGTATATAATGTGGCATATGACCACCCATCCCAACCACTTTTTGAGAAAGGGGACATAATGCCAATTAATGATTTATATGCATACTGCTTACTCTCTAAATACAAAACCGAAAATAAAAACAATACTCCTTTCATTGCCACACTGGCTTCATTATGCAAAAAACACGCATCGTACAAAACAAGAAGCAACGAAATATGGCACATTTATGCATACAGAACTGGTTATGGACAACAGATGCTTAGGTATAGTCTACCGCACTATCTTAACCTCTGCCATAGCCACAACATGACTATTGAGCACTCGAAAAAAAAAAGAGTTGCAAAACTTTGTTTCAAATATATGTAACCGGGTGTAACTTTTGAATTGTAATTTCTGTAATTGTGTTTAAATTTATGTGTTTACAATTTTGCAATTCGTAATATTTATGTAATTTTGTCTTTACGTTTGATTTTTACGCGCTACAAAGTGTTGCAGTTGTGTCAAAAACTAGGTTCTGTTCATGCTTCCTTTATTTCTTTAGTATTACTGCCACGTTTTTCTTTCTTTTTCTAAGCTTTGCTGGTATGCTGCTATGCTGTCTGCATATTTTTCCTGCACAACTTATATCTATTTTTGGGGAGGCGAGAGCTCGTCAAGCTACATCCCTAGCTTTTTCTCTCTACCTCCCTCATCCTTGTGATGAAAAATAAAGGCATTATTATTATTATTATTATTATTATTGTACGTCAGGTTTATATGAAATATTGAGTTATTACTCCCCCCTTTACATGTGTGCGTATTCTTTTAATCAAATTGTTAGCACTGATATAAATCAATAAAGGTCTACGGACACCAATTTTTTGCTTGCATTTTTTCTTCTTTCAAACGATGCTTTCGACATTCGTGCACATGGAGCACCCCGAGGTATTCGCCTACGACCAACAAATAAATTATATTTGAATTTCTTCTTGACGCAGTTTTGGTTTTATCAACAGAGCGATGGCTCTAACGTGTAGTTCAATTCAGGTTACATGAGGCACGAAAAAAACGGCAGTATAACTGCTAACATGTTGGTTGTAATTCTAGCCTGTGAAGCACGCTGGTTTAAGTGCAGCAGTGACTCAAAACAACCTACCAGAGTTTATATCACAGTTTTTCTGTGCCTCACGTGACCGGTTCAACTACAGGTTACATCATCGTTCGGTTGACGAAACCGAGACCGAAACAGCGCGGGAGAATAAATTCTTCTCAAAATTATTCAGCAGCCGTAGGCGAATACCACACGGTGATCCACGCATTCTATTATCTAGTGCATCATTTGAAAGAAGAAAACGCGCAATGAAATAAAAAAAGAAGAAAACACGTGTTCACCGTCTTCGTCAGAGCACGCGCCTCTGCGATTTTGTGGTCCACAGGAACGTAGTTATCCGAGGAAACATCTGGCCAGCTATGGATCAACGAAGCGTTTTCACAAATCAGCATGTGTCTGATCACGTGTGTTTCGAGCTTCTTGTTTCATTCCTGAGCTCATGCAGCCACGAAAGCAGCGAGCTCTCATGGCACGGAATTTATCATTGACACTGTCCGCTCTCTGACGCTACCAGCACATGGTAGCAGCGCAAAAAAAAAAAAAAAAGAGCTGACTGGACAGGCAATGCATACCACGTGACCAGATTAGCCAGCAAAGCATTCAAACTTCTCAAATCGCTGCTGTTAGTTGATGCACGACCATGAGCAGTAGCTTCACTTTCGGCGATGCCTTTGTCTCGCGCCCACCGCGGTTCTTCTTCCAGTTGGGACGCTTTGCGCAGCCAGCGAACACGCAGGCAATGATTGCCCTCGTAGGCCATCGACGGAGGCTTGGCCGGCGGTTACTTACTGTTTCAAAACAGTTATAGCATACCGTTACCGTGTTTACATTACCGTTTACAGCGTTACCAGACGCCGGACTTTCCGGTTAGCGTTGCGCACTGCAGTGCCGCCTTTTATTGCATTTTTGGGTCGACATGTTCTTTCACGGGTGGTGTCGTGAAGGTTAAGAGGCGCTCTCTCATCTCCACAACCTTTTCAACTCCAGGGGTAGCTTACGGCGCCTCCTCATTCGCTATAACCGAGTGGTGCGGCCAAAGTTTTTGGTTGTATCTGCGACGAATTGCCGTTTCCCTTATGCATACTTTGACGGTAGCACCGTACCCGTTCGTAATAGGCGAGCGTATATCTGCGGCCGCCGCTATAAGTGGGCATGACTGCATCCGCTGAATTCGCTTGAACACAGTGGTATCAAAATGGCCAAATAAGGCTGCAGATATATGGGTAGAGGAAGCAATGTCCGATCACAACCTTAGTCATTTGCCTTGTGGAGAGGTCGTACAGGTGTCCGAAGGAAAAGCGAATAGTGAGCAAACAAAATATATCAGCATAAAGTTCTCTCACGACCACGTCCAGAAAAAACATACTAGCACTTAGACTCCTATTAAACACAGCGGTAAAAAAGGGGATGTTTTGTAGTTTTGAAAATAAATGCCCTGAAACAAGTTGGTGGACAAATGGTGCACAGCTGATTCATCAGACTCTATCACGGGCCCAAAAAACCTGTAGACGCACAGGCTCTCTTTGATAGCGCCTCCGAAAAAGTTACAAAAATGCTATGTAGTGCAAGTATACCTTCTTCCAAGCACAATGCTGAATTTACAAGAATGATGCAACGCAACATCCCAACGAAGATGTTACCAATTTGCATCCGTGCAGAACAGAAGCGTTCGCAACCCATCCAAGCGTGTTTTTTTTTTTTTATCACACTCTTTTTATCAGAACAAAAGAGGTCGACGTCATCATAATAAGCTAAACGTGTAATTTGTCCCTGTACTAGCGAGAAGCCACGATTATCTGTGTTTTTGAAGATAATGAGCTGTAGGGGCTCGAGATATATAACGCGAGTCACAAAGGCGATATCGAAGAGGTGATTTAAATCACTGAAAGGTGACTGCAAGTCGGTTTTGGGGCGACGGAAAGGTGTCTGTCTGTATACAGGTGCCGATAAATGACAGCTTCGTTTCTCAATAGCTTCAGGATAACCAATTACTCGCGCCACGGGATCAACGAAACTGCTCAAGCTGGAGGGTTTTGTATATGCAAAATCCATCGGTTTTTCGCCTTATAGCTAATCAGACGAGTTATAGCTTACACAACCGATATACAATAATTTTGATTTCATTTCATTTGGCGCTCTTGCCGTAAATACGTCTTTTTGCCGTGGACAGTAAACAAAGTGGGCAGAAAGAGAACATCTCGCATTACACGAATTTTTGCATCTTTTATTTTATGTATCGATGCGCCAGAAAAAAATTAAACAGCATAAAAAGGTTGATTAAAACCCATCTACGTTCTAAATATTTTTTGTCCTGAACCCGTTTGAACCGGTTCAGTATGGTCCGAACCGGTTCGAACCGGAACGGAATGTAACTCTGGAGCTGAACCCGGAACTGAACCCGAAAGGTGTGAACCCGAACCTGAACAGAACCCGAAAAAATTCCGGTTCGACACCCTGCTTTAAAGTCATTCAACCTATTCCTGGTACATCTGGAGCGTTAGAATATCCCAACGTGTTTACTGTATAGTCATCCCGATGTTCCTTTGATCTCTCTTGTCCTTGTCGTCTTGGGCTCCATTCAGTTTCTTAGACAGGAAAGGCAAGCTTAATGTAATGCCCCCGACATCTATAGTTGGCGAAGACGACGACAACTAAAGAAACGATAAGCAAAGTTGAAGGGATGGATCATCATCATCATCATCAACTTGACTACGCCCACTACAGGACCAAGTCATCTCCCATATCTCTCATAGGCGTCTCTCATAGCCTGAGTCGTTTTGAGACGTTAAACCCCAATAAACCAAACCATATCTCTCTAGCTAAACTGGTCCTCTGCCAGCTGCGGCCACCTTAAAAGGGAAGACTAAGCTCTAAAGGAACATAATTTTGTGGATCTTGTAACTTGGAATTCCTCTAGAATCACATACCGCTGATAGGAAAGACGCCGTTCGTTCATATTTCGCACGTTATTTGGCTACTCGCGTACGCATGTTTGCTTTCTATGGAGTATCGTAACGACTGTGCCGGCGTCAAAAGTGTGTCCCGCTCAGAGTCCGAATGATCGAGAGGAGTCTTTATCTACGCCGGCAGAGACCGATCCTCTAACACCGGCCTCCATCGGGTCGCGTGTGGACACAGGCTACGGGCCTTAGGTAAGAGATAAGAGACCGCTTTTTATCTCTCAGTGCATGAAGACGGGGCCCGAAAACAGCTTTGAGACTTGGCAGCTTAGATACGTGCGTCGAGTGGTTTGTGTCACGCATACCCACCTGACCTACCTGAGTCCGACACTGTGTTCCACGCACTTGCGTCCATCGCGTGACTTGAAGAGCACACGTAGAACGCGCTTGCCTAGGTGTCTAGGCCATGAGAAAACTGTTTAAGTGGCTTGTATTGTTTTATATATAATATAAACGGCATACGGCCTATGAAGTGTGAAAGCAAAGCTAGCAGCGCGCTTTGTGTGATTAAACTTGGTGCCTAAAAACATAGAAGACAGTAGTGGGAGCACGTTTCCGTAATCTATAATGCAGTTAGGCCAGGCGCAGAAAAGTGTTCTTCGAAAGGTTTATCTATATTCCTCGAGAGTAGCGTTTGCTCTCTCGCTGAAAAAGATAACGTCAAGTAGAAGATAACACTGTATCGGCGTAAACGCGGTAAAAATAGCTCACAGCGTTCCAGAGACTCGCGACAATGTTACGAGAAAAGTATGTTATTCCGACTTGTCTCGAGATGCAGTTTTGCTCTTAGCGATATCTTTTAAGAGCAGGTAGGTGCGTCTTAGTGACAACACCTTGTTTATTCCGGGATTTTTCTATGATATCTTAAAGGACCACGAAATGTTTGTTGATTTCAGCTTAGTGGAGTTTGATAAGCATGGTAATGCAACCGGATTATTACAGCAACGTCGCAGCACAGTACTTTAAAGCAACAAGAAGGTTGTCGAAGCAACTAACGCTCAAGAAATTACACGAAAGCTAGCCATGAGCTACCATCCCTTGTCTGTCGTAGCAAACTACTTCGCCCACACATTTTTCCGGATATTATCTACCATCCCTGAAGCAATTACATTTATTTCACACCTTCTCTGTTAGAAAATGTCCAAAGAAGGCGGAGCTAATCGTTTATTAACGACATTCTCAACAATAGAACCACAGTGATGAGTCACGTCGCTTACAAGCACAAGCGGTTCGGCTTATGTGGGCTTATAGCATCCCTCAGCGACTCAGACTATGGGGGACGCCGTGTAGTGAAGGGCGCCGGAAATTGTCGACCACCTGGGGTTCTTTAACGTGCACTGACATCGCACAGTACACGGGCCTCTAGAATTTCGCCTCCGTCGAAATTCGGCTGCCTCGGCCGGGATCGAACTCGTGTCTTCGGGCAGCAGCCGAGCGCCATAACCAGTGAGCCACTGCGGCGGTTGCCACCCAATAAGTTTGCGTCTATACCCCTTTAAAGTGTTGCTGTCGTTTTAAATCGTCGCGGTTTTTCTTTCCAGCGTTTGCAATTAACCAATCCTTCTTTATAATGTCTGTGGATTCTGAGGCTATGTTAAATAAATAAAAGACCATACTAGGACCTGGAACATTTTGCAAAATGCGATATTCAATTCATGCGAGGAGGCAGACATGGGGCTTGCTGCTGCAGCTGCTAATGATAATAACTAACCCATTCATGTCTATTTTACCCTACTAACAATTGGTAATTCAATATGATCGAACCCGCGTCTTTCGAGCTGCTGACCCGAAAGATGCCAGTTCGATCCCGGCCTCGGTGGTCGAATTTCGGTAAAGGCGGAAAATCTAGAGGCCCGTGTACTGTGCGGCGTCAGTGCACGCTAAAGAACCCCAGGTAGTCGAAATTTCCGGAGCCCTCCACTACGGCGTCCCTCACAGCCTGAGTCGCCTTGGGGCGTTAAACCGCGATAAACCATATTTAAAGTATTCAATATCAATAATCATGCCTGTAGCGGTCGGCATTTACACCGATTGAATCTTCGTACGCCCCTAATCGCCAATCTGGCATGGTTTTGATATCACACACAATAGGACATCCGATGACAAGAGTTTCTACGGTTTGTACCGATCTGCTCCCGGACGCGACCTTTAAAGTGGCCATTTTGACCGTTGACGGAAGTGACGTCATGTCACGTGATCGCACCCTTAAGCGTCGTCTGCTCGAGTGCGCCTACAGGATATGGTTTGGTAATATGCCTCCCGGACCGGCATTTCACAGTACACTGTGCTCGCTGAACGGACATAGCGGGACGTCCATTAGCAGCTGACGCAAGGCGATCTCTCGTTGCGGAAGGCACCCGCGGCCGGTAGAAACGCTGGCGCATACCCAAATTGCGTCGACAGGCACTCCTGTCCGAAGCCGCTCAATTCATTTCGCATGCTCTGTAGCCGCCGTCCTTCGGCTGCAAACCGTGGCGCCCTTGGCGGACTCATACGACGACACTTGAGACAGGCTTTAGCTAGGACAGCCCCAGTACGGGGTAAGGGGGGGGGGGGGGGGGGGGAGAGAGAGAGAGAGAGATATTGAGCAAGTGAGCGAACAGCTATCAGCATTAAAAACCTACTTCGACTGAACAGAGCGCCTTCCTTGCTCTGAGATCGAAACGAGCTTAGCATATATTAAATTGAAAATCCGACCAGAGTGAAACAAGTTCCTTTCCTGGTATCCCTTGGCTTTGAACCACCGCGGTGGCTCAGTGGTTATGGCGCTCTGCTGCTGGCCCGAAATTCAATACCGCGTATTTGTACATAGTGTATATTGCCGCCCTACCCCTATCCTTTCTTCTATCGCTCCCCCTTTCTTTCGTTCTCCCTACCTTGTCCATGTCATTCTACTCCCGCTTCAAGCCGCAGCTCAGGTGATTCAGGCTTTGATGGCAGATACCGCGACTAGCAACATCTGTTCCTTCATTTTTTTATTTTCTTATTACCAATAAAGTGCCGCTAACAGCAACATCCCGGCCGCGGCGGTCGAAATTCGATGGATGCGAAATTCTAGAGACCCGTGTACTACGCGATGTCAGTGCACGTTAAAGATTCCCTGGGGGCCAAAATTTCTGGAGCCCTCCACTAAGGCGTCCCTCATAGCCTGAGTCGCTTTGGGACGATAACCCCCCCACCCCTAAACCAAACCTTTGGCTTCGTTTTATTTGATTTTTGCAATACTAACAACTGGCTCTTGACAAAGCAAAGGTACAGTAATTACTTCGCTCAGGGTGGACACCAAAATCTCTCCATCCCGGAAGTAGGGAAGGGTGAAGGAGAGAGAGAGGAAGATGCGCCGTCAGGACACCGAAGTTGAGAGAGACTCGGATTATTTATTTATTTTTTTTTTACCGACGTCCTTTCACACTTTCCCTCCGCCTAAATGCGACTGTCGCGGCCGGAATATAGTGAAGTCATTTTGTAGAGCCTATGTACAAGGAACTTCGTTTGCGGGAAAAACCGGAGTTTACCTAATCCTTCCACTCCTCTCAGATTTCTCCTAAATAGGGTGAAACCCGATTTATAACGGAAAATCCTCTTTCCATGGAAAGTAATATTCCGGTATTCAAAGCTGAACACATGACGTGAAAATTACCAGATATCTTGACCTTCTTTTTTTTGTGTGTTTTTAGCGCAGCGTTTATTTACAGTGTTTCTGAAAACTAATGACCGCAAAATAAAGCATTTAATGTCCCGTACGAAAGCGAGCGCTAATACTAAATTTAGTTTTGAAACTTAATTCAAAAAATGGCTCGAGAAAACTCTAATATAAAAGCTCTTGCTGAATAACCCGATTTGTTTAATAACCCGAGTTTCTAGCTCTAAAAATAAAATATTAGCTGAATTTAACCCTCCCCCATTGAGGGGGGAAAAGGGGGTAGGCTTTTAACGCAGTTAAACAAAGTAGACGTGCCAAAGTATTTGTTCATTCTCCGCCTCTTTTTTCTGGAATCTACATTCGCATGCAACCGCGTTTCTCTCTTCATCGTCCTCTCTCCATTTGGTGGAAGCTGGCGCGGTGCTCTCTTCCCATTGGCTACAGCTTGCGCGACGTCCCTCCGAGCTTTGCCGAGCTTCCTCCCGTTGGCTGCAGCTTGCGCGACGCTCCTCCGAACTAACCCGAGATTACCCGAGTTGCTCCGAGCTTACCCGAGTGACTCCGATCACACAAGATTCTTGCTCAGGGCTGATACGTCTGCAGTGCTTTCGTACCAATAACCCAGCAACGACCTATGCAGAGACTATCATGTTCGGGTGCCAAGCACCGTAATCACCGAGCCACCGCGGCGGTCTAATTTCACACGATACTGTGATTGTTGCTCACGGGAAAAACAATTCCAATACCGCTCGAGATTCATCTGAGCCCTCAAGGCACTGAAGCGCGCACGAACAAAACATAGAGACACCCGAATTCTTTTCGAGTGATTCGAACGACACAGCCTCATTCAGGCGTTTAATTAAACCTGGTAAGTAAAAATTGCAACTATCAATTCGTCCCCGTTTACAAAAGAAGCGCATGGGTGCACTGTCAAGCCGATCATGTCAGTTTGCAGATTCCCATCTCGCAAGAATTGAAACTAGCCTTGCAAAGTACACATACGTGTCAACCGACATTTCTAATATGACGTTGTAATGTAATTCGTTATAAGGCGACGTCCTGTTGCTGCTGTCACTCAAACTGTCACGGTTGACAGCAAACACAGACCACAATAAGAGCGCTCTTAATGCGAAAGCATTACTAGTCTCATTACGAGAAAAGCCGCCGATGTGTGTAGGTGTACGCGCAGATGGTACAGCAAATCCGAGCAATTACAAGAAAAACAGGGTGACGTCATCAAGCGGCTGTATGACACACACAGCAAGCCGAGCACAGCCACTACAGACAATTATATACCTGTTCTTCGTCTATATATACTGCATGCCTTCTGGTCCTCTGCTGAAGCCACGAAATAAGGAACAAAAAAAGAATTACTGAACAACTGCTTTCCATCATAAGTGCTCCGTAGTATCTTACGCATTGCTCATTATTTTTGTGGCATTCCTCCGTATTGCATTTTACGTGGCTTGCATTATTCGTACAACTCTACGTATTGGTTTCTTTGGCGACTGAATCTTTTTACGGCACGTACCATATAGCCAACAGTTCTGGACAAAAGGATTTTTCAGCGGGAAATAGTTTATGATCGCCATTTTTTTCACATAATAGCGAAATTTTACGAAAACAGTCAATTTATCAGCAGTTCTCCAGTCAACAGGCTTGAATTTTTTTCGCTGTTCAATCGTCAAAAGCTTTCCCCATTGGTTTTCTATGGCAGTCTTAACTGTTCGATGCTTGCGATGGGAAAACTATAAAAGAAAGATTTTGCTAGATATCGAAAGAATACACCATTACCTTCAGTATTTTAATAACAATACCTTATAGTTTTCAAACATTCAGGATTTTAATCCAAGAATGTTGGACACGATAGATAATGAAAAACCTCCGGCCGCCTGCTTTTGCCGTAAACAGGGTCAACTTTTTTTTACTGTGGTACTGCATTTGTTATCGTCCACATTTTCGCTTCTGCTCCTTTCTTTCTTTTACCTTTTTCCTTCCAGAGCTATCCGGCTCATTAGCCTCAGTATACCTCCCAATTGGCTGATCCTCCAGTGTAGGTATGCACCGTTTGCTGTTTGAATGATGATGATCGTCATGTATAGCAATTAGAACATATAGAGCGAAGCATTGCTGTGATGATCTGATTTTAACGTTCTATGCTAACAGGTGGGTCCACGCTGACCGTGGTAAAAGTGAAATCGCAGGCGAGAACGCGGGAGAGACATTTCATACAGAGAACAAAGCAGGATGTAAGGTATAAAGAGGTCAGCATTATAGAGCATTGTCAACGGATGTCGCATGGTAGTAAAGTTTCCCTCACAACACGTTCAACTTCACTCGCGCAAAGTAGCAAAGATTCCTCAAGTTCACATTAAGCTATACAACAGTGCACTATTTGCCGCGCCGTTGGTTTGGATCCCACACCGGACGCTGGGAAGCTGTTTTTTTCTAGTGGGTGCCATTCGGGAGGAAAGTATTGGAATGGTTGGTTTATGCTTTTATGGGGTTTAACGTCCCAAAGCGACTAAGGCTATGAGAGACGCCGTAGTGGAGGGCTCCGGAAATTTCGACCACCTGGGGTTCTCGAAATTTCCGGAGCCCTCCACTACGGCTTTTGGAAAGGTCAGGCTTCCGTTTCGGCTTCACATCAGTTTCTGGGCAAGATTCGTTAGGGTTCTAGGAAAATAAGAACGAAGCGATTTTCTTGGTTAAAAAAAAAACAAACAAAACAGGTGCATCCACCAAATGTGTCCGCCTATTGCGCCACCTAGACGCTAAGAATCATATATAGCATTTAGTTTTAATTAAAGAAACAATGAAAAAAAGAGGCGAAGAAACAATTCAAGTCTGAATTTGTACAAATGCCTCTGTATCCAGATTATTTAACTGTCTTGGGTTATGCACATAACGTATACAATATGTAGATCAACAGAGAACAAGCACTAGCCACCGAGTTGCTTCCGTTATTTGTAGTTACCAGAAATTACCAGTGATTTCGCACTGAAGAACCGAATTCAATTTTACTTCTGGGCATGTAACTTTAAATAAATAATGGCAGCTTCAAAATAGAAATAGACCCGAGGAGATATGAAAACTTCCAAAAGTCACTAAATAAATTTGCGCTTGGAGAAAAACTCAGCTAATAAAGCAAAAAATTATCCTCATCATTCGTGGTTTGGGAATTATTCTTGGACTACATGGTAGTAACGTATTTCATTCATATTGCTTCGACATGTACAGTTCACAGATAACAGGAACTTCAGAGACCAACAACCGAAACATTTTGCAAAAAAGTCAGTAAATCATTAATAATTCCGTCAGTGACTTACGGCAACTGGGGCTCGCGGTGTCTCCTTCAGTTAGCTCGAAACGCCAGCCGGAGCACAATGTGGACCAGCTGGAATTTCGAGACTGACTGCCTGCTTCGGGAGCGACAACTACAGGCGGTGATTTGCTGGAAACGACGAAAAAGAAAATGCAGCTCGACTCGGCAGAGGGGTGCTTGAGCGGAGTGACGTTTCAGCCGACAAAGAAAGTTTTCCGAAAGTCACGGTCCCACGCACAACGCAGAAGTCTCACCAGCAGACGACAGCTGTTCGGGAGCAGGCGGCACCGAAGAGTCGGCAGACGATGCGCGCAACAACACAACGCAACTGCGCGTCAGATGCAGGCGGCGAAGATTGCTAACCGCTACGAGGCGTCCTATGCTGTTTTTCTTTCCCGCGAGCCGTTACAAACACGACGGCGCACTAGAGTAGTTGTGCCGGAGTCACGTGACCAGCACGCGCCAACAGACGGTGGCCTCGGTGAAGCAGACGACAACAGAAGCAGACTATGTCGGCCAGCCAAGCTGAGGCGCCATTAAACAACAAAAAGAAATGACGCCGGAATTCCTTTCCTGTGTCACTTTCTTTCCTTATCAGCTGCGCGGAACCACGGCCAAGGATACATAGCGCGTGGTCTCAGGTTCTCCACTGCTAGCATGGTTTCATGGTCACGCCACCACACCCTTATCTATAGAGCCGTAGCTAGGCGTATGATTGGTGATAAGTGGCCAGACGGTACTTACGTATTTTGCTTTCGAAGCGAACATCTCATGACGATAAACCGTCACGCTGGCAGTATCATCAGCTACCGACAATTGTGGTACTTGAATAATTGCATAATTTTTTCAGGGTCCTGGATCTGAGTCGCGCGTTTTACTTTGACTTGTGACGTATACGTCAGTGTATTATTGTCTCACACAGTCACGAGAACCACTGAATTTGACTCCGATAAACCCAGCGATGTAATGCACATCTTTTTAAATAACTTCACGTCAAAATGCAATCACGTGAGAAACTCGGTACAACAACCACAATATAAACACTCTCTCATACTGACAACCCTTCGGTGCACCACGCGTGAAGTTCGCTGTTATATTTCTTTCCTTCTCTCTACTCTGAGACGGCAGGCAGCAAATGTTTTTTACAGATCGCTTACACATCGTATGCCGACCAAAATAGATCAGCGCAAGTACAGTAAAAAGTTGCGATTCCTTCGATACAAATCTAATCTTCCTATGGAAGGAGAAGGGAAAAACTACTTAGATCTCTATTAATACAAACCAGTCTCATAACAGAGGCAATTGTTTTTATGGAACGTAATCCAAGACAGTTGAACACAAGGCACAATGCACACACACTATGCGATGCAATGCAGATAATGGGCGGTGAAAGCGCAACAAAATACATAAGACTTGCACCAAGAGTTGGTTCAGGGGGTTAACTCTTCATACCTTATGCTCTGATATAAATAGTGTTTTGACTGCTTCTCGAACTGTGTTTGGAAGGGACTGTCATTTAGGAAGGTTATCATTTCACGGTACTCACTGAGGAGTTCTGGTATTAGCGGCGGCAACCCATAGTTGTCGTCACCGATACCATTGGTTGCCGTCTGCTAAAACGTCCACATCCACAAACAACCTCTTTGTTAGCCTGCACGTATAACAGGTAGTAGTGTAAACATCTATTCAATAAACGGTGCAGTTTCGATGGAGGCGAAATTCTAAAGGCCCGTGTACTGTGCGATGTCAGTGCATGTTAAAGAACCCCAGCTAGTCGAAATTTCCGGAGCTCTTCACTACGGAATCCCTCATAGCCTGAGTCGCTTCGGGATGCAAAACCCCGGTAAACCAAGCCATCAATAAACATCGATTTATTGTTTTCTTGCGCTTGTTCGTGTCTAGGTATGGCCCATGTATTCCTGTACTCTTTGGTGCTTGCAGAACAAAACTCTGAGTCCGGCGTAGTAAAATATAGCAAGATAGAAACGCCTACGATAGATGTTGCAAATGTGTTTCTTAACACTGAACATCTGGGCTGACGTTTCACTTTTGGCATTGCTGGCATTTAAGGCGCAATGCGGGAGATTATGAAAGGAGACAAAATAGAAAGAAAGAATATGAGTGCATATGGCGGTCATGTTATTCTCCTAATAGAAGTGAACACCACGCACTGTTGTTTGGTAGCACAGAACAGACAGCACGTTCAGGAAATTTGTCGACAGAATTCTACCAATTCGTCGACGTTAGCGCACCCACATCAGCGCTCTGTTTTGGAGACGAGTCGCTGTTGCTAGTTGATTAATTTCGTTTTCGTCATATAACGGTCTTACGCATGACATGATTGAGCTTTTCTTGTAATTTTTATTGCAGCCTTTTTTGTTGACCTTTTGTGCACGCATTCTTATTTCTATCATATCTATTAACTAACCAATTTCTGTATGTACTTATGCTTGCCTACAGTATGGTTGAAGAAAATAATAAACAAAACATGTCTGACGCTGTTCCTGAAACCTGAAAAAAATAGCAGATACCTCTCAATAGCTACAAGAATTACCTTTAAGAGGTCTGTTTCTAATTGTGCTTATGCCTCGTTTCTATTCCTTCCTAAGCCATTCGCCCAAAGAAAAGCATTTTTGTGTGCATCTGATTCCCATCCTTTCACCTATGACGAGGAAGGCGGGGGGTGTTGCAACTAGAGCGTAACATACTTCCGATAACGCACTGTTTTAGCGCCAACAGTGCGGCTGGCCCCTGCCGTAACCTGATCTGCACCATCTTCCACCCCCGATCTAAGCGCTGCACAGGCTTGTCCACGGCTTGGGTAGTCTTAGATGTTTACACTGCATTTATAAGCGTAACAAAACTGCACTTCTGAGAAGGACCAGTAGGGATGAAAAATGTTCAGAATGTTTTGCAAAGTTTCGGATTCAGGTTGGGTGTTGGTTTCGCCGTGGTTTCGTCAGTGTTTCCACCGAGTGGGTTCAGCGGGAATCATTTCCTGTATAAAAAATGTGTCGAATCATGGTTGTGAGCATGATGAAAAAAAAGGGAGCCATTACCTGATGATGATGATGATTTTTTTATGCCTCAAGGGCGTTTGCCATCATTACGTGCTGTGTTACCCACGATGGCATTGCGGCAATGTAGAGAAAGAAAGATATATACTGCTGCCGGCCGACAGGAGACTCCAGAAGCTATAGTGCATGCCATTTTAAGGTAAGAAGCCATACGTTCAACCGACTGTTAATACCTGCTGTGGTCAGCGACAATGTCACAAACATCAGAGGTTGTAGAGATGAATACACAGTATTCCGTGAGATTATCATGCGTTTATAACAACCATTCTTGCGTACTTCACTGGTCTGTACCGTGCTACACTAATACGCGGCTAATGTGACGTTTCTATACAGTTGAGCACATAGATTTAGTGCCACGAAGTCGACATCTTGGCCACTACACCGACAATTTTCTGCAGAGCGTTAAAATCTTGATCGGGAAGTGTTACATATCGACGGATTCAACATCGCAGAGGTGCAGTTCTTGCAGCGGCCTTCCCGAAGGCCACTTTTCAAGCGCCAACGAGTGAACATATATAGACGCTCCTTCACTACGCCTTGCTTGCGGCAAGCGTTCACCCGTACATGTATGCAACGAGGCGCTATTTTTGCCTGCGGGCAATTATTAAGCCGCTCTTTTTTCCTTGTTGTCCCTCCCCGCACTATAATCTCCGCAGCGGTGGCAGATTGCAGAGCAGACCTGGGAAGAATTGTCGTCCCTTCGCTTCGTGCACCGCTGTTGTACAGCAGGAAAAAGGAATTTCAATTTTGAAATGAATGAAACTTTTCAGTAGCAAAAAGTCACTACTAGAAAAGAGGAAGGCGGTTGTAGAAAGCATTGCACTCTAAACACGAATACGCTTATATGGGAGTGAAAAGGAATTACGTTATCCTCTAACGCGCTCCATTTTATAAAAGGGAATGAGTTAGAGGGCCCCTTACTCCCCCTTTACTCCTTTCTGTCTACAGTGTGCGCCAGTAATTCGGGACAGCGCCGAACCAGCGTCGCTAAGCCTAGCGGACAATTACCTTCTGTTTTGCATCCACTCGGTATTCTTTCTTTCTCACTTCACGGATATCAACGAGATATTTTTGATTGTTCAAAGCCATGCGTCACGTTGCGACAGCCAAGGGAACTAAAAGCCTAGGTTCCGAATTCCTGGTAATTGAAGGGAACGATACAAAAAAAAAATTGAAGGCAAAGTAACGATAATGGTATACAACCATGTGGCTCCCGAGCCAAGAGAACGGGTCGGCTACCTGGGAATTTACTTCTATCAATTTTTTTTAAATTTAAAGTACCTAAAAAACAGAAAAGCCGCCGCGGTGGCTCAGTGGTAATGGCGCTCGGCTGCTGACCCGAAAGACGCGGGTTCGATCCCTGTCGCGGCGGTCGAATTTCGATGGAGTGCGATGTCAGTGCACGTTAAAGATCCCCAGGTGGTCGAAATTATTCCGGAGACCTCCACTACGGCACGCAGCAGGGTCTCGGAGGACCCGGCCGTGCAGACCATCGCCACCGGCCGTGCTGCCAGTGTTATGGACCTCAGGAACATAAACACTTGAGTGCAGTGGGGTCGTGCGGGGACGCTGGGGCGTGCCCCGAATTCCTCTTCAAATAAAGTTTTTTTTCTCTCTCTCTCTCTACGGCACCTCTTTCTTCTTTCACTCCCACCTTCCTCCCTTCCCGTACGGTGTGGTTCAGGTGTCCGCCGAGATATGTGAGACTGATACTGCGCCATTTCCTTTCCTCAAAAACCAATTTACCAATTTATTTTTTTTTAATTCTAGAGGCTCGTGTACTATGCGATGTCAGTGCACGTTATAGAACCCCAGGTGGTCGAAATTTCCTGAGCCCTTTTCGATGGCGTCCCTCATAGCCTGAGTTGCTTTGGGGTGTTAAATCCCCATAAATTAAATTAAAAAACAGAAAGAATGGAAAATAATACCTTGCATTCTCTTCATCTCCATTCCGGCTTCGTTGTCACGTCCCAATCGTCCTGTGGTGGTGGTGGTGGTGAAAATATTTTAATGAAATAGTTTAGGAGGTTAGCGGCGGTTGGAGCTCTCAGTCCGGAACCCCATTGGCGTAGGCTGCTGTCCGGGCTCTTTCGATGAGTTGCTTTTGACTCTTTTCGTCCGAGCTGGACAGAGCTGCCTCCCACCCCTCCTGCGTTGGCTGGTTATTAACAGTGATCGCCTGATTTCGTTGGCAGGCCCATACCATATGGTACAGGTCCGCCTTCTCCTGTCAGTGCACGTTAAAGATCCCCAGGTGGTCGAAATTATTCCGGAGACCTCCACTACGGCACGCAGCAGGGTCTCGGAGGACCCGGCCGTGCAGACCATCGCCACCGGCCGTGCTGCCAGTGTTATGGACCTCAGGAACATAAACACTTGAGTGCAGTGGGGTCGTGCGGGGACGCTGGGGCGTGCCCCGAATTCCTCTTCAAATAAAGTTTTTTTTCTCTCTCTCTCTCTACGGCACCTCTTTCTTCTTTCACTCCCACCTTCCTCCCTTCCCGTACGGTGTGGTTCAGGTGTCCGCCGAGATATGTGAGACTGATACTGCGCCATTTCCTTTCCTCAAAAACCAATTTACCAATTTATTTTTTTTTTTAATTCTAGAGGCTCGTGTACTATGCGATGTCAGTGCACGTTATAGAACCCCAGGTGGTCGAAATTTCCTGAGCCCTTTTCGATGGCGTCCCTCATAGCCTGAGTTGCTTTGGGGTGTTAAATCCCCATAAATTAAATTAAAAAACAGAAAGAATGGAAAATAATACCTTGCATTCTCTTCATCTCCATTCCGGCTTCGTTGTCACGTCCCAATCGTCCTGTGGTGGTGGTGGTGGTGAAAATATTTTAATGAAATAGTTTAGGAGGTTAGCGGCGGTTGGAGCTCTCAGTCCGGAACCCCATTGGCGTAGGCTGCTGTCCGGGCTCTTTCGATGAGTTGCTTTTGACTCTTTTCGTCCGAGCTGGACAGAGCTGCCTCCCACCCCTCCTGCGTTGGCTGGTTATTAACAGTGATCGCCTGATTTCGTTGGCAGGCCCATACCATATGGTACAGGTCCGCCTTCTCCCCGCAGAATTTGCATTGTGAGTCAAATGACTCCGGGTCTATGGCATGTAGTCTTCGTGGGTTGTTGTAAGTGTTGGTCTGTAGCTTTCGGAGGTGTTGTTCCTCCCCTTTATCTAGTGTCTTAGCCGGCGGAGGGTAGACCCGACAGGATAATCTTAAGTGCTCGCCTGGCGACTTGCTCGCTCACGAGCCGTAGTTTCTGGAGGGTGAGAAGGTTGTTGCCGTTGTTATTTATGTACTCACCCAGTATCTTGAGGGTCTGAACTTCTTTGATGGGTGAGTTGTCCATGCGGATGTTGGTGTCCTAATTCTTGCGTTGATAGAAGACTATAAGTTCGGATTTTTCGGATGGGCCCATTAGTCAACACGCCCGTGCATAATTTTGAACTGTTGTCGCCGCTGTTTGTATAGTTGTTCTTCAATCATTCCCATACTTCGCGTGGTTGTCCAGATGGTTATATCATCAGCGTACAGGGCGTGGTGCATGCCCTGTAGCTGATTGAGAAGAGGTGGAAGATTTAGGAGCGCAATGTTGAAGAGAAGTGGGGATAGTACTGCCCCTTGCGGAGTGCCTCTCGTGCCCATCTTCACTTGCGTTGTGTGTTTTGTGCCGGTGCTGATGTTGATGGTTCTGTCCGTAAGGAAATCGCAGATGTACGAGTAGACTCGCTGGCCACAGTTCGTCCTGCACAGTAGCCGGTCGGGGTAATCTTCCTCCGTGGCTTGAGTTTACATCAAGGGTGTTTCACCGGACTTTACACAATTTTTAAAAGTAGGCTTTGTGAATTAAAAGAGCACTTTTTTTTTCGGCATAGCACTGCCAGCGGAGAAGTAAGACCTCACTCAAAGTCTAGGTTCGATAGGCGAATACTGAAGTGCTATTGTACAGAGTATTTCACCGAAGACTTTACAGTTTTTGAAAATAAGCTTTTAGAATTAGAACAGTGTTTTTTTCGGCATAGCATCGTCAGTCGTGAAGTACACCACAGTACAACTAAGGCGTGCTCAGCACAGCACGCTGGTTAACTAATATTGAATAGTTAACTTTATAGCTATTACTATTAGGCTCCTTAATTATTGTGAGGCATGGAAGGATGGATGGAAACAACTTTATTACACAAAAAAAAATCTTCCAGGGTGGTTTCCTACTGGTCCAGGAGTCCACGGGCTTGTGCTTCACGTAAAGCCCGACCCACCAGCCATTTCTGGCCGGCGGGCTGAGCGGTCCGTAAAGCAGCTTCCCAGGAAGAATGAGTGGGATTGGGGATGGGGGGTACTGCCTTTGGGGAAGGACATTCCCAAAGGTAGTGGAAAAGTGTGGATCTGGGCACGCCGCAGGTGGTACAATCAGGAGGAAAGGTGGGGTGAAAGCATGAGAGACGGTGGGGGAAAATAAAACAGCCTGTAATTGTTGCCATGTGGCGCTGGATGAGGGCGACAAGGTACTGTGGGGTGGTGGCAGTGTCATGCGGCTGAGTTTGCAGAATGTTGTGATTTGATGATATGTAGAGAGGATCGATGGGAAGGAAGGAAGGGAAAACTTTATTTACACTAATGGTTTTTCCTGCGGTTTGGGGGCATCTTCAGAGACGTCTTGGTTCTACCCCCAGGAGCCTTCTCTGTCGAAGTCGTCCGCCTCTAATCAGTGGTCGGTTGCCCTCAGTCCAGGGCTCCGCTGGCCACTGCCGCCCGTTGAGCTCGCTGTACCAGACCTTGTTGGTCTTAGCAGCGGTCGCTGGACAGCAGAGTCTCCCACTGCTCCGCACTCGGGTTTTGTATTTTGGGGACCACGTCTATGTTTTGGCAGGCCCATGTGATGTGGTATAGTGTAGGTTTTTCGTCGCACCAGGGACATTTGTTCGTGTATATCGCAGGGTGCATTTTGTTTAGTATATGTAGGTTTGGGAAAGAGCCTGTTTGTAATTGTCTCCAAGTGACAGCTTCCTCTCTGCTGAGAGATTTGTGCGGTGGGGGATATCGCATTCTTCTGCCTCTATAGTTTTGTAGTATGGCCGAGTATTCCCTGGGTGCTGGCGTGAGTTCCGCGGTCTCGTCGGAAGCTCGGAAAGTAATGTATCCTCGAGCTATCCTGTCGGCCTCTCGGTTCCCTGCCACCCCCGTGTGCCCCGGTACCCACACAATTTTGTGTCGGATCTTGTCGTTTTGTTCTTCCCGGTTTTTAATTCTGTCACTCGCTGCGAGGAGTATACGGAGCGCGTGACGACCTATCCTGCCATTCATGTAATTTCGGCAGGCTGTTTGAGAGTCCGTAAGTATTGTTAGTGACCGCCCGGTTCTATAGCCCTCCTCTTTCGCAGGGTTGGGTGCCTGATCATCCGGGGCCCGGGAGGACAGCTCTTGGGCCAGCGCATGAACGCGCTCATTACCGGGGATCGAGGCATGCCCAGGGACCCACAACAGAGTAACCGTTCGGTCGAGAGAGGTGGCCGTGGTAAGAATACGGTGTGTTGCCGGCGTCGCCACGCCCTTTAGGTAGTGGCGGTACGCGGCCTGGGAATCTGTGCAAATTTCGGTTATGTTTTAAGGCGGAAGCCTTTAATGCCTCATCGTTGTAAGCAGGAGTTGTCGACAGAAAATGTCACGCTTTTCAATTGGTCGAAATGCTCGTGACGTCACAGTGCGCGAATTTCAAATGGGGCCAATTGTAGTTTGGCTAGTAACCATGCAACCAATCAAAGGGATCGTATAGTGATGATCCAACTAAGTTGGACCGAGTTTAGTTAATTGCTTAATTAATCAATTAGCCTAATTAAGATAGAGGAGAATGAAGAGGTCAAAAGAAAGAGGAAAAGAAAAGAGACGCGCGCCGCAGCGACAACAGCGTCCGCGGAAAGAGACGCTGCTGAAAAAACAGATAAGCACGAAGCCGCGTTCGCTCCACCACCACGCACTTCCCCACTCAGTTGTTGTTGTTGTGACTGAGAGAAGGATGAAGAGGAAATTGCACGGGCCTGCTACTGGCTCGAGCCAAGCCACCACCGCTGCCACGTGCAGATAGAGGAGAGTTAAAAGATCAGAGGAAAGAGAAAAAGGACAGAAAAGACGCGCGTCGCAGCAACAACTGCGTCCGCCGGAGCGGACGCTGCTCAAAAAGAAGCGGCCGAAGCCGCGCTCGCCGAAGCGAGAACAGATACTCCTCTTCCTAACGAGATTTTTGCCCACTCAGTTGTTGTTGTTGTTGTTGTGACTGAGGGAAGGATGAAAAGGAAATTGCACGGGCCTGCTACTGGCTCTAGCCAAGCCACCACCGCTGCCAACGTGCAGATAGAGGAGAGGTAAGAGATCAGAGGATAGAGAAAAAGGCAAGAAAAGACGCGCGTCGCAGCAACAACTGCGTCCGCCGGAGCGGACGCTGCTGAAAAAATCAGATAAGCGGCCGAAGCCGCGCTAGCCGAAGCGAGATCAGATACTCACACTCAGTTCGACGTTGCTTGCTCGTTTCATATACGTTGTGTCGAACATCCTAGACAGTTCCAACATTTGACAGGTGAATGACAGAACACGATGGATAGAAATACAATAATATAAATATGAAATAGCCTAATTAACCTTTCTAGTTAGACCGCATAAATCAGTAAAACCGAGAACGAAATTGGTCGAGTTGGGGAATCGAACCAGGGTCTCCGGAGTGCGATACGAGCATGCTAGCCACTCCGTAATGCCAGCTCAATGGTTTGGAATGAACAAAGGCGCGTCTAGCTAATACGGCGTCTTCGTTCACTCCCATCTTCCCCCTTTCCCTTACGGCGAGGTGCAGGTGTCCACCCAGATATGCGAGAGAGATACATTTCCTTTCCTCAAAAAATAAATTTACCGTCCAGCAAGGCGTACAGCCGAATTGGCGATGGCGTTCTGTGGACTCCCTGGCAGCGTTGCAAGACGCTGTCGCGTTCCACTCTTACAGGCGAAGCTTAACATGTTAACCACACATCAGTAACACACGCAGACAGCCAATGGACGCGTCATTCGCTGGCAGCACTTGAATCATCATTCACAACCACATTCGTGACAGAATGCTGTACTAAGGCTTTCGCCTTGCACCACTTTAGTCGCAAAAGTGACTCCTAATTTTTTTGTCAATGATGGAGTGGGCCAGAGCAAGTGCGATGGAAGCTCCTTCCGCCTCTGCAGGCGAATTAGTTCAGGTAGTGGCGGCGGCCCCCACTGTGCCGTCTTCATAGGCTGCGACTGCCGTGAAATATCCTGCTTTAGAATTTTGTGGTCGGAGAAATAGATGGATATATGCTCGACTTGCTGCACCAATGCGAAAACCTCGTTCTCAAAGGCGAGGTCTATGCAAGTATTTCGCGAGGCAGCCGTGGGAGGCGTTACGAGCGAGAGGAACGGGATCTTCTCCCGCATAAGCGGTGAGAAATTCGTTTGTCTTTATATCTACATTCAAGTCCCGCCAACCCTGCCACCCTGGCAGGGTTGCAGTTAATGCTTGATCGCGAGAGTTCGCTCACCGTTGTCAGCGCTAACGCTTGCAGCCCACATCTCTCATCACCCCGCGTACTTATTAGCGGGATTCAAGCATTCGCTGACCCAGGGAGCTGAAACTCAAGAGAGTAGGCGAACAGGTAGGGCGCATGATCCGCCGCGTTTCCAACAAGTGGGGCGGTCTGTGGGGCAGGGACGCGCTTCGGCTCGTCTATGCCTTCGTGACTAGCCGGATCATCTACGCCGTGCGATATCTCCGCACCACTAAGCAAGACGAGGCGCGAATAGACGCTATCATCCGCAAGGCAACTAAGCGAGCCCTGGATCCCCGGTGGCTACCTCTAATGCCAAACTCAAGGCATTGGGGGTGCTAAACTCCTACCAGGAGCTGCGGGAGGCCCACCTCATGAACCAATACACGCGGCTCATGCAGACGGCCCCTGGGCGCCACCTGCTAAACCGCTTACACATCCAACACGACTGCACTCCAGAGGAGGCGGAGCGTAACCCAGTACTGTGGCGCCATACGCTCTGGGTCTCCTCGCTCCCCCGTAACATGGACACCGACGTGCACGAAAACAGACAAGCGCGGGCTCGGGCTCTTGAAAGACAACACGGCTCCCGACCCGGTGTATATTACGTAGACGTAGCAGGGCCATCGCCCACGGGATTTTACACGGCCGCTGTCGTTCATCAGGAAATGCACGTTGATGGACTCTCCTTTCGAGCCCCGAATTCAATGCGAGCCGAAGTAGCGATAGCGCTTGCTGCCGCCCACGCCAATTCGAGAATCATCATTACGGACTCCCGAAAAGCATGTGCTCATTACTTGGCAGGGGAGATCTCCCCCTTAGCTGCTTGCATTCTAAGACGGACTGCCACTGATCCAACACCGAAAAAAATCATTTGGGCTCCTGGCCACCAGGGCTTACGATGTAATGAGGCCGCTGACGCGGCTGTCCGAGCGCTTATTCACCGGGCTCCTCATCCCAGCTCTTCTGGCTCGGAGACTAACCAGCCGCTGCTGCGATTCAGGGAAATAATAACGCATTACAGCGACAACCAACGCCTTTTCCCAGCCCCTGCAACGGGGCTGCGTAAGACGGAGGAGCGAACTTTAAGGCGCCTGCTGACAGGTACTCTCCTCTGTCCTGCAATCATAAAACATTACGATCCTAACACGGATGGGCGATGCCCTAACTGTGGGGAGACCTGTGATATCTTCCACATGGTGTGGGCATGTACTCAAAATCCCCACCTCCCCCCTTCCCCTACCCCTTCCAGAGAGGCATGGGTGACTGCACTCCTCAACTGCTCCTCGCTTGAGTCCCAAAGGGCTCTGGTGAAACGGTCGAGAGACGGGGCCTTGTCATGCGTTGTCCCGGACTAGGGACGTCGACCATGCAGCGGGGCCACTCTGTGGCTCCCAAACGCTATCTCATAATTAAGTTTTCACCACCACCAGTTATGCGCACTTCCTTTCCTTAAAATGGTGCATAACCATGCATAACTGTCCTCTTGGAGCACTGGACACCTCAGTCGTGCTTTGACAGATGTGCGCTGCATGCGTTGGCATTGACAACGTTTCACCAGAAATGCGGCGTTGAAGCCATAGGCCTCGTCGTTGTGTTCATTGGCGTTGGCGTTGACAACGTTTTACACTCCGATCATTTTAAGGAAAGGAAGTGCGCATAACTGGTAAACTGGTAAATTGTTTTTTTGTGGAAAGGAAATGGCGCAGCATGTCTCACACATATCGGCGGACACCTCAACCGCGCCGTAAGGGAAGGGAGGAAGGTAAGAGTGAAAGAAAAAAAAGAGAAAGAGGTGCCGTAGTGGAGGTCACTGGAATAATTTCGGCCACCTGGGGATTTTCGACCACCAAACTGACTGTAGATCAACCTCCTTGCTGTAGACGCCCGCACCGCGGGTCGCGCATACGCGCGCACTAATATATACCAGAACCAAAACATAAAGGAGTGACTGGGAGAGCGAAAAACTGAGGGAGGAAACGGCTTCATAAACACTCGGCTTGCGAACGCTGGCCGCGTGACGTCACGTTCCCTCCTTACGTTTTTTCATGGAGGAAGGAAACCTTTCCTCCATGGGTTTTTTCCTCTATGGGGGGAACAACTGGAACTTGTTTTAGTGTTCGCCGCCTGATGGCGCTACGTGCGCGGCAAGCGAAGAGGAAAAGTAGATAAAACGTACTTTACTACTCGCTTAACTGCGACTTCTGTAATTTCCATGCTCATAATTTGTAGTATACACCACAGTACATGTCTCTAAAGCACCCTTCTAAGACAACAACGTATTCACTAGACGTGCCTTTATTCTTTCCAAAACATCGAGCTGGCATGGCGGAGCGGTTAGCGCGCCTGACTCGCACTCCGGTGGCCCTGGTTCGACTCCCCAACTCGAACAATTTCCTACTCGGTTTTATCTATTAATGCTTCTGGGATTCCTACTCGGTTTTATTTATTAAGGCTTGTGGGATTTTTCGCTCGCGGCCAGCGCCGCCGCCGATGACACCGGCTTTTCTGCGACACGGGGCCCTTAACGTTATCGCGCTGAAACCGAACTGCTAGCGCGATTAATTCGCGTTTGGTCTAAATACGCAAATCAACCTTTTTTTTCTATTGAGAGTTCACGGGCTAAGGCAATACAGAGAGAGGGAAAATGCATTATGCGCCCCTGGTCCGTAGTTGGTTCAAGTGGGTGCATGGTAGAAGCTACAGTTCTCCGGACGGACGCTCGCGCCGTCCCTAAAGGCGCGCACGTCACTTCAAAGTTAGATGCGCAAGGTGCCTTCATCAATGCCACCAACGGAGATGGTTGCGTCAACGCTGTCCTCCAAACTAGCCCCACTGGTACACGATATCAAAGGCTTTAGTCGGCCCCTCTCCCCTCACCCTAGCCCACTATCATCCCTCCTTCCCTACTCCGGCATGCGCCCTATGCCCAGAACCCTTCACCTCTTCCTTCCACGTCCTTTCCCTCTGCCCGGCGGACCCTCCCCCGCGGGACCTAGAGAACCTCAAGACCTGGGAGGACTGGGAGACCCTGCTGCGCTCGGAGGACCCGGCCGTGCAGACCATCGCCACCGGCCGTGCTGCCAGTGTTATGGACCTTAGGAACATAAACACTTGAGTGCAGTGGGGTCGTGCGGGGACCCTGGGGCGTGCCCCGAATTCCTGCCTCTCTCGGCGGCTGGCTCAACTAAATTAAGGCACCCGCCAACCGAAGCAGACCAGAACATGCCCAAACGAAACTCGAGAGAGCACGAAACGGGCCCTATGTCCAGAGAGCAATAGAGACACTGCGACGTATGCATTCTGTTAGCATCAAACAACTACGACGCAATCCGCTTTCGGTCAAAGACACTGAGGCACATGCAGCTGCTAGAAATATACAACTACGATGTACTCTACCCTGTAAAACGCGGTACAGTGCCTCAGATCAGCAGTTCAACTCCTCAAAATATTTTGATTGCTTTTTGAAAGCAGCTGCTCATATAGAAGCTTTTTGCTACGTTGAACAAGTGGCGCGAGTATTTAAAGCAAGCTCCTTGAGAAGAGAACCATAACCAAAAAAGTGCTCAGATCTTGCTTACGAGCCCTGGCCGCACCAACGAAACTAAATGGAGCAGCAACTTGCTTCTCGGTGGACACCTCAACCGCGTCGTGAGAGATGAAGGATGGAGTGAAAGGGAGAGATAGATACCATACTGTGCGATGTCAGTGCACGTTAAAGAACCCCAGGTGGTCGAAATTTCCGGAGCCCTCCACTACGGCGTCTCTCATAGCCTTAGTCGCTTTGGGACGTTAAACCCCATAAACGAAACCGAACCAGATACCATAGTAGTGGAGGGCTCCGGAATAATTCATTGCTCCATTTCCTTTCCTCAGAAGCCAATAATAATAACAACTTCGACCGCCTGGGCATCCTTAACATGCATATCATCACCAAAAACTCTATTAAATATGGCCGACACGCAGTGGCGAACGGCAGCGGCTATGCGCTTGGGCATGCGGGTGGTGGTGAAAAACATTTATAATACAATAAATATTTACAGAGAGGTGATTGGGGTAGGCCCTATTGGCCCTTTCCCCTAACAATACTAGGTGGAGCCCCTATTCCGGGGCCCCATTGGCAAGCAACGCCGCCCGCGTCCGGTGAACCAAGGCCTTTTGGGTCTTTAGGTCCTGACAGCCGAGCAGGGCCGCCTCCCAGTCCTCTCTGCTGGGGTTGGGGTTGGGGTTGGGGGGGATAGACGGGTTTGACTGACACGCCCAAACCATGTGGAAGGTGTCAGCCACCTCCCCACAGAACTGGCACGCGCCATCAAAGGATGTATTGAAATGTTTGGGAGAAATGGCGCCAGGAGCGCGCGTAGCTAGAGCTGCGTAGAGTTACTGTATATGCTACATTACCCGCGGTACTTATGTGGAGCGGGGAGTCCTCCCTAAAGGACTCATCTACCATCTGTATATGCTACCTTTGGTACCATTGCTACCTTTGCTACCTTTGGTACAAACTCGTCAACACCATCCCAGTTCTCTAACCCCTATATTCGCTAGAACAGACACTTACAAGTTTTCGTTTTTTCCACGCACAATAACAGATTGGAATGAGCTAGTTAAACCATTATCCCAAGAGTTTTAACCAATTATTTTTTTCTATATTGTGTTGTTCTTTTTTGAAATGTTGCGTTTTTTTTTTTGTCTCTTGATTGACCTTGTTCGCCCACCCTGCTTGGACTCAGTGTCCGCGGTATTTTGTAAATAAATAAATAAATATACAGGAACTCTAGTGCAGCGCGCTGCCCCGGCTGAGGAGCTGGTTGCGAAGGACAACGGCCACGAAACACAGGAGCGGGTGCAAAAGAGCTGCGCTCTAAAATTAGCTGTTTGTTAACACTCTGGCGCAGGCTACAGACACACACTCTCCCCTCACCCCTTAACCTAGCACACTATCATCCTTCCTTCCCCACTCCGGCATGCGCCCTATGCCCAGAACCCTTCGCCTCTTCCCTCCACATCATTTCCCTCTGCCGGCGGACCCTCCCCCGCGGGAACTAGAGCACCTCAAGACCTGGGAGGACTGGGAGATCCTGCTGCGCTCGGAGGACCCGGCCGTGCAGACCATCGCCACCGGCCGTGCTGCCAGTGTTATGGACCTCAGGAACATAAACACTTGAGTGCAGTGGGGTCGTGCGGGGACCCTGGGGCGTGCCCCGAATTCCTGTTGAAATAAAGTTTTTTTTTCTCTCTCTCTCTTATGGTTTGGACAATGGTTGATGCGGGTTTAACGTCCCAAAGCGACTCAGGCTATGAGGGACGCCGCAGTGAAGGGCTCCGGAAATTTCAACCAGCTGGGGTTCTTTGACGTGCACTGACGTCGCACAGTACGCGGGCCTTTAGAACTTCGCCTGCATCGAAATTCGACCACCACGGCCGGGATCGAACCCGCGTCTTTCGGGTCACCAGCCGAGCGCCATAACCACTGAGCCACAGAGGTGGGCTAAAAAATTAGCAGCGGTTTAGCTACTGCTCAACCTGGTTAGAGAGGGAAAGCTATGGCATATATGGCAACTATACGCGGCTTGACGTCTGTAACGAGTGTGTTCCGAACACTGGATAGGCAGCGCGCCCACCCTAGCACCCTGGCAGGTGGCAGTTAATGGTTGATTGCGAGAGTTTGCACACCAAATGAACACTGCTGCAGTGGCGCGTGTCGCATGCCGCCCACATCTTTCTCTTACCACGCCACGTACCTCAAAGCGCGATTCAGGCATCCATTGCCCCAGGGAAGGAACCAGTTATGCGCACTATGGGGGTACACGCAGTGGCGAACGGCGGCGGCTATGCGTTTCGGCTGCGCTCTCAAATTGGGATGCGCGTGATCATGCGGGCCACTTGTAGAGTGGATGCTTTGAGTAGGACGAGAGTGTGAGTGCAGCGTTATTTTGACTGTATCCACATCCCCAAGATTCTGATGAGTGTTTTTTCCGGTATCGACTTCCCGTCGAGGTAGACGTTCAACTTTAAGTCGTCGCTAGTGGGGACTGTGCGATTTTGTTTTCCTCTCCAAACTCTTAGGAGCTCTGATTTCTCGGTGGAGCATGCTAGCCCTCTTGCTCTGACGTAGTTCTCTACGCAGGTGGCTGCCTTTTGTAATTTCTCTTCTTTCTCTCCGAGCGAGCCTGTGTTGACCCAGATGGTGATGTCGTCGGCATACATGGCATGGTGTATGCCGTCGATTGCTTTTAACTGTTTTGCCAAGCCAATCATGGCTATGTTGAAGAGCGTAGGGGAGATGACCGATCCTTGAGGTGTTCCTTTATTTGGAGTAAGAAATTTGTCTGATCTGAGCTCCCCCAGGCCAATCGTTGCCGTTCTGTTTGAGAGGAAGGCTTTGACGTAGCCGTAGATTCTCCTTCCGCAGTTCAGGTCGTTCATGCCCGTAAGGATAGCCTCGTGACTGACATTGTCAAAAGCCCCCTTGATGTCCAATGCCAGTATTATGTTTTCTCCGCTCTTGGGGACGTTCCCAAGTACTACTTCTTTGATTTGAAGTAGTACATTTTGGGTCGATAGTTTTGTTCTGAAACCGAACAAGCTGTGGGGATACAGTTCGTTGTCCTCCATGTACTGTTGTAATCTCAGCGTCACCACTCGTTCGTACAGTTTTCCTAGGCACGATGTGAGCGAGATCGGTCTGAGGTTCTCAATTTGTAGTTTCTTGCCTGGTTTAGGAATCATGACAACCTCTGCATGCTTCCACTCCTCGGGGACGGTCTCCGCTTCCCAGTGTTTGTTGAGAAAGTCCGTTAATTCTGCGACTAGCTCATCACTGAGGTTGCGGATGAGTGCGTTATTGATCTTATCTGCACCCGCGGCCGTGTTTCTGGTTGTGTTTCGAATCGCTGCGTAGACCTCGTCTCGCGTGATGGGTCTGTCCAAGGTGTCGTTTTCACTTCCTCGATAGCGCTCTGCGTAAGCTGCTGGGTGTGTGTCCCCGAAGCACTTAACGCGTACTTTTTCCAGGAGTGCTCAATCTGGTCCCTTGAACTGGTGGATTAACCGGTAGATGGCTTTGTTGTTTTCTGCCTTGGTTTTTGTTGGATCTATGAGAGCCTTGAGTATATGCCACGTCCTCGATGTGCTCAAAGTTCCGTTGAGGGAGTCACTGAATTGTTGCCAGTTTTGCCTTGCCAATTGCGCCGCGTACTCTTCTGCTTTCGCTGTGACTTCTGCGATCTTAAGTTTTAGTTTTCTGTTGTACTTTTGTTTCTTCCACCTCTTGGTGAGCCCGCGTCTAGCTTCTCATAGCTTGAGCAGCCTGGCGTCCACCTCGGGTGTCTGCGTCGTTGGCGCGATTTGTTTAGTGTACTTGCGCTGTTTTTCTTTCAGCATGTTTCCCCACTCTTCTATCGATTGGATCCCTTTCGCGGCGAGATCCCCGTCGCATGCCTCTCGAAAAGCGCTCCAATCCGTAATTTTTGCCGATCCCAGCTGGCGCTTTAGCCTGTCTGAGGTTACTTGTGTTTTAAGTATATAGTGGTCACTGCCCAGATTTTCTAACAGGTTCTCCCACACTGCCTGTTCCGCTCCCCGTATGAATGTGAGGTCGGGGTAGGTGTCGGTACTGACGCTGTTTCCGATTCTGGTTGGAGTGTCTGAGTCTGTGAGGAGGGTGCAGTCAGTGTTTTCTGCTGCCGCTGCTAGTGCTTTACCTTTTGGGTTAGCTGTTTGGTATCCCCAGCTTTTGTCCATGGCATTGAAGTCTCCTAGTATGATTAGCGTGTTGTTTTTTGCTAGTTTGCGTGCGCCATGGAAAAGTTCATGGAATTTTGCTTTCCTCTGTTTTGGAGGACTGTATGCGTTCACAAGGAAGATGCTGCCCCTCTTTCTTTTCTTCTTTGGTATAATTTCTACTATCACGTGTTCTACGTCGGTGTCGGCAATCTTGTCATGGTGTATGGCGATGAGCGCCTTACTGACTAGGGTTGCCGTTCTTCCTTTCTCTTGAGTCTCGTAGCACGTATATCCTGCGAGTGTTGGCGTAGTGCCCGTCTCTTGAAGCGCTATGATGTCGGGCGGTGCTTGTTGTGTATGAATGTGTTGTTGGAGGAGGCCCTGCTTCTTGCGGTAGCCTCTGCAGTTCCATTGCCATATGTCTAGGGTTTCAAGTTGGTCAGAAGCCTGGTAGTCAGCCGAGTGACATACAGCCTCCCCTACTACAATCCCATCAAGAGTGAGGTACAACAGGCGGACGTGATTCTACGCAAAGCCTACAAAACCGCACTCCACCTTCCTCACAGCACTTCAACCGAAAAGCTCCTAGCCCTAGGACTACACAACACTTTCGATGAATTGAGAGAGGCACAACTAGTCTCCCAACTGCGAAGACTACAACAGACCCCATCTGGCAGGGAGCTCCTAAAGAAACTGGGCCACGCCGATCAAATTCAAGAAATACAGAGGACAGAAACAATTCCGGACGAATATCGCAACACACTAAAAGTAACGCCAATACCCCGGAACATGGATCCCAACCTACACAAAGCACGCAGAGAGGCAAGGGCTGAATACCTACAAAAGACATTAGCACCCCAAGAAACGACGGTATACGTGGACGCAGCCACATACACCAGAACAGCGGGGCAGCACAACAGCAATGCGGTAACAACGGTGATTGACTCAACCCTACGCGAGATCACCAGCGCATCACTACAAGACTGTACGATAGTCGAGGCTGAGGAAGCGGCCGTCGCTCTAGCGGCAGCGGAGGGCTATCGGTCTAAACGGTCTCTAAAAATCCTTACAGACTCACAAACAGCATGCCGCAACTACCTACGCGGCAGAATAGGGCACAGAGCGCTCCGCATACTCCGCTCTGGGGGCCACATAACACAACGACAAACAAACGAAGAACCAATCAGGCATACGATAGTATGGACGCCGGGACATACGGGAGTAACAGGGAACCAAGAGGCGGACAGGATAGCTCGAGGGTACACTTATTACCGAGCATCCAACGTAGGCGACCTCGAGGGGAACGAACCTGTACCCCAAGATTATTCGGCGATACTAAATTATTACAAGGGCTGCAGAAAGCGGTATCCACCACCGGACAACTCCCTTAGCAGAGAGGACTCTGTCGCGTGGAGGCAGCTACAGACGGGCTCCTACCCGAACCTACACGTACTCAACAAAATATATCCAACACAATACAATGACAAATGCCCTTGGTGCCAAGAACCCCCCACGCTGTACCACATAACGTGGGCATGCCAGAGGATAAGCGTGGTACCAGTGATAACAAACCCGAGTGCGGAGCAATGGGAGGGAGTGCTCTCCAGCGATCGCCGGGTCGACCAAGAAGGTCTGATTCGGCGAGCAAAACTGGCAGCAGCATCCAGCGGAGCCCTGGACTAAGGGCAACCGACCTTTGAGCAAGATGGACGAAGCCATCTCAAAACCGCCGAACACAACCGAATCTAGAGCTAATAAAGTTTTAACTCACTCACTCACTCTCAAATTGGGAAATGAAAATGGGAAAGGAAGTGAAGCAGTTACTGCCTCACATATCTCGGTGGACACCCAAACCGCGCCGTGAGGGAAGTGATAAAGGAGGGTGGTGGTGTGACATTTTTTATTAACAGCCTTTATGTTAGGCGTTCAATAGGTCCTGGGCCAAAGTGACGAGGGCGAGTTGCAGGTTCAGGTCCCGGGAGGCAAGCCAAATGGGCCACGGTGGGGGTGGCGGGAAAGGATAGGCGGGGGCCTGGAAGGCTACGTGGCACTGTGTAGGGCAGTGTTCTATGTCTGCATATGTGTGTGGACAGTTTGGGCACTGAGGTGTTGAAGTGTGCCGGTAGAGATAAAGTTTGGCTGGTGTACGTAGGAGATTAAACTGTATTCGGCGAAGAATGCGAGCTTCACAGATCGATAAGGATGGGTGTGGTGGTGGTAAATCAGCTAAGTCTAATTTTTGCTGCGTGTAGTATTCGCCGACAGTGTGTCTGTAAGCCCTGACCGCCTGCTCCGTCGGTGGGCTCGTCCATGGGATCCCCGGCGCCCGGTGTATAGCTTCGCAGGCAAGCTGGTGAGCCAGCTCATTGCCGGGGATGCCCATGTGGCCAGGGATCCACCGAAGGGTCACTGGTCGTGGGCTTAATGCTAAGAGGGCGGAACCTAAGGCCGATCGGGTAGGGAAAGGGAGGGCTCTTTCATGGAAGGCACGCAGAGCTGCCTGCGAGTCTGTATAGACAACGTATTGGGGAGCGGGGGGTAGGGTGGCAAAGTGGGTGATGGCATCGGCGATCCCGTGTATTTCTAGGGCGAGCGTGGAGGGTGGGGAGGTGTATGGACCGGTTGTGTGAGTGCTGGTTGTAGAGAGGCAAGGGTGGAGGAAGGAGGGAGTTAAAGTTGGTTTACGGCCGATTTAACGATCCAAAGCGACTAGAAGAAGAACGGAAGAAAGAGGTGCCGTACAGTGGAGGTCTCCGGAATAATTTCGACCACCTCGGGATCTTTAACGTGCGCCGTCTGCAGTCGCAGAAAAAAGTGCAAGCTGAGAAAATCGACTTTAAAGTTTATTGCCTGTTATGTATTGTTTACCACCTCGTTTGCTTTTTATCAGGTTCACAGAAATGCCGCACAACAAGAAGCGGAAACTCTGATCTTTCCTCTTCATGGCAATAGCATGATGATGGTGCTCCGTCATCAAAAATCTGCAGAATCCACAATGCACACAGACCACCAAAAGAGCAATTTGCTCACAATTTTCGACAACCACGCATAAAAAACTCTCATTTTCTAATTTTGTGCTGTATATTTCACTAATTTTCTTCAACAAGAAAGATGACTCTAGAATTGTGAAAAAATAAATTAATTGAAAAATTTAAAGTTATGACCAAACTGGCCAATTTTATTTGCTGTGCCCTTAAGCTTAAAGGACTATAGACACTTTAGTTTCATGTTTTCTTTATTGTAATTGCGCACAAGATATTAGATTACATCAATCATGACGTAATTCTCCTAAAACCACTAAATAATTTACAACTGAATTTCTTCTTGATGTTGTTTCGGCTTCAAGAACCAAACGATGGCTGTGATATGCACGAAGCGTTTAGGTCATGTGAGGCATGAAAAAATTTCAATATAATCGCTACTATGTAGTTTGTTGTCATCCCAGCTCTTGGCGCAGGCCAGCTTAAGCACTGTAGTAAACTGAAGTTTCTGTATCTATCAGTGATTAAATTAGTTTTTTTTCATGCCTCACATGACCTAAACATTTCTTATAGGCAGCACCCACAGATAAGTTGTTGAAACCGAACCAGTATGAAGAAAAAATTCATTTATAAACTACTTAGTGGTCATAAGCAAATACCACGTGGTAATTTAAGTATTCTGATGTCTTACGCATAACTACAGAGAAGAAAGCATCCAACTAAAATTAGATGTCTATATTCCTTTAAGCAATTAATGCCTGTGAGCTGCTCATACCAAATACCTGGATACAGTTCACCCTGTAACTGGACACCAAAGGCATCAACCGAAAAGTTACATTAGACATTTGGCAACTACTCTTTAAGCTAGATCATGCAGGAACATGACCCACGTATCAATCACGCCACAGAAGCCTACTGTTTTCTGAAGAGCACTGTACCACAATTCTTGTGGGAAAACAGCTACTGACAATGTCCATTTCTTAATCAGTGACACTGAATAATTCCTCCCGGGTGTGTGGTCTTGGGGTTTTCCTAGTTACTTTTGCTCTCCATGTTTTCTTCATATGCTGCCTCACATGTCACAAAAAATTATTAAGTTGCTAGTCACCACAAGTGTCTGTTTCGTTCCTCCTGTGCTGACTCAGAGCTGTTACAAGGTTCCCGTCATCACGTACAGTCATCAGCACACCTGTCTAAGAGCTCGAACGCTGCCCAGTCGCACAAAGAAAACGAAATTTTTAAGATGGTGTCATTTCTGGCGACAATGCTAGCGCTTGAGCGAAGCATAGACATACGTAGACATACATAGACGACATAGACATACAATTCGCCCTGACAATTACACTGTCCGTGTACAGTACTGTGCGATTTCAGTGCCCGATAAGATCCCCAGGTGGTCGAAATTTCCTGAGCCACTCACTACGGCGTCCCTCATAGTCTTGAGTCGCTTTGGGACGTTAAATCCCATAAGCCAAACCAAACCAACCAATTACACTGCATCGGTAATAGATTGGTTTCGTTTTGTGGGGTTTAACGTCCGAAAGCGACTCAAGACTATGAGGGACGCCGTGGTGGAGGGCTCCGAATAATTTCTACTACCTGGGATTCTTTAACGAGCACTGACATCGCACAGTGCATGGCCTCTCGCGTTTCGCCTCCATCGAAATTCGACCGCCACTGCCGGGACTGAAACGTTGCCGCCGTCCGCATCGTTCCAGAAGCTGGCTCCAGTTTCTAGAAGACTCGCACAGCAGCCGCCTAGATGATGCAGGGTCAGTTTCGTGAATCATCAAGAAAATGCAAAGTTTATTTAAGCCGACAGGGGTTAGCGAAAAACAAGTCTTTAATGCACAACAGCGTTGAAATGTCACATCTACAAATCCCGCTTAGAATGCAGCAGGCACACAGACTTCAACGCAACACAGACTTCAATTTAATATTGGTACCTGAGTAGTAATACAATAAAATCAAATCCAAAATTATTAAGTCACACTTGCTCTGGAGGCACCACTCTTTATGCCATACTTACCACTTTGAAATTCGCGCTAGTGGCTAGACGCTGACATTTTTCATTTTGGTTTTGCCGCTTTCTCTAGCAGGCCAATCAGAATTGGGATTATTTATGACCCTCAAGAGCGCTAGTAGATGTCCAAAAGTGTTATAATACTATCAGACTAACTTCTTTCTTCTCATCAAAGGAGTGGGAAGAGAAAAAAAAAATTTTGGAGTCATTAGATGCCCGTCCTCGCGAAACAGGTTATGTCCGCAATAAAAAAAAATAGGCTGCAATTAGAACACACTTGTGGCTTAATGAAATAAAATACTATTAGATAATATTAATATTAGGTATATATAAATGAACTTTAGTTGCTGAAATTGCGAGCTATTTTGGACATCTAGTGTTGCCCTCTTTAAAAAGCTATCAAAGTCAGTGCAGCGACGGGCCTGGAAGCAGGAGATTAAAAATGGCGGCTCCCAGGAGCTGTTGCAGCCCCGAGCTACAACACTCCAAGTGAGTGCGGTACGATTGTTTACGTTGCGGTTTCTACTCTATTTTACGCCTGAATAGTAATTGCGCATTCTTGTGGTATGTGTGCATATGGATGTAATTGTTATGTCTGCTGCTGTTCTCCATTAAACAGTCAGGTTTGTGAAGTCAAATTGACACATTTCGCTTACTTTCACTTATCAGATTCGATAGTTGAGTGCAGCTGTGCCATGCATTTTTCGAATACTTCTTCTCACTCTTTGAATTAAATCTGCACTTCCTTCATTCAGGAAACCGGCCACGCAGCTACGGTGCAACTGTTCGGCGACTTCCGAGTCCTTGGTCTTTTAATTCCGACGCCGACGAAGATACCCGAGAATACGTTCCTTGTGTTTGGGGTGAACAAGCCAGTTCCCAGGATGACACGAGCAGCGACGGTGATGATAAGGTGGTGGCTGAGGCGTCGGAGACTGAGAGGCCTCTGCTGTCTACCGGTTGTGCTCCAAGGCTGGCCTGAACCGATAAGCGCTTATGCTTCTTCAGTGGCATCGATTCGTAACTGCTCGAACCTTTAAGTAGAGGCGTGAATAATACTTTTTCAAAAAATTTTAGAACGCGAGTGGTTGTGTTCTGCTCACAGGTGGTGCTCGCGTTTGATTCCGGTACGGTAGTGCCAGCGCGTTAACGTTTTAATTACTTCCACTGTAACAAAAAAGAGTACGGACAAAAACGCTGCGTTACCGTCTTGACACGACATGTGCTTTACATGTGTATTAATTCTTTTTTTCTTTCACTGTGCTGTCTAATAAATGCAGAAGTGCATAGCGCTTTCCTAGGCAGCTGAGATTTGTTTTTCAAATGCTTTTCACCCCCTACCTGGTGCGTTATCTCTGTTTCTGGCAGTAGTTTTAAACAGAAAGAGGAGGACATACTCCTTACTCGTGAGTGATATGCGGGCCCTCATCTTGCGTGACAAAACTCAAATTGCATTTGTCAAATGCATGGTTGTTATTTCTCTGATACTTTTGTCGTCACCAGTCAGGTGATGTGGGAGTGTGCATGTATAGGGGCACAGTGACTAGTTCATATCTTGAACCTTCCAGATCAACTAAACAGTTGAAGATGTGGTAGTAAATGACTTGGTCGACTGAAAAGACCGATGTGAGCAATCTGTGGAAAGGCATGGTCTTAAATTTTTGGCAAGAAAGCTCTTAAGTCGAGGGAAAAAAAGAATGCCAATTTGGTATACGCTTTAAAATTAAACTTTTCTTTCTTGTAACTGCATAGGGTGTCCTGCTGGGGGACGAGCTGGTGGGTGGCTGTCACTTGGTTGTTTACATGGTGGACACAAGTCTCCTTCCACCCTCAGAGGAGGTCCCATATTGGTCCCGTGGATGTCTTACCTCGGGAGGGCACAGTTGTTACTTGCTCTGCAACGTGACTAGTTGTTGTGGTGATGCGTTGTGGCTTGAGCTGTTGGAAGAATTGAAGTGTAGTCATAAAGCTCTTACGGCGAACCCCAGAAGCAGCTAATTTTAGAGCGCAGCTCCTCTGCGCCCGCTCCTGCGTTTCGCGGCCGTTGTCCCTCGTTACCAGCTCCGCAGACAGGGCAGCGCCCTGATCTAGAGCTACTGTATATGCTATCAAAGGTAGCATATACGCTGCTCTAGCTACGCGCGCTCCTGGCGCCATTTCTCCCGCACGACCAAGGCGAAACGCATAGTCGCTGCCATTTGCCACTGTGTGTCGGCCATTTTAATTCCGGGGGGGGTCACTTTGTTGACCTAAAGTGCGGTGAAGCGGAAGCCTTAAGTGTGGTGTCACTGCTTGTGTCACTGATGTGTGGTTAAGATGTTAAGCTTCGCCTCTAAGAGTGCAACGCGACAGCACCTTGCAACGCTGCCAAGGAACCCACAGAACGCCATCGCCTGTTCCGCTCTACGCCTTGCTCGGCGGTAAATTGGTTTTTGAGGAAGTGTATCTGTCTCACGTATCTCGGTAGACACCTGAACCTCGCGGTAAGGGAAGAGAGAAAGATGGGAGTGAACGAAGACACCTACTCACTACTTCATTCATTCCAAACCATCAAGTTGGCATAGTGGAGTGGTTAGCGTGCTTGTCTCGCACTCTGGAGTCCCTGGTTCGATTCCCCAACTCCACCAATTTCCTACTCGGTTTTATTTATTTATGTGGTCTGACTAGAAAGGTTAATTAGGCTAATTGGTTAATTTACTAAACTCAGTCCCACTTACTTGGAGCATCACTATACCACTCCTTTAATTGGTTGCATGGGTACTAGCCAAAGTACAATTGGACCCATTTGAAATTCGCGCAGTGTGTCGTCACGACCATTTCAACCAATTAAAAAGCGTGACATTTCTGTGGACAACTCCTGCTTACAACGATGAGGCATTAAAGGCTTCCACCTTAATATGTCGCTTGTAGAGATGCCTTTCTGGTGTGCGTTATGTTGCCATTATGGCCCTTACGTTTCTGAACCCAGTGCACTTTCAAGCTCATCAAGCCAGGCACATGGTCTGATACAGCGCTGAATTTCGCCTTCAGTCTTACACCACACCCTTTTCTCTTGAAAAACAGCGTTTTACCTAGCGGGCCTTGCAGTTGAGGTAACTTGTGCCATGTAGTTGTTATCCAAGTGAGTCAAATAAAGCTCCACAGATAAGCAACAGTGCAAATAATTCCAATAATTCCAAATAATTCTTACCCTGGACAAGATTATTTCTTTTCTTAACTATGAAAGCTTGCTTTAATGAGGTTAAACTTAATAACTGTGAAAATACGTTCAACCACATCTATTTTATCCAGCTTATGTGACAGATGCAGTTTTTGGAATAGTATGTTCAGTTCCTCGGTGATTGAACTATGCAACTTGTGTAAACACATTATTTGTTCTGCTTATCGTCTCGTGCAGTGAGTATGCACCTCATGGGCTGATATTTATAAATGGTTTACATTTGTTTATACTTATAAAGAGCAAACCCTATTTGCTTTAGGTTTGGTTTGGTTTATGGGGTTTAACGTCCCAAAGTGACTCTGGCCATGAGGGGCGCTGTAGTGAAAGGCTCAGGAAATTTCCGGACCACCTGGGGTTCTTTAACATGCGCTGACATCGCACAGTACACGGGCCTCTAGAATTTCGCCTCTATCGAAATTCGCCCGCCGCGGCCGGAATCGAACCCACGTCTTTCAGGTCGCAGCCGAGAGCCACAATCACTGAGCCACCGCAGCGGGTTGTTTGCTTTAGAGGAGAGCATTAGAGGAGAAGAGGTTAGAGGAGAGCACCAACTCCATCTCTGCAGCTCATTTTAGTGACATAGTGACTACGAGCATCCTTTAGTAAGGAATGCACACCCTAGGGGCAATGCATGCATCTGTGCCTCATTCCCGTTTAGTGCAGGGATAAGGTTTGTGAGGCAACAAATATAGTGTTATCAATAGAAATGAGCTGAAGTGTGGTTACAAAAACAGTAAGGTCTTGAATTTACTTGTGCGGAAACGGAAGGACTGCACAGCTACATGATTCGCCAGAAATTGTCAACTTGGAGAGTTTGCGGTAAACGTTTCATTACAAATCATGAACCTCAAAATACATCAGAAGTTTCCCATTTAGGGGCACATCTTTTTTTGTGTGTGTGTGTGTGTGTGAAAGAAGGTCTTATTTCTGCTTTCACTTCACCCCAATATTCAACCGAAACAAACAGTAAGCCTTGTTTCGTGGAATACTGTCAAAAGAATGCAGCAAGAACATTTTCCACCATTGTGTCATCATTATCAGCATGCATATTATCGCTGAGTTGTATAATTCAAACAGCAAGCCTTGGTTTCGAGTACTGTCTACAGAATGTAGCGAGAACATTTTCCACCATTATGTCATCGTTGTGAGCATACATATTATAGCTGAGTTGTAAAATTAAAATCGGCCACTCTGTTCAGCTCTCAGAGAACACAGCTACTGCTGCTGCTGCTGCTCCTGCCTGTATTTACCTCGTAGCTTTGTGTGCAGTTAAGGTAACTTGTGTGACTGCATTGAGGTTTTTATTGTTTGGTATGTTTGTGTGATGTGCCTACTAGCAGTGTCAGGCACACTGGCTGCTCTGGCAAGGAAACCTAACACATGAAGGATAGCTATAAGTTAGCTGCCCATGTCCACAAATGCTTGTATACAGTTTAGTCATGTCAGCTGGTAATTCTTCGCCTAGAAAATAGCTGTGCTAGCTGTTTAAATCCTAATCAGTTCTAGCTAGTAGTTGCGGCCATTTAACTGCCAAGTTGCACCATGCTGTATTTCAAGTATTGTTTGTTTAAACCTTTAATTTCTTTTGCTACAATTTGTTGTTTTAAAACCACCGCTTTGGCAGTTTTGCTACCGTTATGCATGCAAAGCAGAATATTTTCACCTTTATAAGCTTGCATATTATACAATTTATTTTAGAGATGTGGTGCATGCCTTTTCATTTGACCCTGTTACTTTGCAGGCCATGCAGGCCACATCGAGACCATAAATTTCAACGCTTTTTGCTTCCCGCAAGAAATCTGTCTTCTTTTTTTAGTGTTTTGTTTCTACAACATTGAGTGTTTACCATCTTGAGACACATTCTTTTGTATTGTATAACAGGCGTGTTCACCAAACAAACCGTGTTGCATTGGAATGATTTTTTGCTTCAGGCAGCTGTAAAGCAACCTTATAAATTATCAGAGGTCATCCAGCTTCCTTTGCAGTACTATACTTCACCCATTGATGATTTAAAGTGATGTAGAAAAAGGTTCAGTGATGTTAACCCCGCAACCATAATCGAGTGAGTGATGAATGGGGTAAGTAATTTTGAGAAATACACATTCTTCCTTCAGCAAACACCCATGTTTACTCCTGTTTTATCTTCTGCTCAATTTCTTTCTCTGCCTTATAGTCTTATTCAGCACTGTTAGTTCCGGATTTTCTTTTTCAGACCCGAGTTTTGAGGTGTACTCACAATGTGATGAAAAAATATTTGTTCTTCTAGAATTTCGTTTAGAAATGAAGTTGTGCTTTAGCTGACTTGTGCAGTCTAGAAGCTCACATAAGCACAAAGAGGAGACATCTGCTGGGTGTATGGATATCTACTCACCTTGTCAACGGGTGTCTTTTTGTGAAAGTTTATTCAGGCTTCCTGCTATTTGCAGGAGATATTCTCTTTTGGTTTTCACATGCTACAAGAAGCAGACATTATGCTCAAATAGGAAGTGTTTACCATAATTGTATTTTTTTGTAATGAAAGCATTTGCATGACTTTTATCTGTTAGCTTTTGTGTATCAGATAGCTTTGTTACGTTTCTGTTAGCTTTGATTACTGCTCACTGTTTATTAAAACTTTCTGTTTTGACCGTCTTGCTATCCTTTGTCAATGACTGTTCACCCAAGCAGATGCACAGTTTCAATGCATGCAAGATAACCGATGGTCCTTAGGAATAACGGAGTGGATTCCTAGAGAAGGCAAGCTTAGCAGGAGGCGGCAGAAAGTTAGGTGGGAGGATGAGATTAAGAAGTTTGCGGGAATGCGGTGGCCATAGCTGGCACAGGACAGGGTTAGTTGGAGAGACATGGGAGAGGCCTTTGCCCTGCAGTGGGCGTAGTCAGGCTGATGAGGGTGAATATTGAGAGGTTTCAGGGTTGGGTAGTGTATGTTCTAAAATTGAAAAGTTTTAAAAAGTCTGCACTGCCCGAGTGTGTTTTGGCATATGAGTTCCTAGGGACAGTTTTCTTTGCTTTATTTATTACTTGATGTGGAGTCCACTGTGACGTGTGTTTATACATTTACTCTTTACTTTGTAGGTCATCCGACTGCTGTGTGGGACAACATTAGCTGGAGAAGCTGATCGGTGCCCACTGCAGGACAAAGCCACTTCACTGATCTTCAGTTAGCACTGTCTTGCAACTGCCCCGTTCAATACACTTTCCTTTTCGTTGTCTGCCATAATCTGTTTAATCGCATTACCTATCCTGTTCAACCCTGTTTCCTCCTCATGATTACATATAGAGTATCAATAGGTCTTATTTGCTCTCTAATTTATACTGGTCTGAACAGTTAACTGTGATTACTATTTGCTGAACTTGTTGTATGGCATTAGTATTGTGAACTAAAATTTTTTGCCTTCTTAGAGGGATTACCATTTTGTTTGCCTTCTGTATGACATGAATATTGAGAACTGATGTTTCGTTTACCAGTCTATTGATTGTTTTTACGGTTGGGAATGCGCAGTATTATTGTTACATGCACCTTGGGTATTATTTGGTGTCTCTGTTGCCTCATATTTCAGGCATGGTCTTCAACTTTGTGGTTGACTCCTTTGAGAGTGCTTTTTACTCTCTTTTCTAGTGGTTGTATATGCGGCCGTTGACCTTGTATGAGAGAGTCATGTCACCTTTCCTTGGAGGGTCACTCAGACAATGGGGAGATTTAGGGGGCCATGGAAGTCACATCACTGCAAAAGATGATGGATGAAAGGAAAATGAAACAACTTTTTTTTCCTTTGTCTGTCATCTTTTGGACTGTTGTAGGTATGCCATGTACAAACAAACTCTCCCAATTTTCCATTCTTCATGAGAGTTGCGAGACTCCCACTCAGCCATCATCTTAGACTTAGCCATCATCTTAGCCATCATCCTGTTAGACTTTGCATCTTGCCTTGTGCTAGTGATGTCCAAGTCGTGCTGTGAGCTCTGCAAAGTATTTGATTCCCTGGTGTTGATGTGCTCTCTTTTCTGCTTGCTGACAGAGGTTGAAAATGGGATCCTGGGCCTGATCTTCTCCTGCGAGGCATGCAGCCAGTCGTTCTTCACGCAAGACTCTCTGGACAAGCACCGGCAGCGCGAGCACCCCCAGGGACCACCGGGAAGGCACCGCTGCACCTACTGCCCCTTCTCCAGTGACGACAAGTAAGCCAGCACCTGAGCATTGCGTGCATTGTGGTGTTGCCAGTGCGTTAGACACGCCTCCAACTACATTTTATTTATTTATTTATTTATTTATTTATTTATTTACATATACTGCAGCCCCGATGGGGCTATTGCAGGAGTGGGAGGAAGAAAGAAGAAAAAAAAAAAGCAGAGAGCGACAACATATTCAGAACTGAACACCATTAAAATACAGAACAGAAATGCAACAGACTAATCACAGATTTGCAACAACATTGAAAAATAGGTTTGGTTCCAGGGAGCGTACATCACCAGGTAAAGAATTCCATCGTTCGATAACACGAGGAAAAAAACTAAATTTGAACATATCAGTGCGCGCGTGAATGGGTGTTACATTCAATGGGTGGTAGCTCCTTGTAGATGAAGATGCTGAAAAATGCAAGTACTCAGACAGTGAAGCAAAGCGGGATGAATTAACAATACCATGAAAATATTTTAAACACTCATTGTCGCGGCGGGTACAAAGGAGGGAAAGGCCTATGGCAGGAAGAGTGGATGAAGGTGAAAAATTTCTGTCATACCGTCGGCAAATAAACTGTACTGCTTTCCTTTGGACGGATTCCAGCTTACTGATATCGGACTGTTTATGAGGATTCCAGATTATTGACCCATACTCCAAAAGTGGACGAATTAAACGTGGGCATGGAAAAGTGGACATGGGTTATGGAGCTAGATAGATAATTCTAGAATGAGAGATGGGAGCTACAAGATAAAATTTGTGCAGTTACAACTGAATGGAGTGTCATTCCAACAAGCCGGGCCCTAGTACGAAAAAGTGACATTGATAGCCAAAAATTGTTGAGCGACACATGGGCTGTAGCGACACATGGGCTATAAGAGATGCCTCAGTGAAAGGCGCTGGTTTAACTTACACCACCTGAGCTCCTTTAACTTGCACTGACAATGCATGGCACACAAGCTCCTTTTGCTCTTTGCCTCCATCAAGACACCACCACCACGGCTCTGGTTGAACTAAATTCAGGGGGGCACTTTGCTGACCTAAAGTGCGGTGAGGCGAAAGCCTTAAGCGTGGTGTTGCTGCCTGTGTCACTGATGTGTGGTTAAGTCGCCTCTAAGAGTGGAACACGACAGCATCTTGCAAAGCTGCCAGGGAGTCCACAGAACGCCATCGCCCGCCTTGCCTTGCTTGGGTAGATTGGTTTTTGAGGAAAGGAAATGTATCTGTCTCCCATATCTCGGGGGACACCTGAACCTCGCCCTAACGGGAAGGGAGGAAGATGGGAGTGAACGAAGACACTGTATTCACTAGAGGCACCTTTGTTCATTCCAAACCATCGAGCTGGCATGGTGGAGTGGTTAGTGTGCTCGCCTCACACTCTGGAGACCCCGGTTCGATTCCCCAACTTGACCAATTTCCTACTTGGTTTTATTTATTTATTTATGTGGCCTGACTAGAAAGGTTAATTAGTCCAATTGCTTAACTATTATTACTAAATTAGTCATTTTAATGCCATCGATTACGTATCGATTAAGTAATGATTGGCATATGCCCATATAAGGCACGTAACCGAAACGCGGACACATCGGCCGACACGGCTGCTAATGACGGTATGAGGCATTAAAGGCTTTCACCTTAAAAGCCCTCCAGCTCAGTAGCCGAGCGCCTTAACTACCGAGCCAGTGTGGTGGGTCAACATTAATAGCTGTACTTCACCGCCCTTTGCGGTCTCCCAGTAAGTGCACCCACTGCAAGATCAGCTTCACATTTGTTTGGTCCGCATGTGTCGGGTCCACATATGTTGGGCCCACATGTGTCAAGTCTGCATATGTCAGGTCTGCATGTGTAATATTCGCGTGTGTGATGTCCTTATGTGTCAGGTCAGCATGTGTGGGCTTTGCATGTGGTAGGACTGCCAGAGTCCATCCAGATATAAGTGGAAAACCAGTGGGAAGGACATGTTCACAAGCAGGAGAAGTACACAGGACAACGCTGGAAACACAACTGAAATATTCTTTACTTGGTGAATCGCCAACAACAGAACAGGGCGCACATGCACGAGAGCAAGCACAAACGCTATCAAACCACCAAGAACAAAATTGATTGAGCGGCAGAAGATTGCATGTGGCAACCTATGTCCCATTCATGAACCTGTACTCTTTTGCCGTGGATCTGACAAAGCTGTCGCTGACGCATTCAGTTCCTAACTGCCTGATTTTGAAGGCTTCTAGCATTTCTCATTCAATCTGGGTTTTACCGCGGCCGATGATTCGGACATTATGGAACAAAGAGGTGCAGTCTTTGCAGTGGTTGCAATGTCTTGGCAGATTTGCTGTGTTGCCTGGCTGCAGTGAAGTGCGGTGCTGCCTCATACACAGCAAATCTGCCAAAACATTGCAACCACTACAAAGACTGCACCCCTCTTTTCTATAATGCCAGAACCATCGGCCGCGGTAAAATGCAGATTGAATGAGAAATCTTAGAAGCCTTAAAAATCAAGCGGTTAGGAATTGAATGCGTCAGTGACAGCTCTGTCAGGTTCACGGCAAAAGAGTACAGGTTCATGAATGGGATATAGGTTGCCACTCAATCAATTTTGTTCTTGGTGGTTTGGTAGTGTTTTTGTTTGCTCTCGCACAAGTGAGCCCGGTTCTGTTGTTGGCGATCCACCAAGTAAAGAATATTTCAGTTGTGTTTCCAATATTGTCCTGTGTACTTCTTCTGCTTGTGAACACGTCCTTTCCGCTGGTTTCTAACACACCATGCACCAACTGGCCCAACAAGCTACGCTTTTTCAATACCATCCAGATAACATTCTTTTTTGGCACAAAAGATAATGTAGAGCTAAGTTGTGAAATATATGACACAGCGAACACTTTGTATCCTGGAAAAGGTCCCATCTATAAATGTTGATGTAGAAGACTGGGAATGTGTAATGGTTTTTGTAAAAGGGTTTGTGTGTGCACACATTTTGGAGTTTGTATGCTTTGGCCAGCAATCCTGGACATCAGTACTCTGCTGCTGTTTGTGCTCCTCAGCCACAAACGTGTCACAGCTTGAAATGAGCACACTGTTAATGGTGCATTATTCAAAGACAGTTATTATTCAAGAAGGTTTAAAAATTTTTGGTGTTGGTATTCGAAGCTTGCATTTTGCTATGCCCGCAAGCTGTTAATTTATTGTAATAGTCTCAAAGACATTGTAAAAGGACTTGTGAAAAGTGGCATATAGGTTACTGATGGTAACTTCAGCAGTTTTCAGTTAAATGGTGATTAACTCTGGGAGTAGCCTAGCAGGAATTGTTTTTAGATGCTCGTGCATGGCTTCTTTTCGTAGTGCTCTGTGAAAGCTCGAATTGCCCTGAGCTGTGATCACGTTGTGTTTAATGTAAGATTTACGGTCACTGACCAAGTTGGGCTGTAGTAAGACGTTTTGGAACCCTTATGGGTTCTGAAACGACATACTACACCTTATGGGTTCCAGAACATTGTACTACAGGTTCACATAGAAGAGTGTCACTTGTTCCTTGTTTTTGAGAAGTAGAGAAGAGCCCAGGAAAGAAGAAATATACTGAAATAGGACGCTCTAGCAGGCTAGTTGGTTTTGCTCTATGCTTAGCTTTTCTCTGTGGTTACTGTCATCATCATCATCATCATCATCAGTGTGACTACGCCCACTGCAGGGCAAAGGCCTCTCCCAGGTATCTTCAGTTAACCCTGTCCTTCGCCAGTTGCGGCCACCGTATTCCTGCAAATTTCTTAATCTCATCCACCCACCTAACTGCTACGCTTTCCTTCTCTTGGAATCCACTCTGTTACCCTTAAGGACCAGCGGTTATCTTGCCTTCGCATTACATGCCCTGCCCAAGCCCATTTCTTCCTCTTGATTTGGACGAGGATGTCATTAACTCGAGCTCGTTCCCTCACCCATTCTGCCTGCTCTTAACAATACACCTGTCATTTTTCTTTCCATAGCTCGCTGCGTTGTCCTTAACTTAAGCTGAACCCCCTTTGTTAGCATCCGCGTTTCTGCCCCATAGGTGAGTACCGGTAAGATACACCTGTTGTATACTTTTCTCTTGAGGGATATTGGTAAACTGCCATTCATGATCTGAGAGAACGTGCCATGTGCACTCCACCCCATTCTTATTCTTCTAGTTATTTCCCTCTCATGATCCGGATCAGCTGTCACTACCTGCCCTAAATAGACGTATTCTCTTACTACTTCCAGCACCTCGCTACCAATTGCGAACTGCTGTTCTCTTGCTAGACTGTTGAATATTACTTTGGTTTTCTGCATGTTAATTTTTAGCCCCACCGTTCTGCTCTGCCTGTGTAATTCATTGATCATGCTATGAAGTTCACGTCCTGAGTGACTTAGCAAGGCAATGTCATCAGCGAATTGCAGATTACTTAGGTATTCTCCATGCTTACTGTATGCCTAGCTTACATATACTTGCAACAACGTGAGGGACTGCAAATTTTTTGTCATTGTTCTGTGTGCTGTCAGCGGTGGTGCTAGTGTCCGATGTGACCGTTGGCCTTCTCCCTTTGTCCACGTCCGACGCAGGACCAATGTCACCAGACACCAGAGGACGCACACGGGCGAGCGACCCTTCGTGTGCGAGTTCTGCCAGAGAGCTTTCACGCAGTCGGAGAATCTCAACCGGCACATGGTGATCCACACGGGGGAGAGGCGCCACAAATGCACCGAGTGCGGCCAGCGCTTCGCTGATGTGTCCAATCTGGCTCGTCACCGCAAGCTGCACACGACGGGTGACGGCCACACGTCATCGCCGCACGTGTGTCCCGACTGTGGAAGGGTGTTTACCTACAGACGTCATTTCAGCAGGCACGTGAAGATGCACATCGCTACGAATTCCTTCGCCTACTTTCAGAGCGGGAAGAGGTTCTCGCAGAGCGGCCATACCATGCACCTCGAGAGTAAGACGCACGGTGGGCAGTAACTTTCCGCTCAGAAAGAAGACGTGGAGGGCAGCGAGAAATGAAGATTATTATATATTTGTATTAAAGTTTGTACATATTTCTTCGAACTGCGGGTCTCTGAGGCTATATTCCTTTCAGGCGCTTTGTACACAATTGTGTAAGCGGCAAACTTACAGCTTTTTCTGTGAAACTGTTGCACTTAACAGTGATATCATTATTTCAGTCAAATTGAGCACCCTTCTTGTTGCAAATAAGTTGCTTTTTTGTACCATGTAGCGAATGCAGCAAATGATATTTCACATAAGAGTGAGCTAGGTAGCACTTTCTCCGCCGTTTTTGTGCAGGAAGATTTTGCCCCGAGTGAAAACATCGATTGCTTTTGCTGAATTTCGAGCGGAATGTGAATCTTTGAAACACAAAGTTATTCCACGATCCCTAGGGCGTTTACCTGACACACGAGAACATTTCGATGTTATTATTTCTGACAAATCTGACATTTTGTACAGAATTCTCCACATCATTGTAAAAACTTACCTGCTCTTCTTTCACGTTTGAAAACTAACAGATTCCCTTTCTTGAGACCTGAATATTCTGCTTAGGTGAAAAAATAATTGATTTCAGTCAAAACAAAAAATGGTGCCTGAAAGGGATATATACATCTTCATTCACTTTCAAATGGTGATTGCGGAGGTTATTTTAGATTTACCCGAAGTCATAACAAATATGCAACCTTGATTGTGAGCGCTCAACAAAAAGACAATGAGTGAAATCTCGGAAATCGCGTCTAAAAAATTTACACCTATTTGTTGAACGAAGAACAAAGTTACTGCATTTAACATCTTCAACACCACCCCGTGCGACGTCTTTTAAAGGAGTGTACACATCAGATTTTTTATTTGTGTTTTCTTCATTCAGATGATGCGTTAGAAATTAGTATAAATGCATCACCTTGTGGTATTTGCCAGCGACCAACTGCACCAACAAACCAATACCAACCAACACCAACTACATGTCACAGCTTCTGTTCAGTTCAGTCGAAAACAACTTGAGAGAAGAAATTCAGTTATAAATTATTTAGCGGTCGTTGGCAAATACGTCGTGCTGATTCATGTATTCTGATGTCTGACGCATCATCTGAAAAAAGAAAGCACACCACTGAAATTAGATGTCTATAGTCTTCAAAGGTGCAACGCTAGTAATCAACCACAGGGTGGTTCAAATTTTACTACATCTGAGTAGTTCTTGAAAGTAAACTGTTAATTACTGTGCATCTTCCAAGAACCCTGTATGGAAACAATTTAGGCTGACTTTTTGTGCACAGTATTTATGCGAAGCAGCCGTGCATGGTACAGAGGGCTTTCGTGTGCCATGTTTTTGTTTACACTGCTATGTCGAAATCAATTTTTCGTCAGTGCCAAGATTGCATATCACAAGCACGGGCATCTTTTTTCAAAATTTCGCTTTATCTCTCTTTTTTACCTCATCAGCACTTTTGATTTTTAGTTCATTTAATATTTCTACATTGTTGAATTGGACATATTCAGCTTTGTTACTACTACCGCCTGATACTGACACTGAATTTGATAGGAACAGGTATCAGGCACGAAAGATTTTTATTGCGTTTGCAGTATAGCCCACTTTAAGGCAGGAAAGCCATGGTTGTGCGTGCGTGCGTGCGTTCGTGTGTGCATGTGTGAGACCACTTCAGCAACCTGAGCGGATCGAGGCTGCTTAAGGGTGGGCGCGGAAAGTGTACTAGAAACCAAAACCACCCACCAGAAAGCCTGCGTAGCAGCGAAGCAAACGCATAGGGAGTGTGTAAGTGCCATACAAGCTAAACCTGTGGCGAAGGAGCGACCTTGTCTCTAGACAGATATTAGTTTGGGCTTAAAAAAAAAGGAATAAGAAAAAAGTGCCCTGCCCGCACCGTCATACGACACAACGGGCTTGTCTCTAGACAGTAGGATTTATCCGAGAAAAGTTAAGGGGGAGCCTGGTCTTGAAAAGAAATTTTTATTAATCTAGTCATAGTTATGAAATTTTCAGGGCACATGTATTTATGTGCGCTGGTTCTAGATGCCATTTAATTTCATGTAAAACAATTTCTTGAGCACTTATGCAATTTTTATGCAAGTATTTTGCTAAGAGTTTTGAAGAAAATTTGCTGCGGGAAACTCGCTGAAATGTATGCCATTGGGTTCTCTTGATACCAAGGAATGCAATAAGGGTAAAATTATCCTTGCTATCATAGAACTTGAGTTATAGGGTGCTGAAGCTGTCACTTCAGATACAGGAATACACACTTTTGTTATCATTTCTGAAGTGACAACTTCAAAACCTTATAACTTAAGCTCTATGATAGGCAGGAAGACAGTTTTACCCTTATTGCATTCCTTAGCGTCAAGAGAACTCAATGGCATACATTTCCGCAAGTTACCCGTGAGAAATTTTTTTCGAAGCTCTTTACAAAATGCATGTATAAAAATTACAAAAGTTCTCAAGTAATTGTTTTACATGAAATTAAATGACATATTTAGAATCGGCATACAAAAATTCATATCCCCTGAAGATTTCTTTACTGTGACTTCATTGATAAATTTTTTTTTTTCAAGACCAAGCTCACCCCTTAAGACAAATTTAGTCTTTCATTTCGTACTCAGTCCTGCTTCCATGCATAGGCTGCCAAAGGCTCCTTCAGTTACCTTCGTGGTAGGTAAACGCACCCTTTAGTCCTCAGTGTCTTGCCTAATCCAGGCGCAGTTGACAGTGTAGTCCCAAGGGAAAACAGAGGAAGTATGAACAATATCCGTGGTAGCGGCTGAATCACGCAGTGCCTTAATTAGATTTCATGTTTATCAATACTTCCTGCATATATGGTCAGTTTCATGTTCTCGTCGACCCTCGTATAATCGCAAACAGAGCTCTTCTGCTTGCAGGTAAAGGGAAACTGCATAGGTTTTAGTAATCAATGAGCTTAAGAGGGTCGAATGTGTGAAACTTTCAGGTAAAGCATGCAAAGTCTTTTTGGGCTAGCGCTTGAAATAGTGAAGCAATCGCCGATTAAAATCCGGTGCCCTTCAAGCTTCTCCGCAACGCACAACGCCAAGTGGGGGCCGGGCGCGTGATGACGTCATCGAAGATATAGGTACAGCCTTTGTCAAAAGTTTGGAGCCCAGGGGGTTTTCTTTTGAGCCACACTGTGTCGTTCTTAATGGATCTCTAGCACTCCAAATTTCTTGGACATGAGAAGATTACTGGTACTGCTTCCTGCAATAGGTAGGACTTCCATGAATTCTCCTGGAGTCCCAATATAAAGCTTGGAAGTGAACCCTCTGGGCTCTAAACTTTTGACAAAGACTGTACATTTCCAACGCACAAACGCCTGCTTTGAAGGAAAAAAAACCAACGCCACCGAAGGCGAACTGTGCTGAGAGTTGTTTGGCAGCGTCTAAAGCGTCAGGGCAGGGTGTGGCTGACAACAGCGGTAATTTGAAATCATACCCTCTGTGACGTCACGCTGAGTTTCCCTGCACTCCTCCTGTGCATTGAGGAGAAGCGCAAAATTCAATCGTTAATTACGTCACTATTTTAAGTGCTAGTGCAAAAACACGTGGCATGCTTTACCTACAGCCTATATAGATTTGAATCCTTGAATATTGCGAAATTCTAAAAAAAGTGCTGCAGTTGCCCTTAAGAGAGATATGTAGCCCTGCTTGTTGCAATTATAGCAGTCTATGGATCTTACCGCTTCAAACGCGCGAGTTACATCGGCCCTTTCTTTCAGTGACTCGATAGGCCTTGGTAGCCTGCCTTCCTTTCATTGGCCGCGCCGCGGTGGCTCAGTGGTTATGGTGCTCAGCTGCTGGCCCAAAAGACACAGGCTCAATCCTGGCCACAGCAGTCGCATTTCAGTGGAGGCGAAATGCTAGAGGCCCGTGTACTGTGCGATGTCAGTGCACGTTTAAGAACCCCAGGTGGTCGAAATCATCCGGAGCCCTTCACTGTGGCATCCCTCATAGTCTTAGTTGCTTTGGGATTTCAAACCGCATAAAATCAAACCTTCATTTCGCGATCTGCTCCTTTCAATTCAAAATCCTCTCTTCAGTGATCCTTGCGCGATAGCAAAGACCTTCTTCGAAAAGCCTCTCTTTCCTCACCTGTCTCTGTACACTGCCTTGCTTTGAAGATTTCTGCAAATGTAGTGTACGCTTCTGTGAGCTGTGCCGTGCCCTGTCTAAGGCTTGTGGGCAACCTAAGACTCTTAACCTGGTAGCAATCATCATCACAACTTGCCCACCTGATTGTGAGCAAGCTGTGCACCTTATAGGATTCCGTGAGCTTGTCTTGCAGCCATATGTCCTCAGATCTTCAGAAATCACGTAGTATTCCTCTAATGCAACACATTCCAGCACCTTGTCGTGATTGTTGTACAATTCGGCGTACTTAAAGCCACTCCTTCAAGTTAATTTTTAGTCTATGTGCAAAGTCCGTATTCGATTCCCCATCTTTCTTTCCCTGCCGGAATTGCTGTCGAAATGATTCAGCAGGCAGCCGGTATTTTCGAAGCAGAGCACTTTTTACTTTCTAGTGGCTGTCACAGTCGTCTGAGAGACTCATTATACCACTTTAGCCACTTCACCGGGAAGGAACGTTGAGCTGCATCGTTGCCCTTAAAAGTGCATCCATCGCTCGCTTGTGGAACTGTTCGCCGCTTTTTCCATGCCAGAGTCGGAGACTCAACAAGCTCCCCAAGGAGGCTGGCGAAAGTTCAGGTTCCTCAACCACGATGGAGCAGTTGAAAAGCGACAGGCTCTCAATGCCTGGCCAGTGTCTTTTCGATGGTGAATGAACTGATGCCTGAGATGCCATTGAGCGACAGGTGTTTCAGATGCAGCTTTGTGAACATGTCTTCCAAGAGGCAATGGAATGGGAACGAGAACTCTTCGTAACGTAAGGAGAGGTTGGTCACACTGAAGAAGTTGCAAATCTTGGCCACTGAGTCCCAGCGCCACGTGACTACCTGCGGAAAGGAATGAAAATGTTAGGTGTGTAATGCGGAAATAAAGATGTCAGTATCGAGAAAGCAAGTGTATCATGAAAACAAGAATGCACCCGTGTCACGCCTAGGGTAGTAAAATCAATTCGTTCTTATCTGCGCTATGGGCTCACAGAACGAGGGTTCTACAGCCAGCTAGGCAATGACCCGTGTTCCTTCTTAGCATACATGGTGCCATTTTGGCTGCTTCATCGATGACAGCACAACAAGCACACTCAGCCGGCACATGCAAAGCGATATCTTGACAGGCAAGTGAATGTTGTCGACTTTCTTAATCAAGTTTTTTGTGTTTGTAGCCTCCAGTCTATAGTCTCTTGATCCAGAAATGTCGTTTCCTTCCCAAGAGGGCTAAGCTGTCGCATTTGAAAGCATTTCATCTGAAATATGTTCAAGGACAGGGTGATGAGGGACTCACCATTCTTTGTGGACCTGTGTTATACCACATATCTCATAATGCTTGTGTGTGCGTATTTCAACCGATGTATTATGCAAGTTGTACTACTCGGGTATACTACTTGCATATTATGCAAGGTGTACTCAATGGACTAACAAAATCGGGTATGTCATGTGAGGCTAAATGTTCCAGAAATTAAAGAGACACTTAAGCTGCACCTTAAAGGTATGATGCGACTGCGCTAATGGTTATTTGCAATTTTAATTAGTACCTTTTTCTAATTATGCACAACCGTCAGCATACATCAGTATGCATACCAGACCATGTGATACACCACAAGACACAAAAGGTATGCCTTTAAGTACAACGAACGTGCCACAGTGGCCTAGGAGTAGCGTGTCTGACTCGCAACCCAAGGGTGACGGGTTCGATTCCTAAGTTTCCCGATCAATTTTTGGGCGCCATTAATTTACTTAACTTCCTCACATGTCATAATGACATTTCAGTGATGCTACGACTTCATAGTTGCAAACGAACTGCAGTTTTGATCATTTTTATTCCACAACTGAACATGAGACGTGCCAACCTTCTCGACTAATCCTGAATTGGTGTGACAACGCGGCACAGCTCTTCCTCCGAACGTCCGCTCCAACGTTGTCGAATTAAAATCTACGTGGACATTGAACAACACTATGGCGAAAGGCTTTAGATCAACTTGAGTGCCTGCAGTTCTACAACATGCACTGACATTGCATTGCCCATGGGAGTTTTTTGCCTTTGGCCTTTACGAAAGTGTAGCCACGAAGAGCTCCATTACAGAAGCGCAAATTATGAGATACAGAAGGCTAAACACTTAAACCGCACAGAGCTTCAACGCATTATTTGTTAAGTCCATGCAGGGTACAATGCCGGCTGTACACGTGCCCATGTAAACTTGTTTGCACCTTCCAGTTAGAGGTATGATGTCGGTATAACGTACGCTCATTGGTGAAGGGGGGACCTCGTCCCCTGAGGTTGGCTTCCCCGCAGTGCACCCTCTTTAGCCATGTTAGTTACTTTAACTAACAACGGAGGGCACCGGCATCGCAGCGGCGCGAGCGCCACGGATGACGTGATTGCTGCGCACACGGTAGACGGCCCTCTTCTGCTCGGGACGGGGTAATGGATAATGGATAGGCTCAATATAGATGCGTGTAAAGGAGTGACAGGCATACCTACGTATTTGGTGGCTCTAGTTGCTTGAAGTCGAGGTACTGGGATGGGTCCAAGCAACAATGGCTGCTGCAGTGGCCCGGTACGCTTCTCTGTGCTTCGTCGAGAAATGGGAGGGTTCCAGGTTTCGTACGTTGAACTATTTGTCATCTCGTTTCTCGGATTTCCAGGGTATCGTGCAGAATTAATTCCTGCAGAGTTCTCCATTCTTCCCCCTGGGGTATTTTACAAAGCTTTATGTACCTATAGAAAGTTTCTCTCGAGACACGTCAGTCCTTTTTCAGTTTCACGGGGTATTCTGTGTCATTGGAGTGGTATTCCCCTCTACAGTGAAAGCAGAGTAGGAAGATGTGATCCATGTCAGCTTGTTCAGGTTGTTTTGAGCAGTTACGACATCTCAGAGTTTTGGTTGGGCAGTCGTCTTGACGGTGCCCGTAGAGAAAGCATCTGTAGGAGAACTGGGCTTCTAGACGATGGGGTTCACATTGGAATAGTGCTTGTTCTTACACCACTTCCATAGGGACAATGCTTCCTGTGAAACTAATGATTGCTGTTCTTGAGCTTCCCATCATTCTGGTGGCTGAGATCCTGGCTTCAAACGATCGCAGATGTTTCATGAGCATTTCCGAGGGCGTGTCCGGTGCTATTCCGCGGATCATCTCTGTACACGAGTTGATGGGGGTGGCAATGTATGCTTTGACATGGTGTTCTTTTCCACTAAGAACTAATTTGGTAATGGAAGCAAGCTTTGTCGCCGCCAATTCTTAAATTTTCCTCCCTTTCTACACTCAGGGTAACGCCTCGCACTTCATGACTCGTGAGTTGAGCTCTCGCATTGGCTTCCGTCACAATATCGTCCAGGTGGTTAGCAAGACGAAGACCCTATCCTGGTCTGATGATGACTATATGAGTTTGTGTGGGAGGCCGAGCTTCCAAACTCCTTTGAGCTTCACCGTTGTTCACTCATCGTCATGCTCAGGGAACCTACTGTAAGTGTCCATATCGGCGCTCACGGGTCTACCCGTGGAGGAACATGAAGAGCATTGGTTGACATTACTTTCTGCGGGGTCATGGTCCTCGCCTGGCGTATTCGGTCGTGTTGAGGGCTTAGCGACTTGGTGACGGTTGCTTCTGAGGGTGTCCGCTGAGGAGACTGGTTTGCATACGGTTGTCGATTGAGTATGGAGCTCCAGTGAGCATTAGGATTAGTTTATGGTCGGTAGAAGCTGAGCTGGTGCAAGGTAGTCAAGGCATTTACTTGACATGTAGCTTTCCAGTGTGATGCAGGAGTTTGGTCGGAGTTGGTCCGGTCAGATGCTAAAACGAGGGTGGCTGCACCAAAATGGGAAACCTTGTCAGTGCCTTTTAACGTGACCAGCTTTTAGCAGAGTGGGCGCCGAGTCTGAAAAGCCAGCACGAGCTCGAGCCGCGCAGCGGAGCGAGGCTTGAGTCATGAGTCACCCGATCGTGCTCCCGAGCTGAAAAGGAAATTGAAGGAAAAAGAGGAAATGTGGACGAGTTCAGAAAAAGAGCGAAATGTGTGTGGGGAGTGGGGGGGGGGGGGGTGAGGAATGGGGAAGCCAAAGGTTCCTCAGAAATGATAGCTGGAGGTGGAGGGCGTAAGGTAAATGTAGCAGGATAAACTTAACAGAAAAAAAAAGGAGGAGAGAAATGGCTGATTGAACGCAGAAAGGATGGGTTGGGGCAGGGGGGTAGAGTGAAAGAAACTACAAGCGGCTTTGCTAAGTTCTGAAGAATGCTCTGACTATGTGCAAGACCTTTTTAGAGAATTACGCCAGTGCCAGTGCCGGAATAAATCAGAACATACGCAGTTTGCACTGCTACAAACACGCGCGGAACGGTCTCGACATCAGTTGCTCTATGCTAGCAAAAGTAGCGTTAAAATTATTCAATTGATTCATTGGATTTCGATTAACTCCGATTATTCCCTTCTTTTATCTCAGTGCCCATTTTGGGTTTTCAAATTTTGGCGCCACTGCCTACACTTCCGGTTTTTCAAATTTGGCGCCATACTTTGCCCTAGTTCTGGCCACTTTTTGGGCATTTTTGGCTCTAATTAAATAACTAATCCTCCTATCGACATAATTCTTTTTGCGCCGTCATCCTCACATTGCCCTCTTTCGATTGCAACCGCTCGTTCGTCGCTACCTCTTCCGAGAACCTCTCAACTGCTGCGGACATCTTTTGGTGACACGAACCCCACCGACACAGCCTAGAAATGCTTCGCGCCGGCGTCGCCTCTTGGAAAAAATTGCTGGGGCTTAGCTTTGGTTAAGCCTAGTTAATTGCGAAAGCGATATCCCCTTGGCAACGCTATGTGTTTCGCTTATGGGTGGTGGTGGTGAAAACTTTTAATTGCTGCAATAGAGTTTGGGAGCCACAGAGTGGCCCCGCTACATGGTCGGCGTCCCTAGTCCGGGACACCGCATGACAATGCCCCGTCTTTCGCCCGTTTCACCAGAGCCCTTTGGGACTCAAGCGAGGAGCAGTTGAGGAGGGCAGTCTCCCATGCCTCTCTGGAAGGGGTAGGGGAAGGGGGGAGGTGGGGATTTTGAGTACATGCCCACACCATGTGGAAGATATCACAGGTCTCCCCACAGTGCGGGCATCGCCCATCCGTGTTAGGATCGTAATGTTTTATGATTGCAGGACAGAGTAGAGTACCTGTCTGCAGGCGCCTTAAAGTTCGCTCCTCCGTCTTACTCAGCCCCTTTGCAGGGGCCGGGAAAAGGCGGTGGTTGTCGCTATAATGCGTTACTATTTCCCTGAATCGCAGCAGCGGCTGGTTAGTCTCCGAGCCAGAAGAGCTGGGATGAGGAGCCCGGTGAATAAGCGCTCGGGCAGCCGCGTCAGCGGCCTCATTACCTCGTAAGCCCTGATGGCCAGGAGCCCAAATGATTCTTTTCGGTGTTGGATCAGTGGCAGTCCGTCTTAGAATGCAAGCAGCTAAGGGGGAGATCTCCCCTGCCAAGTAATGATCACATGCTTTTCGGGAGTCCGTAATGATGATTCTCGAATTGGCGTGGGCGGCAGCAAGCGCTATCGCTACTTCCTCGGCTCGCATTGAATTCGGGGCTCGAAAAGAGAGTCCACCAACGTGCACTTCCTGGTGAACGACAGCGGCCGTGTAAAATCCCGTGGGTGATGGCCCTGCTACGTCTACATAATATACACCGGGTCGGGAGCCGTGTTGTCTCTCAAGAGCCCGAGCCCGCGCTTGTCGTCTGTTTTCGTGCATGTCGGTGTCCATGTTACGGGGGAGCGGGGAGACCCAGAGCATATGGCGCCACAGTACTGGGATACGCTCCGCCTCCTCTGGAGTGCAGTCGTGTTGGATGTGTAAGCGGTTTAGCAGGCGGCGCCCAGGGGCCTGTCTGCATGAGCCGCGTGTATTGGTTCACGAGGTGGGCCTCCCGCAGCTCCTGGTAGGAGTTTAGCACTCCCAATGCCTTGAGTTTGGTATTAGAGGTAGCCACCGGGAGATCCAGGGCTCGCTTAGTTGCCTTGCGGATGATGGCGTCTATTCGCGCCTCGTCTTGCTTAGTAGTGCGGAGATATGGCACGGCGTAGAGGATCCGGCTAGTCACACAGGCATAGACGAGCCGAAGCGCGTCCCTGTCCCGCAGACCGCCCCGCTTGTTGGAAACGCGGCGGATCATGCGCCCTACGTGTTCGCCTACTCGCTTGAGTTTCACAATGGTGGCGTCCGGTCTGAGTCTGTAGTGAATGAAAAGGCCCAGAATACGGAGCTCCTCCACTTCTCTAACAGGACCTCCTGACAGAGAGATGTGAATTGCTGTCCTATCCTTTGGGTTCGCTCTGACATGCAGAAGCTCTGATTTCGCTGGAGCACATTGGAGCCCACAGTCAATAGCATACGCATCGACTATGGAAGCGGCCTGCTGAAGGATATACGCGGCTATCGCAGACGGTGCCTGGGCGCCACCTGTTAAACCGCTTGCACATCCAACACACATGCATACCAGAGGGGACGGAGAACATCCCGGTGCTGTGGCGCCACATGCTATTGGACGCTCCGCTCCCGCGTAACATGGACATGGCTTCACATGAAGGCAGACGACAAGCGCGGGTTCGCACGCTTGAGAGGCAATATGGCTATAAAGAGGGCGTCTATTACGTGGACATCACAGAGCCGTCGCCCGCGGGATTCTTCACGGCTGCCGTAGTCCACCGTGGAATGAATGTCGATGGGCTATCTTTTCGGGCCCCAAATTCAACACGAGCGGAGGAAGTTGCAATAGCTCTCGCTGCCGCCGATCCAAAATCGAAAACGGTTATCACAGACTCTCGCCGGGCCTGTGAACATTAACTTGCAGGCGAAATATCACCTCTTGCCTCGCAAATTCTAAGACGCGCTCTCGCCGATCCAACTCGCACAAAAGTGATCTGGGCTCCTGGCCACCAGGGTCTACGAGGCAATGAGGCCGCTGATGCGGCCGCCCGAGCGCTCACACACCGGGCTCCTCATCCTAGCTCTCATGGCTCAGAAGCTCATAAACCGCTTCTGCGGTTCCGCGAAATCCTAATTCATTATTGCGACAGCCACCGTCTCTACCCGGCACCTGCCAAGGGGCTGAGTAAGGCAGAGGAGCGAACTCTGCGGCGCCTGCAGACAGGAACCCTTCTCTGTCCTGCCATAGCAAAACACTTCGATCCGAACACAGATGGGCGCTGCCCGCACTGTGGAGAGATCTGCGATATCTTTCACATGGTGTGGGCATGTACTCAGAATCCTCACCTTCCCCCCTCCCCCCTCCCCCACCCCCACCCGAGAGGCATGGGAGACTGCCCTCCTCAACTGCTCCACAGTGGAGTCCCAAAGGGCTCCACTGCGTCAAGCGGGCGCGGGACGGGGCCTCGTCGTGCGGTGTCCCGGACTAAGGATACCGACCATGCAGCAGGGGTTTTTTTTTACCCTCAAGCTCTCTTTGATTAAAGTTTTTCACCACCACCACCAAGGCTCCCCTCAGTGGTCCAAATTGTAATGTCATCTGCATATAACGCGTGTTGAATGCCTTCCACCCGGGCCAGTTGGCTTGGGAGGTGCATCATAGCTATGTTGAACAGGAGCGGTGATAACACCGCTCTCTGAGGGGTACCCCGTGTTCCCATCATGTAAGGGCCGTATTCCTCGCCCTCGATCCGAAGAAAGGCCTGGCGATTAGTCAAGAAATCTCTTACATACGCGTAGGCCCTAGCTCCACAATCGGTAGAACTCAAGTTGGCCAGGATGCTGCCGCTACCGAGTTTAACATTGTCGAAAGCCCCTTTCAGATCAAGGGCGAGGATGGCTTTGTCATTGTGTTGCATAGTTGTGGGTCGTATTACATCCCTGTGCAGCTGGAGAAGGACATCCTGTGCAGACATGTGGGGGCGAAACCCGAACATGGTGACTGCAAAGATGCCCGCACATGAGGTCAGTGATATGGACCTCAGGTTGTCCGTATTCACGGCCTTACCTGTTTTAGGGATAAACGTCACGAGTGACGTTTTCCACTCGGGAGGGAGTGGACGCCCGTGCCAGATCTGGTCGATGTATTCTAATAAATGGAGGTAGGCTGAGTCTCGTAGGTTCGCCAACAGGTTCACTGTTATGTGATCCCGTCCCAGAGCCGTACCCCGGCGCATTTTTGCTAAGGTCGCCTTAAGGTCGTGCAACTCAAAAGGGGCATCAAGTGTTTCATTAGGCCTGCCAGAGTAGATGTACTAAGGCCCAGGCGGGTCCTCCGTACGACAGAGATATCTGTCGCACAGAGTGTCCGCAAGTTGAGCCGTCGTGTTAAAGGGTCAGTCTACTCACCGAGATGAGTGTATAAATAATGGCATATTCTGGTAGTTGGCACCCTATAACATCAATAACGAGGGGTCTGCGCCCGGTTTAGGCAGGAATTTATATTTGATTTCGGCGTTAAAAGTCGCGTAAAAAAGCATGGTGGCGACCCCAAACGTTCATTTTGTTCAAGAAAGTGGTAGTCTTTTTTTTGTAGAAGCATAAGTGAATATATTACGTACCATTTGTATGCCCCAATGTCAGAGAAACGCACGTTTTGTTCTAGTAAACTGTAGAAGGCGTACCGCTCGCTTTTTCTGTAAATCACATGAATATTTATAGTTACACGTACGCAAAAAGCAGGCACATTCCCACTTTTAGTTCAGCGTATGCTAGCAGAGACGCAAAAATAAACTGAGCCTATAGTGGCGCCATATGGTCGTCAGGACGGGAACCATTGCTGTAAACAAACCGACTCTCCACTTAAGCCTAGGAGCGGCAGAATCGTCACTCTAATTATTAAAATAAAACAAATTTATCTCTTATATGTTTTCTTATAGGCGAGATGAGACGAAGCGAAAGACAGGCGCCCCATTTATGGCCAGTGAACGCACTGAAAAAGGCAGCAACAACGAGAATTCAGTCCGAAGCGAGAGGTCCGGCTTCTACGGGCGCCGCCATGTTTGTTGCCGCTCGGCGGAAATCCAGATGGTTGCCAGATGAGACTACCATTACATACAGATGTGCTCCCACATTAATAAATTCTATTTTAAAATGTTCTACCGCACTCCTCGGCACCACAGCTGGCTAAACGGTAATTTGAGTAAAAAGCTATCGGTTGCCGCAAAGAAAATATGGTCGATAAAATTCAGTAGACTGACCCTTTAAGCTTCGCCTCTAAGAGTGGAACGCGACAGCGTCTTGCAACGCTGCACGGGAGTCCACAGAACGCCATCGCCCATTCGGCTCTACGCCTTGCTCGACGGTAAATTGGTTTTTGAGGGAAGGAAATGTATCTCTCTCGCATATCTCGGTGGACACCCGAACCTCGCCTAAGGGAAGGGAGAAAATGGGAGTGAACGAAGACGCCGTATTAGCTAGACGCGCCCTTTTTCGGTCACAGGTGGTCGACCGTCCGCGAAGTTCTAGCTACTGCGCGCCGAAGAGCCGACTTGGTGCCCTTCTCTCGCTCTGGTATGACGTCAGTAGTCACATGACCGACCACCGACCGTGAAGGGTAGGCTGCGGTACCGCGAAGAGGCGACACTTGGCGTAGTATTGCTTTCGCAATAAAATAGACCAAACATGCATAGCGCAATGCAGACTACGAAGAAACAAAAAGTGGCTGGAGTTCAACGTGGCTTGAACCTAATTATAGGAGCCAAATCTCTGTTAAGCATGCCCACTGGCTCGAGCTGCGCCACAATCGCTGCCACGTGCAGAGAGAGGAGAGTTGAAAGATGTCGCAGCAACCGCGTCCGCCGAATCGACGATGTCGGTTGTAACCGATGCCCCTCTCCGTCAGCTCATGTTAAAGATCCCCAGGTGGTCGAAATTATTCCGGAGACCTCCACTATGGCACCTCTTTCTTCTATTCAACCAGGTGGTCGAAAATATTGAAGGGAAAGCTTCAATACGCTACCTAGAGCAGCCATCGCCGTACGCCCAGTTTTCACCTTCAAATGGCCTTGAGCTTCGAAAGCGAAGTAAGGTTTTGTTTATTGGAGTTTAACGTCCCCAGGTGGTCACCCCCCAGATCCCCAGGTGGTTGAAATTATTCCGGAGGCCTCCACTACAGCACCTCTTTCTCTCTTTCTTCTTTCACACCTACCTTCCTCCCTTATCTTACGGTGCGGTTCAGGTGTCCGTCGAGATATGTGAGAGAGATACTGCGCCATTTCCTTTCCTCAAAAACCAATTTACCTAGTAAATGGAAGGAAAAGATTTTTGCTAGCCCCGGCATCTGCTATCGCTGCTGGAAGCACTTGAGCTGGGGCAGTGGAAATTAAGGACAGCGGGCAGTTAAAAATGAACTGAAGGAGGTGAGGAGACAGTTAGAAGAAAGTATACGGAGGAGGAAATCGAAAACTGAAAAATGCTTTTTGAGGAAAGAAAATAGCTCGGTACCCGCCTCACATATCGGTGGACACCTTTCGCTTCAGTAATTGTTCCTACGCGACAGCGTATACAGTTCGTTCGGTCGAAAAGCCGTCGGCGAAGTAGTAGTAGTCGGCACCGCATGTCGGAAATAATCGGGGGCTGCGTAAAGATTGCCACAGAATGTTCCGGATAGTGTCATAAGATTCAACGTTTCATGCAGCATAAACTTATTAGTTAAATTAGAGCCGAGTTCGCGGCAGCAATTTGAACCGTCGACCTATTATATGGGGCTCCCTAAAAAAATTGTCATGCGTAGTTCGGGTTTCCACCAAGTGAGGCTTTGCGTCATTTCCTTTCCTCAAAAATATTGGCTGTGGTTTGACCAATGGCCATCCCGAGTAGAGTTGCGGAAGCTGGTTGGTTGGTTTATGGGATTTAACGTCCCAAAGCGACTCAGGCTTTGAGGGACGCCGTAGTGAAGGACTCCGGAAATTTCGACCACCTGGGGTTCCTTAACGTGCACTGACATCCTCTAGAATTTCGCGGAAGCAATGGCGCGGCAGTCGTAGTGGCGGCGGCATCTTAGGAGCCACTTTGACGGTGTGAAGTACGTAGAGGCGAAACCATTTTCCGCATCACTTTGGCTCCCTCGGTGGCACTGGTGACGTCACCAGCGGAGACGTCACACACAATTAAGTACTAATTACCAAGTAATGAGAAATTACCAATTAATGGCTAATCACTGATTAATGGCTAAACACTAATTAACTGCTAATTAATGACGCTTAACCTTCGCCTTTAGGAGTGGAACGCGACAGCATGTTGCAGCGCTGCCAGGGAGTCCACGGAACGCCGCCACCCGTTCGGCGCGTTGCCTTGCCCTTTGAACGCAACGTTTTTTGAGGAAAGGAAATGGCGCAGTAATTCTCTGTCATCTCGGTGGAAACCCGAACCGCACCGTACAGGAAGGGAGGAAGTGGGAGTGAAGAAAGAGGGGCCGTAATGAAGAAAATGAAAATTGTATTTGAGGAAAGGAAATGAGCAGTAACTGACTCACACTCGCTCCTCGCGCATGCGCAGTTGGGGCTTTCCGGGGCTCCGCAAAATCGCTCACACCTAGCGTAGTGTTGCTTCCGCAACAAAAGCCAATTTTCGATTTGTCCAACGGGCAAGGCGTCGCGCATGGCGTTCCCGTGGACTGCCTGGCAGCGCTGCAAGAAGCTTCTCAAAGGCGAAGCTTAAGCGTGCTCCAAATTTCTGTTTGTAAGTGCGGCCGCGTTTCGATGGAGGCGAAACGCAAGAGGCGCCCGTGTGCTGTGCGATGTCAGTGCACGTTAAAGATACCCAGGTGGTCGAAATTATTCCGCAGACCTCCACTACGGCCCCTCTTTCTCTCTTTCCTCTTCCAATCCCACCTTCCTCCCTTCCCTTACGGCGCGGTTCAGGTGTCCGCCGAGATATGTGAGACAGATACTGCGCCATTTCCTTTCCTCAAAAACCAATTTACCAATTTAAGTGCACAATGCTTCCTCGTCGCAACCAGCGGGTGTGCTAGGGTGTGGGATTTGAGCATGGGGTATCTGTTACAGCCGGCGCCGTCGCTTCGGCGCACGCGGTTGTTGCGACGCGCAGCGCCGCAGAGCCCGTGCGAAGGCACTTCATCGAGCGTACGGCCCCCAGCCGGACGCCGTGTGGGTGGACGCTGCCTGCACGGGTGATGAAGCGACAGCAGCTGTGGTGGACTCCTCTTTATCCGCCCTCCTCACACTACCTCTCTCTCCAGACACGTCCCCAGAGGCTGCAGAGGAAGCCGCCATTGCCCTTGCTATAACCCGCACGGAAGCCCGGTACATTTTAAGCGATTCTAAAACTGCGATTCTAAATTTTGCTCGAGGCCGAGTCCATGTCCCTGCTTTTGGCATACTGGACTCGCCCGATGCCCCCCCGCCCCGCCAAGTGGAGCTGATATGGGTGCCCGCGCACTCCGGGAATCCCGGAAACGAGGCCGCCAACCTTTTAGCCCGAGGTTCTTTAAACCGGGCTCAGGTGGCCTCTGATCGGGGATTCACGAAGGTGGTGGTGGTGGTGGTGGTGGTGAAAAACATTTATAATGCAATAAATATTTACAGAGAGGTGATTGGGGTAGGCCCTATTGGCCCTTTCCCCTAACAATACTAGGTGGAGCCCCTATTCCGGGGCCCCATTGGCAAGCAACGCCGCCCGCGTCCGGTGAACCAAGGCCTTTTGGGTCTTTAGGTCCTGACAGCCGAGCAGGGCCGCCTCCCAGTCCTCTCTGGTGGGGTTGGGGTTGGGGGGGATAGATGGGTTTGACTGACACGCCCAAACCATGTGGAAGGTGTCAGCCACCTCCCCACAGAACTGGCACGCGCCATCAAAGGATGGATTGAAATGTTTAAGCACCGCCGGGCACAGTACAGTGTTGGTAAGAATTTTGATGAGGAGGCGCTCGTCAGCGCGATCCAGACCCTTACAAGGGGCCGGGTAGCGCCGGTGCTCCTCCTTGTAGTAATCGGTGATTTGTTTGAATGTAATGGCCAGATTGTCTGATTGGGAGTACAATTCCAAGGACAGGGAGATAGCCCGGGGAGAGAGTGCGCGGGCGGCCTGATCGGCCTGTTCGTTTCCCTGGAGTCCCTGGTGACCGGGGGCCCAAATCAGGTTGCGTGGAGTTGGATCTTCAGATCGACAGCTATATTCCAGTATGCGCCAGGCAAGCGGGGGAGCCCAGCCCAACTCGTAGTTCCGACAGGCCCCTCGCGAGTCGGTGATGATGTGTTTCGACTTGGGAGTAGTGAGAGCAAGAGCAATGGCAATCTCCTCCGCGTGTGTTGCGCTGTAGGCTTTGAAAGTGAGCCCGTTGACTGTGTTTGTGTTGTGTACGACTGCGGCCGTGTACCACACCCCGTGGTGTGGGCCGGAGCGCATGCATTCATTCAGTGAGCTGACCCAGGCGCACAGAGCCTTACGCCAGCTCTACCCCCCGCCCCACCCCTCCCTAGATAACAAACACGCAACACTCTGGCGCAGACTACAGACACACACTCTCCCCTCACCCCTTAACCTAGCAAACTATCATCCATCCTTTCCCACTTCCGCATCTGTCCTATGCCCAGAACCCTTCGCTTCTTCCCTCCACATCCTTTCCCTCTGCCCGGCGGACCCTCCCCCGCGGGACCTAGAGAACCTCAAGACCTGGGAGGACTGGGAGACCCTGCTGCGCTCGGAGGACCCGGCCGTGCAGACCATCGCCACCGGCCGTGCTGCCAGTGTTATGGACCTTCGGAACATAAACACTTGAGTGCAGTGGGGTCGTGCGGGGACCCTGGGGCGTGCCCCGAATTCCTCTGTAAATAAAGTTTTCTCTCTCTCTCTTTCAGTCTATCTTCTCACATCTTTCAACTCTTCTGTCTGCACGTGGCAGCGAGTGTGGCACAGCCCGAGCCAGTAGGCAGGCCCGTGCACTTTCCTTTTCATCCTTCCTACAGTCGCAACAACAACATCCAGCGCTCTGGCCAGGCGCGACGCTGTTTCAGTTAAGAGAGAGAGACAGAAAGAGGTGCCACTGTGAAGCCCTAAATTGTAAATTGGTTTTTTGAGGAAAGGAAATGGCGCAGTATCTGTCTCACATATATCGGCGGACACCTGAACCGCGCCGTAAGAGAAGGGAGGAAGGTAGAAGTGACAGAAGAAAGAGAGAAAGAGGTGCCGTAGTGGAGGTCTCCGGAATAATTTCGACCACCTGGGGATCTTTAACGTGCACTGACATCGCACAGCACACGGGCGCCTCTTGCGTTTCGCCGCGGCCGCCGCGGTCGGGTTCGAACCCGGGTACTCCGGCTCGGTAGACGAGTGCCTTACCACTGAGCCACCGCGGCGGGTCACTGTGGAGGCCTCCAGAAAAATTTTGATTGGCTGGCTTATGAGGGTTTAACATCACAAAGTGACTCAGCCTATGAGGGACTCCGTAGTGAAGGGCTCCGGAAATTTCCACCACCTGGGGTGGTGGTGGTGGTGAAAAACTTTATTTAAGAAGGCCTAAAAAGAAACGAAAATTATTGCAGCACCATTGCGGGCGGCCTTCAGGCTGCCGGTTGTGGCGTCCAAGCAGTGCATAGTCGGGACGTCCTCTTTCAAGGTCACCAGCCAAAGTTGGAGATACGGCACGGTGCTGGAGTTTCCGTCACGTGCACTGACATCGCACCTAGAATTTCGCCTCCATCGAAATTCGGCCGCCGCGGTCGGAATCGAACCCGCGCCTTATGGGTCAGCGGCCGATCGCGCCATAACCACTGAGACAGCGCGGCTTCGCGTCTAGCTTCGCGCTTTTTCGTCGTTTTGCTGCCGACAAGAAGTGGCGAAGCCAGCTTAATAAAAATGTTGTACAACGCAGCGTTTTTTTTTTCTTGTCTGTGTTCCTAGGTTTTGTCGTTAACCCTACCAACTAGCTTTCAGTGGCAGACAGTGCAGTATGCTTGAGTAGCGCAGGTTCCGCATAGAGAACGAACTAGCGCTGTCACCAGGTGTAGCAAAGCGGCACTGAAAGAAATTTCAGGGGCCGAAAACCGATGGCTGCAACGCCTACAAAATTTGACTCGATTCGGAGCGCAAGCGACAGTCTAATACGGTCCAGCGCGCTGCTCAGAGATAACGGGCAATTCTGCGATGACGCGGCGTTTGGCGCTGAAGCGCTGCGTCGAGTTTCGTATAACGCCGCGCCGGCGTTGTAGTTCCGGGGCTATTCCAGAGTACGCATGCAGTGCGGCCAGGAAGCTCGAACTGACGATGCCATGGTGAGTCTCGTTTCATTCAGACCTCACCTGCATGCCTTGGTGTTTCATCTCGATCAGTGTGTTGGAGGAATTACTGGCACTATGATCGATAGGAGGCGATGGCAAGGTCTTCCAGTGTCCCTTCTTAATGTCGACTCTAGCCAAGGTGATAACATGGTACGGGCGTGAACGACACAAATGCATTAATCAGTAGGAAAATGCGGGACAGATTTCGCTCAGATAAACTGCCGTTCGTTCAAGCGAATCTTGATGTGGACAACCTATGACGATCACTGCATGTGGTTTCCGCCCGACTTTCCGAAATTTTAGCAAGTTATAGAACTGACAAGCTGATCTGACGCCCGCACCACGACCCACACTAAACATGCCGACCTTACTATTGGCTCCGTCATCGTGGAGTGCGCCTGTTGCGTTTCAAAGCTGTGAAAAGGCAGAAACCGCTCTTCCCCGCCCGTAGCGTGAACGCACGGCTCAACGTACCGTGCAGGCCGGATGTGTCGTGCGAGAGGCTGCAGGAATGATGAGGGTCTCAGCGTGCCGCGCGCTACAACCTACTGCCTTGCCTCTAACCTTTCCTTTCATCAGCGTTCACCGCGCCGAGCCACTCCAAGACGCTGTTGGACGCCGCCGAGCGGCGCGCGCTGACAACCACACTGCAGACGCGCGACTGAGTTAGCGATGCGCTGATAACAGCTGAAACACCGTTACCATCACTATTTCCTCGCCGACGAGACTCTGGTATCATGCGCTATCTACGAGCTGCGCCAAAAACCAAAATGTCCGATGTACTCGCAATATTACGTCGCTGATTAATCGTCGTACGCTTCGTCTTGCCGAACCGTCTTCATAACCGCTTCCAAATTTCGCCTATATTCTTGCTTTTGCAAAATTTGTGCTCGAACAAGCGATCTGGCCGTGAGAGCATAAAGAGGATCACAAGAAAAGTTGAGCCACTTGGATAGAGTAAAGACGAAGGATAAATCTCTATCTTTCCGTCAGCTTCGCTTCACTACGTCGAGTTTGGTTCCAGTAGCTAATGAAACAAAAGTAAAAATGTTCGTGCAACAGTGATGGGAAACAAAAAAAACGTATTAACCTATTAATGTGATTAACAGCGCTCACGACTTCAGCGCCACTTAAGCTGAAATTAAACGGAAAACTGTTGAACTAATTTGAATACTTCAGTCTTTTGCCAAGCGATGGCGCTACAGAGCTAACCGTTAGAGCCGTTGTTTTTTAGTCCTGCTACGCGCGCGCGTGGTTGCTGTTGGTCCGAACATGAACTTTTGTTGAAAACTGTGACAGTGACTGGACGGACCTGTGTCCTGCTTGTGATTGGTGACTGCGGTTCGCGCCTGCTACGCGGAGAGAGGAAAGTGAGTGATAAGCCGATTTTGTTTACTCTCAACGTCCGGACACTCGAAAAAACGCGGACACTCGTAACGGCCCGCCATTCCCTTTGTTCTCGCTGTCGTTTTGAACTCCGTCTTGGCCAATGCATTTCTTACAGAGTTTTATTGCTTGTTCGCGATGTTCGCTCGATTTGTTTTGCCTGATAAGCATGCCTGGCTGTGAAATGCGACCACGGTGCCGTGATTTCACTAAATCCCCGATTGAGGACGTGAGGAAAGCCTACTCAGTCGTGTGGTTTACATTAAGCGGTGTTTTTAACGGCCGCCGTTTTTCGTTCGGTTTATATATGACTCCTGCTGTCACCGAGGCCAGTTTTTATACTACCCACGAATACTCTTGTACGATGACTTGTCTATGCAGTTCATGCACGTCTGTCTAGCCTTGCCGGAGCTATAGTGCCCCTGTCGTCGAACTTTCCCCGCGCCCACTGCCTTGAGGTTTTGCCCTTAAAGACGGACTGTTGCGGTGGTTGTTCTATAAAATGGCCCGCTCTAGCCCTGACCCTGTACGCGCTGAATGCGAGATGGTGTCCGCATTAGGCGGTGACTGTTGGCGGAGTCCGTTGCGCCTGTGGTCGTCTGCTAGTCCAGCGCCTGTAGCTAATGGCCGTGACGCATTCAGACGTGCGGGCTTCCATGATTGTCGGCGTGTGGCGTTTGCTCTTGGTTATGAATTTAGTCGCGGAGACCTATCCGAACTGACTTGCGGCGCTGACTGGCAGGGGTAAGAGGATCCCGCCGTCAGGCGCGGGCATTTCTTTTGGAGGTTGTTGAAGCACGTACAGTCGGGGACAAAAGTCTCCGGACCACGTGTTGCTCAAACGAAGCTTATAGCTCTACTATCAGACAGCGGCTGGAGACCGCACTTGTGGAGATGAAAGAACAAAAATTTAACTTTTACCTCCACAAGTGTGGTCTCCAGCCGCCGACTAATAGCAGAGGTATCGGCTTCGTTAGAGGAACACGTGGTCCGAAGGCTTTTGTCCCCGACTGTACCTGCAAACGGCCTCGAAGCTGTGCGAAGCGGTGTGTGTGTTTGTGTGTGTGCGTGCGTGTGTGCGCGCGCGTGTGTGTGTGCGTGCGTGCGTGCGTGCATGCGGCCACCTGGGGTTCTCTAACGCGCACTGGCATCGCACAGTACGCGGGCCTCTTGTGTTTCGCCTCGATCGAAATGCGACCACCGCGGCTGGGATCGAACCCGCGTCTTTCGGGTGAGCAGCCGAACACTGTAACCACTGAGCCACCGCGGCGGCTTGGATTATGAATACTGTCAATAGCGGGATTGAATTTGCGTGCCCACACCGTGTGAAAAGCCGTAAATATTTCTTCACAGTGTGGGCACTGTGGTTTGCAGAGTGAGTGGTACCATTGGTGGAGAGGTGTTAGGAGAGTATCTGTTTGTAGTCGCCGAAGGCTGTGTGTTATTCTTGTCTTGAGTTTTGTGAGCTGTGGGGTACGTCTATCTGGTCTCTCTGTAGGCCTGTAGGTGTTCGGCGAAGCTGATTATGGCTGTATAACGTGTTCCTCTTCCTAATCGGCTGAGGGGGAAGCCAGGTATAAGAGAGCTCGGGCCTGCCGGTGGGCGACATATCATCCCCACCCGTGTGTTACGTGTGCCCTGGAAACCATATGATTCAGGCTTATTTCGGACGATGTTTGGCTAACAGTGTGGGACCTTATTAATGGATTTGTCCGTTGGTTATATTTCTGCGCGAATTTTAATGTAAATGGTACTTGCTCGTGCGTCGCTCTCAGACCGCCCTAGAACCGTCCAGGTGCCGACAGATGCTAAGTAAGCGGAATATGCCGTTGCCATCTAACGCAATTTGCGCTTTGCCCGAACGGAAATCGGGACTCATTTTCTATTTTTACCCTGGTAGCGATGCGGATGCCGTTTGTCAGGGACACATTCCCCTTCTAATTTAATGAAGCATAATAATATACCTAGTTTAGCAGCCCGGATGATAACAGTCTTTCCGGAAAGATTAAGTTGACCATCCCAGAGTTTCTTAAACAGCCTAGTACAATGACGACGCGGCATAAACATGAGCAATTTTTAGCCCCAATTTTTGATCGCACTAACACATTTAAATGCAGTTTTTCCCCCGTACAGTTCCAGGAGGGAATTCTTTACCGCGTAACATATTTAAAAGCAATGATTTGATGAAAGAATTAGAAAGCCATATTTTGCATGCCTAATGTAATCCTGTTTTCCTTACAAACGAGTTACTTGTCGTGAAAGTCGCATTCCTATCATACACGAGATCAGCGGTTGCCATTTATTGCCTAGCAATTTTTCTCTTTTTTTTTTCTTCAGAAGTGTGTTATTTTCCTCCTTGTGTTATTTTTGTTGTATGCTTACACTTGTAAGCCCCTCCTGCTTGAGCCTATAAGCGTTGGCCTGCAGCATGTCCAAATAAATAAATAAATAAATAACAATGCGTCTTGGTTTCTCGTGGGACACGCATGATTGCGCCTGGAAACGAAGAGTGTGGTCCGCTTATTTAGTCCGCACATTTACTTCAGCGATCCTGACTTTATGTTAGAGCTTTCCGGCTTGAATGGATGCATTGCAGCTTGCTGGTCGAATAGCATCGTCGCGGAAAAAAATTATTTCCTTCCTAGTGGTCGCATTTATGTGAGAAGGAGAAACGAAACGTACGGTCGCGGTCAGAATTTCGCGGGACGTGGGCAACCGTGGCAAAACTGCGTTCCGCGTCACCTGGTGTCGCACGCCCGCCCTTCCGTCCCTGGCAGATATCTCTGTACCTTCATTCCTACCTTGCGCGTGCCATATGTAGATTGGAACAGGCGACAGGTGTCGCCTCGTTATCCGGCTAGCTTGTAGAGAAAGAGTAACGGATAGAGTGTTATAGAAAAATTGACCAGTAAGTATGCAGGAAACCAGGGGTCAAATAGACAGGACGGTTCGCTTTGGAGCCGGCCCGCTTCTCGGCGCGCTATTGGTCTCTTCTCCCCGTGACGTCAGCCGTTGGTGTGACGTCACACGGTGAAGCGCCCAATAGCCGCGGAAAAGCGAGCCGGCTCCAAAGCGAACCGTCTCATGGATGTATCCTCAGGACGCAAAAATAAGGAGCTTTAAAAGCGAGGTAAAAAAAAAAAAGTTAAGGGCGATAGCGTTCTTCTTTCACTGGCCAATCCATCTCAGTTCTGATTCTATGCCAGTTGTGATTCTATACCAATTCTGAGTCCGTTGATCTTCACTCCTCAATCTACTCTCATTCTGCGCCTATTCCTATTCCGACAACGAAAGTATGCATTGTGTGTCACATTGTTAGGACGCGGCATGTCCTGATACGACCACTGGCACAGTGGCGCGGAGCTATGCCTGCTGTTGTCCGAATCATTTTCTTCTTATTAATTGCCGCCGCGGTGGCTCAGTGGATATGGTGTTCGGCTGCAGACGCGGGTTCGATCCCGGCCGTGGCGGTGGAATTTCTGTGGAGGCGAAATTCTTGTGGCAAGTGTGCTGTGCGATGTCAGTGCACGTTAACCCAGGTGGTCGAAATTTCCGGAGCCCTTCTCTACGGCGTCCCTCCTAGCCTGAGTCGCTTTGGGACGTTAACACCCATAAACTAAACTAAACTTCTTAGTAATTTTTTTTTTGCGGAGCCATTCTTGTTCTGGCGTCTCCCTCTCCATCCCAACAAGTGGGTAGGAGAGAGGGTCAACGGGAGAGTGGGACAGTTGACATGTGGAAGGTGGAGAGTACCTGTCTAACATATCTCGGCGCAGTGCCTGTATGGTGACTAGAAGCTGTGCCTGTCTCACATATCTCGACGGACACCCGAGCCGCGCCATAAGGGAAGGGAGGAAGGCTGGAGTGAAAGAAGAATGAGAGAAAGAGGTGCCGTAGTGGAGGTCTCCGGAATAATTTCGACCACCTGGGGATCTTTAACGTGCACCGACATCGCACAGCACACGGGCGCCTCTTGCGTTCCGCCTCCATCGAAACGCGGCCGCCGCGGTCGGATTCGAACCCGGGTACTCCGGCTCGGTAGACGAGCGCCTTGCCACGGAGCCACCGCGGTGGGCCTAAAAAAACGTTCTCTTGACCTGTATAAAAAGGGTAAGGCAAATCTGTAAGGAATCGTTCCGTCGTAATTCAAGAGGCATCGCCCTACTCTTTGAAGCGAGATCGGGCATTCTTAGAACGCGAAGCTGCGTAGAGAAATTGAAGATGACGCATGTTTAGTGTGTGGCAAAACCGAACCAATTCGGAGGTCGTAGATTCGGGTCCTATCGGCGGCATGTGCCGATAGATGGCACCACAGGTACTAAATGACCCGTTTTGTGCCATTTTTGAAAATAAAAAAATATCTGTCCGTTGCAGGGTTAAAGTCAGTTTGTAGAAATTGGAGGAAATACTTGGGGCCCCTTTAAATTCACGTTAAGAGTGTGACACAATAGCGTATAAGGGTCCTTACCGTCGTTTGGGGGTGGCCTGGCGCCCCCTGTCGCAGACATCGATAAGCTTATTACCATCACGTACTTGTTTGTTACAGAACTGCGCGTATAATAATTGGGGATGCTAATTAGTGACCCTTTGTAACGAAGTGTTCCTGAAATGTAATTATCCCACTGTGCCGTGCGGGGTGCTCATACAAGGCTTTAATTTGTTCCGCTGAACAAACGTTCCTCAGTGGTGGAAAGTGTACAGCGTGCCGGGCTTTCCCCTCAAAGGACGGCACTTCGGTTCCGCTTGGCCACTTTTTTTTTCTTTTTAAAGAAACTGGTTTTCTACGTCACCACCCTCTCGACCAATCAGGATTTTCCAGACGCCGGCCTTTCCGCCGAACGTGACCTTTAACTCTGTCGTGGTAGACGAAAACGACGCACCGTCGCCGCCGGGATCCGAACCCACGTCCTCCGCTTGTCGCGTGCGGTGCTGTACGAACTGAGCTACGCCGGCTGCTGTACTCACTGTCTATTTTTTTTTGCAGGCTATTTGTTTTGCCTGTAGCCTAACCTTATGTGTGTTGATCAGCGCCATAGTTCTAGTAGAGCGATGGACGTGGAACGGCCTTTTAACGGAATGAAAACAATGTATAGTGAGTACTATATACAGGGTGTTTCACCAAAGAGTTTACACAATTTAAAAAAATAGGCGTTTCGAGTTAGAAGGGAGCTTTTTCGGCATATCATTGTCGGCTGTGTAATGCACCAGAATACAGCTAAGACGTGCTAACCAGCAGGCTGGTGGCCTAATAATTAATAGTTAACTTTTTAATTATTACTGTTAGGCTTCTTAATTATTGAGAGGTGTGTAGCCCACCGTAACTAATATGCACATAATTTTTTAGAATTTCGGAAATGCGGTTACCCTTGGCGCTGTGCCCCAACAAAGTTCGGCTACATCGCGTCAAAATACACACGCTTTCGAGAAGCTTGCAGGCAAAGCAACCTCTCCAGTGCACGTTACTCGTCGAAATAGCCAAAATTTGTTGGGCCACAGCGCCGAGGGTAACCGCGTTTTCGAAATTCTAAAAACTGACACGGATGTCAGTTACGGCGAGCTGCACGCATTCCAATAATTTATGAGCCTAGAAGTTAACTATTCAACATTAGTTAACCAGCCTACTAGTTAGCACGTCTTAGCTGTATTCCGATGTACTCACCGATGGCAATGCTATGCCGAAAACAGCGTTTTTCTAACTAAAAAAGCCTATTTAAAAAAATTGTGTCAAGTCTTAAGTGAAACACCCATTATATGATTTCTAAGTGGACTAAGTGCGTAATCACCGATGTGTCAGGAGAAATTCTTGAGGTTTTGGTCGCCAATTTTCATGTTTGGAATGTCGCTTTTTTTAGCAGCGATGCTGTTTAAGCCGCAGGCTGTTCTGTAAGTCGTTCTCAGCGGTGGCCGTGTTCGCAGTAATGAGGTCACCCACGGACGCCTGGCGCCCCCTGTCGGAGCGGACGACAACTATTTTATTAGTTGTGTGCTCCAAGAGGGGGTGTCAGGCGTCCATGGGTTGCACTGAAATAACCGATGTACATATCTGCAGCAGCCACTTGTAGGACCGCCTCTACCGGCAGTCACGAGGGACGTGGTGGCACATACGCTGAGTAGCGTTTTTATTTGCAAGTTTTTTTACAAGGAATTATTGGACAAGTCACTGAGCGCCAAGCGACCGTCGCTTTGTCGGAATTATTCGAAGCACCGATTCATTCCTTTCGTTCTGAGCTCCAGCACCATGGAAGCGTTCAAACAGAATCCCGTGCCGAGAAATATTTACATCGGGGGATGATATGGCTATTACTAATAACGGCAGGCTACAAATCTAATTGCAATCAAGCGTTTATCTGTAATTTGTTTGCTTATTTCGTGTATCCTCAGGGCCTGGGGCATTATAGAGGGGAGTGGTTACATAACAATATTTCAAAAACATCATACAGTGCAGCAAAGTAATTGAACTTCAGTAAAACATGGTGCTGGGCGAGTAGGTAATTCATACTTGGTGGGAAGACAGCGCAAAAAACGACAACCACAGGGGAGGACAAGACACAAAAGAACGTTCTTTTGTGTCTTGTCCTCCCCTGTGGTTGTCGTTTTTTGCTCTGTCTTCCCACCAAGTACAAAGTAATTGGCAGTACAGAAATGATGGCTTCTAGTTATACAGTAGTTACTAAGTTAACAATTAGAATTCAGTTAATGACTTCACATTAACTTGATTCGCCTGTTTTCTGGTGTCCGCCAACATTGGTGTTACTATGCCGCAGAAAGCGTCCCTTTACCAGAAAAAAAAAACAACAACCTATTTCTAAAAATAGTGTCTGGCTTCCGTTAAACCTCTGGCAGATCCCTCCCGCGCAAGTGCTACTTCTTTTTCTGCTAGGTAATGTCTACGTGCCCGTATATGTGGATTTGGTCATTCTGTACTGCTTTCTTTTCGGCCAATGTGTTCGCGTGCGGTTGAATTGCGTTAAATGCCACCGGCCACGTGAGGAGTGTTAGCACCTGCCACAGTGGGCAGGTTGTGATGACGTCACAGGGTCACGTGACCTAGCTCTGCCAACCACCGTGGCCCGCTGTGGCAGATGGGCCACCTTGTTAATTCGTTACACGGACGGACGGACACCGGCTTTTCCTGAGAACGGGACCTGTACTGCTATTGCACTAAAATGTCACGTGACCTCTCATGCATGCAGTATGAGTTCGGGGACCGTGCTAGACGAGCCACAGTAGTTGCGGTAATAAATGGTTTACTTCGTTCAGTGATTTACATTTAGGGTCCATCGTTTTCCGGAAAACCCAATTTTAGCTCAGTCTTAATCATGTTAAAAATCAGGTTAAACCCGGGTTCTGCCGCCGCGATGGCTCAGTGGTTATGGCGCTCGGCGGCTTACCCGAAAGACGCGGCTGCGATTCCGGCCAAATTTCGATGAAGGCGAGTTTACCCGCCGCGGTGGCTCAGTGGTAAGGCGCTCGTCTACCTCCACTACGGCACCTCTTTCTCCCTTTCCTCTAAACACTCCCTTCCCTTACGGCGCTGTTCAGGTGTCCGCCGAGATATGCGAGACAGATACTCCGCCATTTCCTTGCCTCAAAAACCAACCAACCAATTTCTAGAGTACCCGTTGTGATGGCTGAGTGGTTAAGGCGCTCATCTACCGAGCTGGAGTAGTCGGGTTCGAACCCGACCGGGGAGGCCGCGTTTCGATGGAGGCGAAACGCAATAGGCGCCCGTGTACTGTGCGATGTCAGTGCACGTTAAAGATCTCCAGGTGTTCGAAATTATTCCGGAGACCTCCACTACGGCACCTTTCTCCCTTTCCTCTTTCACTCCTCCCTTCCCTTATGGCGCGGTTCAGGTGTCTGCCGAGATATGTGAGACATATACTGCGCCATTTCCTTTCCTCAAAAACCAACCAACCAATTTCTAGAGTACCCGTCGCGGTGGCTGAGTGGTTAAGGCGCTCGTCTACCGAGCCGGAGTACCCGGGTTCGAACCCGACCGCGGCGGCCGCGTTTCGACGGAGGCGGAACGCAATGGGCGCCCGTGTACTGTGCGATGTCAGTGCACGTTAAAGATATCCAGGTGGTCGAAATTATTCCGGAGCTCTTCACTACGACGTTCCTCGTAGCCTGAGTCGTTTTGGGACGTTAAACCTCAATAAACCAAACCCAGTTTCTACCCGAGAACAAGCCTTCCAGGGAACTTGGTTTTCCCGTGTACTAAGCTGAGACCCCGCACGAAAATGAGCACCTGCCTTATATAGTGCTTAATACGGAAGCGTGGTGACTTCTGTCAACTGATCATTTTAAAGTTTTAGAGCGCAGCTCTTTGGCGTCCGTTCCTGGGTTTCGCGTCGTCGTCGGCGTCGGCGTTGTCGTCGGCCTCGTAGCCAGCTCCGCCCCCCTTTCATCCCCCCAGCGCTATCGGCGTCAGCGGCATCAGTCAGTCGCTGCTATCTCTTCCCTCCTCCCTTTATCGTGTTGTCCGCTTGCTGCGCGCGCTTCTGCCCCCATCGTTTGCCGCTGGGTGTACACGCCGCCCCCCTGCCCCCTCTTCCTGCGAGTCTCCGGTTGTCAAAGCGCCGGCTCGAACTTAATTCCTTTCTTCGCTCCTCCTCCAATGCAACCCCTGTGCGGTGGCAATCAGAGAGCCAGATCGGTGGCGGCGGATCTGTATATGTGCACCGCCCGAGCCGAAATTGCGAATACGTGTGAAAAATAAAAAAAAAAATTCTGTGATAGCGCATACATGTGTTGCTCGATTTCTTTGCCTCAATCTATCGAAAAGGTGAAACAGCTTATTTGCTGCGCTCAAATTTCGCATTAGGAAGTAACGTAATCGTCGGTAATTTTTTCTCTCCCTTTTTTTAACGCTTTGTATTATGCGAAGCATACTACTTTAGCTACCACTTCAGCCCTTCACCGTGGTTATGCGCCTCCAAATCACGTGACACGATGATGCCACACCACGTGACACGGTGACGTCACGACAGTGGAGAAACGGGGGCCCACGAGCTAACTCGTCTGCTGCCACGTTGCCCCAATACGTCAACCGAGCAGACTCAGCACTTTGCACCACAGGCACCTTTGACCCAGTTACCCCCACGTACTCAGATATACTCGATCATTACAGGGGTCAGCGGAAACGCTACCCAGCCCCACACAAAAGGCTCACCAAAGAGGAGGCGGTAGACTGGCGCAGACTACAAACCGGTACCTACCCACACCTTCACAAACTACACAAGATTTTCCCTACACAATATGCAGACGAATGTCCGTGGTGTCAGGGTACACCTACACTAGAACATATCACATGGACCTGCCCTAAGGCAGACTTAGAGCCAAGAATAAACCCGAGTGTGATGCAGTGGGAGCACTTGCTGGCCAGCGAGGACGAGGAAGCGCAACGATTCCTTGTGCGCCGAGCCACGATGGCAGCAGTCAAGTGCGTCATCCTGGACCAAGGATCGACCACGGCGCCCAGTGACCCGTAAGGGTCAAGAACACCAATTTATTGACAATAAAGTTTTTTCCATCCATCCATCCAAACGGGGGCCCACCTCGCGCCGTCGCTGTGGTTGTGCGCCTCCAAATCACGTGATACATGACGTCACACCACGTGACACGATGACGTCACGACAGTGGAGAAACGAGGGCCCACCTCGCGCCGTCGCTGTGGTTGTGCGCCTCCAAATTACGCGACACGATGATGCTTCGCATTCTCCAGGCTTAACCAAGTTAAGCCTCAGCCGTTTTTTTGTGGTGGTTCTTAATTTGAGATGAGGTTCGAAGAGTACGTTTTAGAAACGAGAAGCCAGAACACAGGTACTGACCAAATGTCTTACTGGCATCACTGTATCAAGCGCGAACCACGCTACGACGTCCTGCTCCGAGCATGTTCTGCGTTTGTTTAAAATGGTTTGGTTTAAACCAAACCATGTTTAAAATGATCGCTGGGACTCTGAATTAATAGGGCAGAAACAAAGGCAGGCAGGTCTTGCCCGTAGACGGAGGTGCTGCGCAGCATATGGCAATATTTGCGGCAACAAAATTGTAACAAACAAAAATCCCGATTTGGTAAAAGTTGCAGTACTACAACCTGCCGTTTCCATATTGTTTGCAAATCTTTGTGCAAAACAGGAGCATTTTAAGCCCTCAAGAAAAACGAGCACTGAATTATTAAATTGTCGTCTACTGCAAAATACCACCCGGAAAATCCAGAATTATGCAACATTTTCCGAATAACCCGATTTATACCCGGATGTGAATGAAAAAAAAATATGTTGCCCGATTTTTACCTCCTGAATTCCGCAAAAAAAAAAAAAGCCCAAATACGAAGAGGCCTATTTATCTGTGTTCGTACTGCGCGGCTAACAACTGACGGAATATTATTTGGTGGTTTACAAACACTATGTCTTTGGCAAATAGTAAAAAGATGCTTAAACGATTGCTCTATTGTTCGTTTTACTTTGTAGACCCATCAAGTCAATGCTTCATGGTTTGGAGCCTACTTCGCGTGTATGTTTTTTTTTGCTGCTCTTTAGTGCTAGGTTCCAGTGGAGTCCGCAGAAAGTGCTAGAGTTTCTGCTACGACATTTACTTGATTGTTCCTTTTTTGTTTGTTTTTCATGCAGATACAAGGAGAGGCAGTTAGTGTCCGGGCGGCTCGGCTTGCCTGAGACGAAGTCGTAATCTGGATTAGTGGGTCTCTTCCCGGGGGACCACTAACGCCCCGTCCCGGTTCGGAGAAAAACGAAGGCGCAGGATGAAAACCGGCAAGTCGACAGGAGAACCGTCTTAGAAGTCATCCCTGCCTTCTGCTGTAATTCAACGATTGGCGGTGCGGTGGCACTATTAGGGTGCATGGTGCTGAAGAATACGCAACAAGTGGGCGTTTTCGGTTGCCTCTCTCCACCTAGAGACAAGCCTTATGCATCGGTATGGTTTAGCGGAAAGAATCCTTGGCACTGAATTCTGGAACATTCTCTCCACCTAGGGTGTGCATCAGTGCGGTTTTTGTGGAAAGAATCCTTGGCACTGAATTCTGGGACATCGGGCAGTTTGCTAGCCTGCTGAAGGGCACTCGTTGAGAGCTACAGTTCTGCAACGTCACTTTGAGTTCACAAGACTGACAGGCAGGAGGTCGCGGTTGTTCACGTCCAAGATCATCTGCAAGATATCGACGGCTGTGGTCAAGTATTGTTTCGGTTGGCATAGAAAATACGTGTGATCTGCGGCGAAGAATTACAACCTGCTGGCGTTTGTCCGGGCCGTCCATTCACTTTCACGCTTCGGCTGGTTGCTAAACTGAAACGAGGGCTGCCGATATGAGTAATCCTTTCAGGGACGACGGCGATCCTGTCGCCAGTCGTCCGGCTTCAAACGAGGAAACGGCCACAGCTCGAGAGAGTACGACTCCCGATTTGGCGATACCGTTGGTGGCACAGAGAGTCGACATGCAGGATCCAAGGCAGCATCGCAACTTTCTGGAAAGACACTTGCTCAGCCAGGTACCCGATTTGAGGCCGGTTTCTTTCGGGCCCCTTGGCCACTCTCACACCCATGACGGTCTTCACCGTGGGACGCATCAAGGGCAACGACAGCGGCCCCTCGGACGGGCTGTTTCAGACGGCGACGTAGCGGCTGCCAGGGGAGCTGGCGCTTCGTTTAGAAATGACAGCCGTATGACCGAAGCTTGTGAGTCTCGGCAACGCTTAGAGCCTGCCATACCGTTTCTGTCGCCGACGTTCTCACCCGAGCCGGCGAAGACACCACCTGCCTGGCGATCTCCGGTTCCTCCTGAAGAGTCGAGTCCGGAAGTCTCGGGCCAACATTGTCACGTCAATGGTCAGGCCGAGTCCTCTGACACGAACGGCGGCCCGCTCGAAATCTCCCCACCTGAAGCGGCATCCTGCGAGCAGGCACGGGGGCAGGCTACCGCAGGTGAAAAAAATTTCTTGTCAGTGATAGTGCGCTTTTTCAAAAACTACCGCAAAAACAGACATTCCACGAAGAAAGACGCCAACGACAGGCTGTGTCCAACTGAAGTTGTCGTAGGCGAGAGAAATCAAGCTTCCAGCAGTGGTGTAGCAGATGCGTGCTTCTACACTGATTGCAGCAAAAAAAGTGCGCCTAATGGCGGGAAAAGCGGCAAGGGCGCCAGTGTTAGCCGACCGGAGTGCGGCTGGCAACTTCACTCCATTCCAGACTTGGTCAGGGACACTGTCCAAAGTTACTCGCGAACGCATTCGTTGCCAGAACTCTCGATCCCTCTTGAGCGCGTTACTACAGAAAGCCTGCAGGATCCGCGTCTTCGGGCCCGGCCATGGAGGGCCATGCGGCTCGAGTTGGAGCCCATTGTCTTTGATGTGGGCCCTGAAAGCAGGCGGTGCGAGTCTACCCAAAGAAGACGACACTTCAGTGATGGAGAAGGTGTTGAGCAGTATACGGCGGCAGAAAGCAGCGAGGCTGCGGTCAGTGTTAAGCCCGAGTTGATGGAAGTCTCCCTAGCGGAAACTCGACCGACTGCCCCAATGTTAGACCGTCCGCTCAACGTTGCCTCATGTCCAGCTTCTCCTGTTGGGGACGCGCGTTCTCCACGACAGTCGCCAGAGCAGGAGAGTACGTCATCTCCTACAGGGTCCGAAGCATCGGCCGGCTCATCTCTAGTAGAGCCGTCTTCACCGCAACGGCCGGCGAGTGCAGAGTTCCTCTGTCAGACGGTGGCCCAGTACCCGGCAACTACGTACTGGATTTCATTACCAGTACAGCTGCCGCAGATGACTCACTACGCACTCGTTCCCACACCAGTGGCGGCGTCAGGGCAGTCTCAAACTGCAGAGGAGTTGCCGAAGCCACTCGCGCTTCCTTCCTCGTCCGCTGTGACAGAGGCCCAGATTTGGTCTCCGCTTTCCTCGCCACAGCTGGTCCCGGTGCAGCAGAATCTGCCTCTTATGGAAGGCCAGTCGCTGTTGACTGTGTTGTCACCTCAACAAACAGCGCAGTTGCAACCTGTTCCGCCTTCACCTGCCTCTACTTCAGTGTGCCAGCAATCGCCATCGCAGACGCAGGTTCAGTCGGTGTCTGAACCGCGGCGACCACCGTCCTATCCGTGGGAACCTGGATTTATGTGCCAAGGAGAGCAGCAGGGAACAGGTTTCGCATCACAGCCACAATGGTCCAGCCATCCTGCAGGGACCCAGCTTCAGCCAGATTCAGCGTTCGCAGTTCCGTCGTCTTACCCCTGGGAGCCTGGATTTACGTGCTTAGGTGACCAGCAACGGGCAGAGCTGGCAGCATCACCGCAGCAAGATAGCGGCTATTTTCCGTTGCCGTACACGCAGCTTCAAGAATCAGCAGCGTCCCCACAGCAGTCGTCCAGCGCTTGGGGAAGTGCACCTGGGTATCATGCGCAGCAACCTGACCCCTGGGCTTTAGCATCCGAGAGTGAACAGCTGTCAGGGGAAAACTGGTTTTCATGGGAGTCGACGCAGCAACAAGTAGAGACTGCACCTGAAGTGTGGGAGTTGGGACCATGGGAATCAGAATTCGTGGAGTCGGGAGACCAGGAGCAGTGGGAACCTTCAACATCACAGCCTCCGCCAGAGATGAACCCTCACGCTTTGCGGCCAAGCCAGTGCCTGGCACCATCAGCGCCATGCGCGCGGCGGTCGCGTCGAGTACACAGCAAATGTGGACGGTCAGCCGTACACCCACAGGCTAGGTCATCAGCGGCGCTTCCACAACGTCCGCAAGCACAACAGTGTGCGCATTCACATCCCGACCTCCATGCGCCGCACTGCCGATTGCACACCCAGGGGCAAGGGTCGCAACAGCTGAGCCGGCGCCAACAGAAATCCACGCCCTCCTCACAACCGCCGATGGAGCGCGCGTATCATCAGCCGCAGAAGCAGCAAAAGAAGTCTGCCCAGTGCTCTTGCCAGACGCAGCACAATAAGCGTACAAACTCACGGGCGCCCCCGCCGCTGCCTCTTCTGCGAGATTTTCTTCCGCTGCCTCCACCGCCAATGCCACCAAGTCTGCCGGCACCTGCGCAGCCAAAATCACTGCAGCCTCCGCAACCGTGGCCACTGCATCCGCCAGCCTTGGTGCAGCCACCGGTGCAGACTCCGACCCTTGCATCTCTGTCACCGCAGCCCACGCCACTATCACCGCTCTACCCGGGATACTGTTACCCGCCCCAGTATTCAGTGGTGGTGCCCACTCCTGTGCAGTACCTTTCTCAGCCGTCTTCTTCCCAGCAAACACGGGGTCGCAACCAGGATGCATTCAGTTCGCCACAGAGGGGACAGCATGTGTCGCAGCCCCGGTCCTCGGGCCCTTCCGAGTCGGCTCCCCCACTGCCCCGGTCTCCACCACCCAGTCAGCCACCACCTCCGGCATCGACGCCACCGGAGTATGCGGGAGTGAGGCCGCCACTGCCGGAGTCCCCGCCGCCCGCTAGACCGCCGCTGCCGCAGTCGTCACCGCCCCGTCGCTCTGGAGTGCGCCGGCCGCTGCCCCAGTCGCCGCTACCCCGTCAGCCATCACCGCAGGGATCGTCAGCTCCAGAGTGCTCGGGAGAAGGGCCACCTCTTCCGACGTCCCCGGCGCCGCAGCCGCCGCCGTTGCCGCCTGGTTCCCCGCCGACGTCTTCGCCACGGCGTCCGGCGCGCCGCCGCGAGGGAAGTCCTGCCCGGGCTCCCTCCCAACGTTCTCGGCACACACCCATGAGGTCGGGTCGCATAAGAGAGCTTTTGTGCCAGCGCCGCCGCGCGCAGCGTGGCTCAAAGTCGCCGTCTGATGCTTAGAGCTCTCCGTGAGATTGTAACGGTTCGCTTTCCTTTCTTTTCGTTCTCTGATCGCGGCCTTCCGATGACATATGTTGTGGTGGAAGGCAACAGTAGAGAGTTTTAGCATGGCGCTGGCGTACTAGCCTAAGACTTGTGAATTATGGGACGTCTCCCTCCTGGACAGCGCGCGGGGCTAGACGGGCCCCCTGCTCGGGCGCAGCTGGCCTACGGTAATCCAGCACGCGTCTGTTCTTGTACGGCTCCGGTTTGCTATAACTCACTAATGACAGATGACCGAAAGATAAGAATGCGAAGTGAAACGTTACCCTCTAGTCGCCCAGAAATCGGGCAGCGTTTTTTTTTTAAAGTTCCTAGTATTTGTTGTATTTGTGCTTTTAGAAAAAGAGGGACGAGAGTTTGCGTTCGCTCAAAAGCGTTTGTTACTTTCAAGACGTGTGTTAAAGTCAAAGGGTTGACTTTGTTCGTTGTTATGTAAGTTATGTAAACGCCCTTAGTACCAAACATTTGTGATTTCAGCACGTGCAGGACGCAGTGCATTGTTTTGTTTTTACCTGTTGCGTCAGCTGGCGCTGTTTTAATTATGTGTGTTTTTCATTCGGAGAATCGTTTCTTGTTACAACTCCTCATTCTTTCTCTTTTACATCCCCTCTTCATCTCCAGAACAGGGTAGCCAGCTGGACGCCCTTCTGGACAACCACACGACCGTTCTTTTTTTCTCTCTCTCCCTCTCTCTTTGTCAAATGTAGCAGCTACGATTCCATTCCTTAGGTGTTATGTCAGAATTTAAATTGCACTGTGCAAGAATTCAGTTTTTTTTTTTGTTGTGCAAAGCACGATCTTTGAGTAAGCATTTGCAGGTGCGGTGATTCTGTCAACGAAGTAATGTAGATTGTACCACAGTGAATGTTCCAAAAATAGGGAGCTTTGAAACCGGGGGCACTCTAACGGTTCGTGGAATTGCGGAGCGCTGGTGCGCTTGCGCGGACCAATAATGCCCCTCGTGTTATTGTTCTGCGCGACTCCCCTAACCGATACGGCCCAAAGCTCCCTATCGCTGGGGAAACGTATGCGTTCAAAAACGCTGTTTTGGGTATCTGGTTGCTACAGTGAAGCCAAATACGTGGAAGAGAAAGCACTGTAGTGGTTCGAACAATCACGTACTATACTGCGGAAAATAAGTGTTCGCGAAGTACTAGCGCCATCTGGTCGGGGACAGTGTAGCGAATCTGTTTGTATTCCATTCCGTGTATGTTTACGACTTGAATTCGTTATTTGTTGAAGTGGCACCACGGCCCGTGTCTACTATTGTCTGAAGCTGAACGCTGCAGGTGCTTTGACTTAAGCTAAAGAGTAAAAAAGAAAAAAAAAGGATTGAGTAGAAAGGAATCGTTATCCAGTCCTGGTCTGCCTGGCGGGTACACCAGCTACACGAACAGAACGCTACGCCAACACTTCTGGAAAGGCACCTGCAGCGACTGCGAAATGAAGGCGCACTGCGCGCCCTCTATTGCGACGTTTATTAATATAGTGATTATCACAAGTGCTGTCGTATTCGTTCAGTATTGGATTTGAATGCATATTTTGATGTAGTGGCGATGGTTTTCGTGGGGTATTTTTCATGTCACCATGTGCCTTCGCCATTGCTTTGTGTCTCTGCAGCTAGTGTCGCGTGCCGTTTTTCTTAAAGTCGCCACGACTTTTGTATCGGATGTGTTTCGGATATTTTCGCGAAAAGCAGCGCGAAAAACATTTTGAAATAAACATTTTGCATCGTTTCTTTGTGTGTTCTTTTCTTTTCGCTCGCAAAAAAGGGCACCCGGAGACGAAAGTTCTGGGTCCCGAAAAGCAGCGAAAAGTCTGAAGTGCCATTAGTTAACCGGGTAAAGCTATCGTTTATTGGCGGTGGATTCCTCCGTTGAGGTGGACCGGCTTGTAGTTTTCTACAGGACGATTAGGTCTTGGTTGTCTACACAGGTTCTTCCGTCCTCCTGTGCGATCATGGCATTTGCTTCGAAACATGTGAGCGTCTACAGAGGTGTACGGTTGTCTACCTAATACTAGTTTTTAGGGTTATCAAAACTTCTAATTTTCATTCATTGCAGTTACACTAATTCAAGATTCCTTCAATCCTCCTCCAGTATGGGGAATTTCCTTTAATAAATTTTGCCTCTTCATTAATTGGACGCTCGCAAGTCGTTACGTGCACTAGTGACCTTAAGGACTGTACGTAAATTATTGTTCAATACATTGTCGTGGATTTCTACCATTCAAGGGACAACATGATTGACAGGGGTGCCATTGCGGACACAGATGTGAGCCATCATCATCAGCCTAACCACGCAATGTGAACAGAGCCGTAAAATAGCGGTTCCATTTTCAGTTCCATGTCACCGCCTCCAGCGACGCCATGCCTCTTTAAGGCTTCAGCCCTGACGGCGAGGGTGCGTGGCGCTGCATAGCTGAGAGCAACGTGCGACTGCGGGGTGGCCATCGTGTCATGTTTTCGCGCTGTTTCCAACTTGTGCCGTTCGTGCTCGTACGCTTAACCCTATACACCACCGAAATCAAATCGCTCAGGTAAGATGAACGTGCGTTCAACAAACTTATAAACGACCACGACGGCATTTCGGGAAGCGGATAAAGTCAAGGCGACCCTTCTGGCTTGGCGCTATTGCCTCCAAATTGCTTTCGAGGAGTGCCCAAAGTCGCAAATGGTATCGTCATCTTAAAGGTCAGTCATGAAATAACATTGTTGAGGTAGTTGGAGTCTTCCCCTATAGTAGAATGCCTCGATGCCAATACGTCCGTTTAGTAGTGTGAGGGCGGTTGTTTTGTTGGAAGTATGATCATGGAAGACAGTTGGGCTAGTTGGTGTGTATTCGTTAGTGACTGCGACGAATACACACCAAGACACCATTTTTATTCTCAAGGAGTGGCTAGACATCTGGTATGGTCACGAAGCGGATAAATTTTTTTTTTCTGGAAAAAGACTGCTACGCCTGGCGGCTGTGGTTAACAACCTTTTGACCCATAGAGCCGAAAATTCAGCCTTTCGCAATAATACAGCGCAGCTACACAATTAAGCCTGTTAAACAAGATCGCGTGGTCATCACCGCAGACGGCGACGCTGAATATCGCGTTGTGCTACATCATGGAGGTGAGCATCCCCTCGTGTTCATGACGAATCCGTTGCCTCGGCCCCAGGTCGTATGAATTTATTTGAGCAGGCCTGAGTGCCCAGCGCTCAATGTTCGCAGGCGACTGTTCCTTCGAGCGTAACTAGTGAAAAGATAACCTATGCACGCCCACATGTTCAAGAAGTATCTTAACAGCCACAGTACCCACGGTTGCTGTGCGTTATGTTTGGCAAAGGTTCTATAAATAGCAGGGGAGAGAGATTAGTACAGCTCGCAGATAGATATAATTTACGGATCATGAATACCTTCTTCCATAAACGAGAGAACAGGACGTGGAAGAGCCCCAATGGCGAGAGTAAAAATTAAACAGACATCATATGCGCTCACCCTGACATCGTGCAGGCTGTGGAGGTCCTCGGAAAGGTGCGTTGTAGCGAGCACAGAATGGTAAGGTCTGGCATTAGCTTAAATTTGAGGAGGGAACGGATTGAAGAAACTAGTGAAGCGGAAGCCCATTAAGGGGTTAGCGGTAAGAGGGGAAGCAGTGTAGCTCAGTATCTCGCTTCAGAAGAGATATTCGGCTTTAACTGAGGAAGACGATATTAATGTTCAAACAATTAACGATAATCTCGCAGCTATCGTTACGGAGGGCGGCGTAGAAGTAGGCGGTAGGATGGTTCGACAGGATGCTGGCAATTAAGCTATCTCAGGAGACGTAAGATTTGATTAAGAAACGCCAAAGCATGAGGGCGTCTAACCCTACAGACAATAGAGTAGCATAGCTATCAGAGTTAATAAATAAGTGCAAGGTAGCCGACATAACGAAGTATAAAATGGACAGACTCGAACATGCTCTAAAGAACGAAGGTAGCCTAAAAGCGGCGAAGAGGAATCTACGCATAGGTAAAAACCGGATGTATGCGGGAAGAGACAAAGAGGGCAATGCCATTAGCAATATGGATAAGACAGTTAAAGTAGCCGAAGAGTTTTACACAAATTTGTACAGTAGCCAGTGCAATCAGAACATTAATGAGAGACAATAGCGCACAGCAATTGGGCATCCCGCCAGTAATGAAAGAGGAACTAAAGAAAGCCTTAGGAGCAATGCAAAGGGGGAAAGCATCAGTTAACAGCAGATCTGTTCAAGGACGGAGGGGAGATTGTGCTAGAAAACTAGCCACCCGGTATAAGCAATGCCTTACGATCTCGAGCCTACCAGAAGCTTGGAAGAACGCTAACATTATCTTAATTCGTAAGAAAGGAGACGTCAAGGACTTGACAAATTACAAGCCGATCAAACTACTGTCCGTTGCCTACATGTTATTTACTAAGGTATCCGCTAATAGAAACAGGACAACCTTAGGCTTCAATCAACCAAATTGTAAGCCAGGGTTTCGTAAATGATACTCCCCAATAGACCATATACGCACTATCGATCAGGTGATAGAGAAATGCGCAGAATATAACCAACCCCTATATATAGCCTTCGTTGATTACGAGAAAACATTTGACTCTGTGGAAACCTCAGCAGTAATGCAGGCATTGCAGGACATGCGCACTGGTGGTGTACGGGCTCCCTGTATTGTGGTGCGCACGCGCTGATTGGTCCCGGTGCGACAAGCGCGCGCGCAGCTACCGGGTACCTGGCGCCATCTGGCGTCCTCAAGGCAATCTGCGCTTGTGCACTGACGGGGCGCTGGCTACCACTACTCCGGTAACGGTCACACGGTACACGGTATCATAAAGATGTCTAATGTTATCGTTCCCATTGCGTCTTTCAATTTCATTCCGCCGTCGCTTTTAGTAGACACCTTTAGCATACCGTGTACCGTGTTGCCGTTACCGGTGCCGGAGTTCTGGGAGCCCGCGCACAACCAATGAGCATACGCAAATCGCTTTGACGGCACCAGATGGCGCCACGTACCCGGCAACTGGGCGCGGGCCTGCAGCATCGGGAAAAATCAGTGCGCGCCCACCGACGGTGGACGGGCTCCAGGTACTCCGGTAACGATAATGGTAACACGGTATGCTAAAGATGTCTAGTATCTAATGGCAATGGTAACGTGGTACACGGTATGCTAAACGCGAAAGGGGAAATGTAAAAGCGAGATGGAAGCCAGTACTGCTAACAAATATTTACCATCACATCGTGTATACGACCACACCTATATTTTCTTATTGTGCTAAGTTTTCCAGAAAACACTGAACAAGCTAGATTGAAGAAAGGTGGTTTCAGTGAAATTTGCTCACAGTTGTTGACTGACTAATGTCATTCGACATTTATTTTGTTCGTGCATTCGTTTGCAAGCACCGCAGCCTCATCAACGCCCATTTACAGTAGTGGGTGTTATTTAGCACCAAAATTCGTCACTAGAGAGTTATAGCATATCGTTACCGTGTTTACGTTACCGTTTACCGTGTTACCGGACGCCGGAGTTTCCGGTTAGCGCTGCGCACTCTAGAAGACGTTTTAGCATACCGTCTCTCCCGTAACAAGTTACCGTAAGGCGAAAACGAATGATGATGATGGTAGATGCCCCAGCATTAATTACAAACAGAAATAAGCATGCGTTGAAAGCATTTCTTTACAGTGAGGTGCTACATGCTCTTTAATCATCTTTTTCTCTGTATATACAGACGTGCTCACTACTTTTCTGCTAACGGCCGGCTCAGTGGCTTCAAAAGTACCCTGACCAGTAGACAAGTTTACTACACAGAACGCACTAAGCTTGTGTACGCAGCGCTTACTGCGTTGCGAATGTTGTAAAAAACGCAGCTACAACACCTTCTGTTTGCCGCGCGCAGCGTCGCTTCTTTGGATGTTTGGATGCACGACTTCGATGTAAACATAGTGGCGCCATCTGGTGACAGTAAGTCAAAGCACGTGAACTCTGGACTGGAGAAACTTTTTTTTTTCTGAATTTAGTGGTGAATATGACAAGCATTACTAGAATGTTTTTGTTTTTCCAGGAAGAAAACTATGAAAATAGAAAGAAAAATGTTAAAGCTGGCACAAAAGCTACAGTGTTGTTGCTTCCTTGGCTACGCGCTTGGAGGAAGGAAAATTTGCGACGCGGATAGTTAGGCTTAAGTGCTCGAAAATCACAGAATTATCTCAACAACATGGGCTAGTTATCACTTAAACCTCGACGTATGGGTGAGAGTATGCGAAATAAAAGCGAACCGCTACCATTTGAGTGAGCTGTCGCATCAAAGAATCCAGCGGTGACATGCATTTATTCCGAAACGGGCGAGCAGGGCGCCGCCATGTTTGTTTACAAGCGAACGCTAACTCTCTCCGCAACGCTAAAGAGTTTCCGTAAAGTGTTACCGGCCCGGTAATGGGCGCGCATGCGCAGATGTCGCCAGCCGAGCCCGGTAAACGGTAACCAAGCCCGGTAAACGGTAACGTAAACACGTTAACGATATGCTATATCTCTCTATTATCTGACTGTTCGTCCGTGACCTTAAGTTGACTGTTTCCGTCAGCAAGGACCAAACATTTTTCTTTTTTTATTTTCATCTGCGGATGAAACGGCAGCGAGACTAAAAGCAAGGGCGAAAATTTTTGCTCGCATGCAAGGTGGTCCGACCGATCAGCGAAATGTGCAAAAATTATCTTCAGTACGTGAGCATGCGTATGTGCGCCATAAGATGGCGCCATTGCGTAGCGAAACTCACTGTTTCTACAGCTGGGACTTTCTGCGTCGTCGGAAGCCACGCTGAAAGAAAATGCTACCGCCCTTGCGCAGCGTACAAAAAACGTCAACACATTTGACACCTATTTGTGCTTTAGTGATAGGCAGAAAGAGAAGGAAAATATCTTCGTGTCAAGGCATAAAAAGATGATATACGCGTCTTGTCTTAGGTGAAAGAGAGGGAGGTGTCGTGAATCTTCTGGTAAGACAAGATATATCTATCCTTGTCCAGAATATGCACATGATCATGCGTTTGCACACGGGGAGGCAATTTTTAGCGGTCAAAGCAGAAAAGGAAATTTCCTGGTGTAGGGAGAAGCACGATTTAGTTCCAGGTTTAATCGGGCAAACTGTCGTGGCAAGCCTCGCATCATCGCTCAAGTAGTACACACCGAGGCCTATAACGCCACTGTCCTGAAAACACCGCATCGGTCTTCAGTTTCAGAATTCAAGGTAAGTCCATCTTTGCGAGCCTTTAAAAAGCGGCCTAAGAAGCATTTGGATGACCTCGGTGGCTCGATGGTAGTGGCGCCGTGCTGCTGACCCGATATACGCGGGTTCGATCCCGGTCGCGGCGGTCGAATTTCGATGGAGGCGAAGTCTTAGAGGCCCGTGTACTGTGCGATGCCAGTGCACGTTAATGAACCCCGGGTGGTCGAAATTTCCGGAGCCCTTCACTACGGCGTCCCCGTCAGCCCGAGTCGCTTTGGGGCGTTAAACCCTCATAAGCCATACGCATTTGGATGAATGTGTGTGGTTGTCTCTTGTTCGCTATTTTATAGCTTCAAAGGGTAGCTCGTAACTTGAGAGGCATTCTGAAAATGCTTAAAGCTGGTTCCTTTACAATTTGGTAGAACGTGCGAGCGATGCACTTCGAAACATAGCCAATACATTTAGGGACGTGCACCGCCCTTCAAGCTGCTTCTACGGGTAATAACCAGAAAAGTGAACCTTAATTCCTGCACAAGCCGCGTTGGGGTTTTGGAGCTCAGATGCAGGTTCCAAGTTTGCGTGATTCAGGCCGGCTGCAGCGGCTGCATCCCAATAAGGGGGAAATGCGAAAGCGCCCTTGTGCTGTGCGATGTCGGTGCATTTTGAAGAAGCCTAGGTAGTCAAACATAATCAGTAGTCCTCCACTACGGCGTACCTCGTTGTCTATGGGCAGATATGGAAAGTTAAACCACGCATACCTATTTACCCTGCTCCATGCTGCTGGATGTGGTTGTTAAACAGTGGTTTCCAGCGCGAAGGCACCGCTTAACGTCTCACCATCACAATCCGAACGACGCCGGTGACGCGTTATGGCTAAGTTTGGCAGGGGCTGCAGCGACGTTGAGGACCTCTGTTTTTGCCTGTACTCACTTCTTTTCTATTCGAAATGTGCACCGGTAAAAAAATGTCTTCCTGCTGTGTAAGGGCGACTTGTGCTTTCAATAACCCTGCAATGGCAAAGAAACCGATTGATGCTGGAATTTCGAGCTGCTTTTTTTTTCTTGTCACTAGAATACATCCGGCAGTCCTTCAACATTATTGCGTCATCATCGATCCGCCGGCTGGACAGCGCCTTATCATTGCGCGGCGAAGCGAAACGAGCGATAATAAAGGCCGATTCACACGACGGACCGTTCGTCCGCGGCCTGCGCAGTACGTGTGCATACGTCAGCACTTTGAGAGGCGCGCTGTCGGCCGCCATCCATCCATGCATCTAGCGCGCCTCTCAAAGTGCTGACGTATGCACACGTACTGCGCGGGCCGCGGACGAACGGTCCGTCGTGTGAATCGGCCTTAAGCGGATGTGCTTCAGAGAGAGAAAAACTTTATCATGGCAAGTGTGTTTAGACCCCCCTTGGGTCCCTGGACCACCGCACGGTCCCACTCTACGTCGTAACGTTGCTAATAAATTGACCGGGTGCACATAATACGTTTTACAATTTGCCTAACTATGAGTACACATCGAATGCATGGTGTATCGTTCCTTGAATTCGTATCTCGCGCCAAACACTCCTCATCACCCCTCGTCGTGCCAAACACGTCAAAAACTCCTCAATTTACAATATTTAAGCATGATGAAATCGGACGCGTGTTTTCGTTTTCAGTTTTTCTATGCTTAGGTTTATGGGGGTTTGAACGTCCCAAAGCGACTCAGGCTATGAGGGACGGCGTAGTGAAAGGCTCCGGAAATTTCGACCACCTGGGGTCCTTTAACCTGCGCTGATTTCGCACAGTACACGGGCCTCTAGAAATTCGCCTCCATAGAAATTCATCCGCCGCGGCCGGGATCGAAAACCTGGGTAGCATTAGCCACCGGTAGCTGGGACATTGAACCCGTCGCCACCCATCTACATGCGGACTTCTAATGTGTCCGTCATGTATACAATACAATGTTTATTCAACATCTCGGACATGTCAGGGGCACGTGCAAGAAGCCAGAAGAAGGCTTGACTAAGGCCCGTACCCCAATACATGGGAAGCAAAGGCAGCGCATGAGGACATTTTCTAAGCACAATGTGCAGCTACATGTTGCAGTGGTTAAAAATAAATTACAAATAAAAATGGGCGCCAGGTGAAACACTACATGATAGGAGAACGCACACAAGTCGAACATGAGCTACATGATAATGAAGCCCGCTGTAATGAAATGATTATTTTAACATGGTGAAGAGTAGACAAATGCAACATGATGCAACGACGTCAGCAATAAAGAACATAGCAAAAAGTAAATGCAAAACAGTATCAAAATTTAAAACATGGCGACATTTCAGTTCCATGCATATTTATTCCGCAGGCTCTTCAATGAAATAGACTCGATATATGTATTACTGTCCCTCTCGAAATCATTCAACAATGTTGGCAGTCTTAATCTGGGCGCGCGTTTGGAAACGCAGGCTTTTAACTTGGCTCATTGAACGCTCTAAACCACGTGAGGCCCGACGGCATCTGCACTCGAGTTTTTTCTTAACTTGCAAGTAGTAAGTTGTGGTCTTTATCATTCCGAAGCTACACATGGGGTATGAGGGACGCCGTATAGTGGAGGGCCCCGGAGGGCCCCGGACCACGCCACCTGCTCTTCTTTAACGTTCTCTGTCATTGCGCGACGAACGGGCGCCTTTCGCATTTCGCCAGAACTAGAACGCGTCTCCGAACTTTAATAAAATGCAAAGGTGACGTACGCGCTGCGATCCTACTCGATCTTGTGAGCTGATAAGTATTCATTTGTGCGGGTGTATACTTCCTCAGGCATGACCTTTCACGTCGAAGCATCGTCCTACAAGTCGGCGTTATGGCTTTATCAGCCGTGCGAATTTGATTTTGTGATATGGTTCAGATAAAATATTTCGCGGGGGCCGCCGCGGTGGCTCAGTGGTTATGGTGCTCGACTGTTGACCCGAAAGACGCGGGTTCGATTGCGGCCTCGGAGGTCGAATTTCGGTGGACGCGAAATTCGCGTATACATGGGAGCATGTATACGCAACCAGTTGTGTATACATGGGCGTTCGCCTGCTTACATTTAAGGCGGAGGTCAGCTGTCCCATCCACCTGCTTTTCCTTTGTGAGCAAAGCATTCTCATTCCCGCTGTCGTTTGAGCTATAGTAAGCACGCTTTACCATCCTATTTTTGAAGCGAAAAGCTTCACTAGGCTAGTCAACACCACGGTTTGCGTGAGCCGGAGGACAGATTTGCCACTTCTGCGCATGCGCGAAACCGAGCGGCGTCGGCGCAGGTGGCCGCCGCCGCCGCTGACTTCTTCGCCTGACCTTTCGCCGCCGCCGCGCGCTACTGCGCATGTGTGCCGCCGCTTCTCCTCCTCGCCACCGTTTGACCTTTCGCCGCAGCCGTGCGCAGTGCGCATTTGAAAGGAGGGGTATATAAGGCGCGCTTGGCCATAGAACAGGCGCAGACACTCTCCATGGAAGGAGAAGAAGCAACAGTCGGACGGCGTAGAAACACCGATCTAGAAGTGGTAGCCTTTGAGTTATCTGAAAAGCAGCGAGAGCTTTTCGCTTCGAGATATCCAGGCTTAACCTTAGCTAAGCCACAGCCAATTTTTTCTAGTGATCTGAATTTTCACTGCAGATGTTGAGAATATTCTTTGGAATCACACGCCATCAGTGACATATACAGCATCTGAGAAAGCTCTATAGTTGTATACAAGATTTTATGAAAGAAGTATAGCTTTCCTTTGTAGTCGCGTGGCTGCTCTTGGATGAGTGCCAACGAGTAATTTCTGCCTTACTGCAAATCTACTCCACCTTGAGAGACTTCCCTAAACATTCAACCAACACCCCTTCCATTTCGAGTTAAACAAGTCACTCTCGCTCTATAGTATGCTAATTGTCCCTTTTAAGCTCAGTTGGTGGAGTGCCTGATCCAGTGAGGTGGTGTTCCTGGTTTCGAATCCAGGGTCAAGACACATTTTTCTTCGATTGCGAAGTTTCTGTGAAAACTTTATAGCTTTCCTTTGTAGCCGTCTGACTGCGCTTGGGTGGATGCTAATGAGTAATTACTCCCTTATTACTAAAAGTATTTGCGCTATGATAGATAGAAAAGTGTAATAAATTTGCATTGTAATAATATATTTTCGCATTTTCCCCTACAGGCAGGAGACGAAGCGGAATTCCACCCGCTCTAAGTGCGACTCGGCGACAAGTTCTCATCCCGTGCATCTTGCTATCAAGGAACTCAGACGCTTGCGTGATCGCCAGAAAATGGATAATAACCCGCCACCTGCGAAGGTTCCTCGAAGAGCTGACAACAACGAGCCTCCGGAACGCGAGTTGTCACTGGCAGAGTGTCTTGGCAACCTTCCCCCGTTCCTTCAACCCACAGACCATCTGGAGGTCCGGTTCTCACCACCTGCCACTGAAAAAAGTGACGTAGTTCCTGAAGCGCTGCTCCCAAAGCGACACGCTGAGGCTGCAGGAGTTTCGAGGGAGAACGCCGCTGAAAACACAATCGATCAGCGGGTTCGCCATGAGGCTGGAGGAGCACGTCTGCTAACCTCTGAGTCATTAAGAATTGTGCAAGACACCAGGGCCGCTTTCAAATCAGAGCCACGTACGAAGGCACATGGCATCACTTCTGGGGAAGCTCCTGTAGCAGATAAAACCAAATACGAAAGGATTCAAGGTGAAGATAAAGGAATATGTAAAAGCGTAACTGCCTCAGGAGAGCTTCCAGGAAGAATTAGTACCAAGGAGGAGCTTTCGTCGGCCAACGCAGATCAAGGTACGGCAGTGAGAAGCACAGTAGGAGGATGGAATTACTCGAATCTCCAAGAAGAATCCACGGCCCAGGCAGCTGGCACTATAGCAACGGATGTCGACGATAAGCCGAGCCAGAAAAATCGCTGGGCAATGTGGCGAGAGTGTTTGGCCAATGAGCCACTAACAAAGGGAAAACAACAGTGGAGGCCTGCACCGATGGACCCCGGGCTTGACCCGTTCTCGCGAAGCATCATGCGCATATTCAGAGATAGGCAGGAGATAGCGATGGGCATCTCCAAAGAGGGCAACGTCCCATCGACGTCCCAAGAACGTCCCAAGGACGTGCAGGAAGCGTCAAAGAAGTCGCTTACAGGACTCCGCGCTACAGGACGTCAACTCTTTGTCGATGATTTGCAAGCCGTGTCGCCTACGCCTTCGACTGTACGGGCTTCTGAAAGTGGTCAGGACTCTGCACGTCTCAAGGCGGCTACAGAACCTTGCGACTTCAAACAACAGTCTAGTTCGACGAGTTTATCGGCCGTCAGGAAGATTGACTTTCTAAAGGATGTTTCAGTGCCTAAAATGTTGTCACGACTGCCCAAAACTCCCGTATCCATCGTCGCTGTACCTCCCAGACAACCTACACTAAGGATGTTTGACTTTCTAAAGGATATTTCAGTGCCTAAAATGTTGTCACCACTGCCCAAAACTCCCGCACCCATCGTCGCTGTACCTCCCATACAACCTACACTACCTTGCGACCTCAACCAAAAGTCGGGCTCGGTGGTTATGTCGACCGCCAGGAAGATTGACTTTGCAGAGGACACTTCACCGCCCACACCGTCATCATCCCTGCCCAGATTTTCCGAATCCCTCGTCGATGTACCTGCCAGGTCATCAACTAGTGATTCCGACGAAGAGTCGAGTTTGTCGGGTTTATCGGCCGTCAGGAACACTGACTTTTCAGAGGACGCTTCACCGCCTAGAATTTCCTCATCCCCACCCAGAACTTTCGGACACCTCTTGAAGCCCCAGCCCATACTTCCTAGTCCAACCGGAGCGTTGTCGCAGTGGGTCGGGAGATATTTTGACTTTTCTGGGCAGAGTGGGTCGGTCAGTCAAGAGACTTCCTCCTTCCAGGAGCGCTCGGTGGGCAAGCGTGACCTGAGCAGGAACTTGGACTCTGGCGAAGATGATACAGCCGTTCAGTCCCCTGTTCCCAAAAGACGTGCTGAGCATACGGAAGGTCTATACTCGCCGAAAGCAACATCCGATACGAGCACTTTGCCTTCAATACCGGAACCTTCAACGGGTGAACATCGCTCGGCGTTTGTGATGTATCCTGGTGGTGCAGCGTGGCGGAAGCTAAGTGTAATTCCACGTGTGGTCCTCCCCGTCATGTCACCCACGTCTCCACCAGTGATGCCCGCCAGCTCGTCATCGGCTGGGAGTTTACGGGCGGAGCCGAACGCCTCTACAGGACCAGACGCAGGAAGTGTCGTGGTACGCCGGGACCGGACAGGCTCAAAGTTAACATCAAGCAGAGACACCGCCGTCTCAACTAGTTCTTCAGCGGCAAGGAGCAGCGATAGTGAGATTCGCTTCATAAACTACGACATTTCATCAGACAGTGTCTTCGAGGCCGTTGAAAGTACTGCGGGGAATGATTCTGTACATAAAAATAAGACTGAGAATCCAAGCGACGGTGGCGCGAGTAAATGGGACTTCGTGTACACCGGGTCAAGTCATAAGCCCAGTAGCCCACGCAAATCCCATCATGACCAGCAAGACTAGTGACTCCGATGTAAAATTCCGAACCGTGGACCGCGATACCGCTCTTTCGCCCATCGCTACAGCCAAGACCGATACGGCTGCCTTCGTCACTGCACGCGCTGGAATCAGTAAGCCTCACGTTGACAGTAACAGCGGCAGCGTAGGTGACATGTTCATTTCTAAATCTCCCAAAGTCGGCACCATAACCGAGCAAGCGAGGCCATCGACGTCAATTGGTGTTACAGGTGCTGACCCTCCCGGGAAGGCTGGTATAGCTGGCGCTTTGGAGAGCGAAGTTATGATGGAAAATGGTGGCTCGGGGTTTCCTAGCACTGATGGCCACGCGTATTCCGCAGATTCAGACCACAGGAGCGACTCCGTCGCAACTACCAGCTCCACAATTCAAACAGACAATGAAATGACCGCTCTCGAGTATGTCAGGGCTCAGAGGATCAAAGATGCGCAGAGTAAAAAGGATACAGGGTCAAGTAGCGATGACTCCTGGTCTAAGAGCCCGGATGGAGGTTTATAGGCGCTAGGATACAGCGCCGATCAAAAGGAAGATGTCGATGAGGATTTCGACTTAGCCAGCGCTGACTGCGTTGACTGGGTCGATCCCGAAGCGCCGGCACTCCAGGCCGTCACCCTTAGGCAGAACCTATGACAACACCATTGTACGAAGACGTGTTGATAGCGTTGGCATTGTGCGGTGTGACATGCGTGGCCGGAGTTCGCAAGCACCATGACTCGGACACATTTGCATACGCTGCGTATTGTGTGGTTTTGTAGGAAATAACACTTGGAAATAAAACAAAAAAAATAATCCTTGAAGCATCTACCGCATGCCTATAGTCACGGGCTGTCGTAAAGAGCTTGTAAAAATAACACGGTAGTTGTCAATCTGACGCACCCATTCTCCTATGCGGCAGTGGAGTCACCTTAACAATCGACATTTGGTGATGTGGTGAAGTCTACATTGCAGGTTTACAGTTCTCCTAACATGACCACTGGTTGACAACGTGGCGACGCCCGACATGCCGCAACTTTCCGATGAAAACCATAAACCATAAACAAGCTCTAAACATTAGTGTGCAACGTGAAAAATAGAAATTTTTGAAACGGTAGTTTGGGTCTCGGTCGGCGGCAGCTCTGTAGTGCACCTTGAAGCCAATGTCCGCTGCAAACCTGGATTACCACAGTATGGTGACGTCAGCGTTGCCAGCAAGCTCTGGTTGTTCCTCTAAAACCCACGGTGTGCGGTGACGTCCAAAAGTCTGGGGAAGTTCACCTTGACGTCACTTTATCCGATTGGAGAGCCGAGCGGGTGCTCGAACAATATTCAGTTATATTGAAACATTTTCCACGTAATAATGCTTGTGACTGAAAATTGCTACAAGGCGTCTCCTTACGTCCGTTAAGCAAATTGTATCGTTTGTTTGCGTTCAAAATATTGTGTGTGTACTCCTTTAACACTACGTCGCACATAGCGGTCCATGCCAAAACTTCAGGGAAGGTTTTCGTCTGTTAATAGATAACGTTTATCCTCCTCCTATCACAACTTCTTACTTCCATCGCCTATATGTCGAACGACTGCTTACAACATCGAGCTTCTGCGTTGTTGTTGTTGTGACTGAGAGAACGATGAAAAGGAAATTGCACGGGCCTGCCAACTGGCTCCAGCCGAGTCACCACCGCTGCCACGTGCAGATAGAGGAGAGTAAAAGATCAGAGGAAAGAAAAAAAGGAAAGAAAATACGCGCGTCGCAGCAACAACTGCGTCCGCCGGAGCGGACGTTGCTGAAAAAAAATTCAGGGGGCACTTTGGCTCTAAAGTGCTGCAAGGCGAAAGCGTTTCCTGGCCACTGTTTCTTTATTTACCTGTTTATTTTTCATATTTTGTTTTTATTTATTTTTGCTCCTTTTCTTAACTTTATTTTTTCTATTTTTATTTCCACATCTTATTTTATTTTGTTTTATTGTTTATTTCTTATTTTTATTTTTTATTTTCCTTTTCTTGACTTTACTCTTTTTATTTTATTTATGAAGCCCATGCATTCACTAGATGCGCCTTTATTCATGCTGGAACCTTGACCCTTTTAAGCAGTGACGCCGAAAGGCGGACGAATCTGCCGACGCGTCTGTGGACACGGCTGCCGACGCGTCTGTCGACACTCCTGCCGACGCGTCTGCTAACGACAGTATGAGGCATTAAAGGCTGTCGCCTTAAAACAGATAAGCGGCCGATGCCGCGCTCGCCGAAGAGAGAACAGACACAGCTCCTGCCCCCATGCACATAGCCCGTAAGAGGCGCCCGTGCGCTGTGCGATGTCAGTGCACGTTAAAGATCCCCAGGGAGTCGAAATTATCCCGGAGACCTCCACTACGGCACCTCTTTCTCTCTTTCTTCTTTCATTCCCACCTTCCTTCCTTCCCTTACGGCGTGGTTCAGGTGTCCACCGAGATATGTGAGATAGATACTGCGCCATTTCCTTTCCTCAAAAACCAATTTACCAATTTATTTATAGCCCGTACCTCGCTCTAACTTCGGTGTCATGAGATGGGGCGCGGGGTCAAAAGGAATAGGCCGCGAAAGCGTGACAAGAAAGCATCTTAAAATGGCTGGCGTGGCAGCTTACTCAAATACGCAGTAGACGACGCCAGAGTTGTGATGAAGTCGCAAACAACGACGGCGTACATTCGCGCTACGGGAATTACCATGTATGCAGTCGAGGTGGAGCGTCGTGCTCGGAACGCTGCCCATACGCGGAGGCAGCGCCACAAACCTGCGCCAGATCGAACGCAGGACGAACGCTGTCGGAACGCTGCCCTTAAACACGCTTCACGACAAGGAGCTCGAGCGCGTGCCAACGCATTTGACGTACTAAAACACTAATTGTAACCCTGCGGAAACGGAAACATTTGTCACGCACTAATGAAAGACAGAGTGTAGAGCAAGCTGTAAAAAGGATGACCTCTCTAGCACCAAAATTGTAGGGGTGACAGAGTAGAATGAGCGAGAAAAAGAACTGGTTTGCTTTAGGGGTTTAACATCTTAAGGTGACTCGGGCTATAAGGGGCGCCGTAGTGAAGGGCTCAAGAAATTTCAACCATTTGGGGTTCTTTAACGTGCTCTGGAATCGTACAGTACACGGGCCTCTAGAATTTCGCCTCCATCGAAATTTGACCGCCGCGGCCGGGATCGAACCCGCGTTTTTGGGTCAGCAAAAGAGCGCCATAATCACTGAGCCAACACGGTGGTCAAGAAAGGAAAAAGATCTAGCAGAGCACAAGATTCACCAGCTAGTGCTGACAACCTTCAGTACCACTTGTGCAATCGCTATTTCAGTCCAAGATTTCCCGCACTAAGGCCCCTCCTACACATCGCCAACTAGCGTGACCTGTTGGCCACCAGTAGTTAACACAGCGAAACTCGCTTCCGCCTTTCACATAACAAAGAAAATAAGGGGGCGTGTTGGGCAGCTGTCCGTGTAGTTAAGAAATATTGCCGCTTTGAATTTCGCGTTAGGTGTGCGCTCGGCATTTAGCACTGCCACGCGCGTAGTGAGGCGTATGGTCTGCGCATGCGTGGTTTTGGCAAGATGTGTAGTTTTACGAAGCTAATACTGCGCGCTCCACTTTTTCTTTGTTTTATCCCCTAGGCTTGATTTAAATTCAGGCATTGTAACCCCTGCCGCGGTGGATCAGTGGCTGCAGCGTTCCGGTGCTCAGACAATGGTTCGCGAGATGAAATCACTGCTGCGACAGCCGCTCTTGGGTGCAGGCGAAAGACACGAACGCCCGTGTTCTGCGCGACGTCGGCGCAGGTTAAAGAACCAAAGGTGGTACAACTTCGTTGAGGTGGTGAACTACGCCGTCTCTGATAGCAACATAAAGACGAGCATGATTTTATAACTTCACCGTTCGTCCAACTTGAATGCTTCCTCGACTGAGGCGGTTAAAAGCGTGCGCATTGCTGATGGCAGATCTTGTAAAGATATCGGTAACGGGACTGGAAACGGAGGTAAAAGATTCACAGCGTCCGGTCGCAGTGGTATCAGAATCGAATCTGAGATGTCACGACAGCGCCACATCGCGTCAAACGACGCCTGACATAGTGGGCGTCAACCGATGTTTCGAAAACCCAGCTGGTGTTCGATGCGTGAGCCACGTCTTAAGGCGGCGCGCGAGACGACGACGTTGGCCGCTGACAACGTGTTCTACTCGTGCACACACGGCGTATGGGCGGCTTTCTAGGCGGCGACCACAGGTAAGTTTTCTAGTTATTTTCGTAACTTGACGCCTCTATTTGTCGCGGTTAGTATACTGCACGCGAGCTTCTATCGCCATTGTACTGGTCAGCCATGTCACGCGGAGTTGCGTTCGAAACGCAGTCCATCACGACGTAAAAGGAAGGTGACCAGGTATTGAGCGTACTGGAAGCAAGCACTGACAGGCAGAATGAATGACGTTCCTCGCGCGAGCTGTTAACGTGCTTGACACCAAGGTTGCTGAGTGGTCATTACTGGAGGCAGCTGAATCCTCCATGCCGTCATTTTGAATAGGCAATCGGACTCCGAAAACTGCAGTGACATCTTCAGCGATGTTAAAACGCGTTCGTCGGTTCTCGTAGCAGCCCCCTGGACAGCCGTAAAGAACGCGAGGGACTCGCGCGCCCAGATGGTGGCAGGGCCATCGATGTTTACTCAGCACGAGAGTCAGTAGAAGTCGAATGGCGACAAAGCCGCTCTTCTTTCGGTGGCACTATATCTCTAGGGCTCGCGGACTGCTGGCCGTAACGCGGGTGCTATGAGTGCGTATTGGTGTGCTGTCCTCGCGCGATGAGGAGCCAATACGCGCACACATCTGCAAGCCGCCGCCTCGCGCTCACGGCGCCCAATGAACGGTCAACAAGCCGAGAGACAGAGTTTGTAGTTGTTTTATGCGAAGCATACTACTTTAGCTACCACTTCAGCCCTTCACCGTGGATATGCGCCTCCAAATAACGTGATACATGACGTCACACCACGTGACACGATGACGTCACGACAGTAGAGAAACGGGGGCCCACCTCGCGCCGTCGCTGTGATTGTGCGCCTCCAAATCACGTGATACATGACGTCACACCACGTGACACGATGACGTCACGACAGTGGAGAAACGGTACAGTGTACTAGAAAGCCTTTCTAGTACACTGTAGAAACGGGGCCCACCTCGCGCCGTCGCTGTGGTTGTGCGCCTCCAAATCACGTGATACATGACGTCACACTACGTGACACGATGACGTCACGACAGTGGAGAAACGGGGGCCCACCTCGCGCCGTCGCTGTGGTTGTGCGCCTCCAAATTACGCGACACGATGATGCTTCGCATTCTCCAGGCTTAACCAAGTTAAGCCTCAGCCATTTTTGTTATGTGATAAAACAAGTGCACAATAAATTGGTAACTTGGTCTTTGAGGAAAGGAAATGACGCAGTAACTGTCTCACATGTCTCGGTGGACACCTGAACCGCGCCGTAAGGGAAGGCAGGAAGGTGGGAGTGAAAAAAAAAGAGGAGCCGTAGTGGAGGGTAAATTGGTTTTTGAGGAAAGGAAAATGGCGCAGTATCTCTCTCACATAACTCGGCGGACACCTGAACCGCGCCGTGAGGGAAGGAAGGTGGGAGTGAAAGAAGGAAGGGAGAAAGAGGTGCCGTAGTGGAGGTCTCCGGAATAATTTCGACCACCTGGGGATCTTTAACGTGCACTGACATCGCACAGCACACGGACGCCTCTTGCGTTTCGCCTCCATCGAAACGCGGCCGCCGCGGTCGGATTCGGAACCGAGTACTCCGGCTCGGTAGACGAGCGCCTTACCACTGAGCCACCACGGCGGGCTCCGGAGTAATTTCGACCACCTGGGGATCGTTAACGTGCACTGACGTCGCACAGTACACGGGCGCCTCGTAGTCGCTTCTTCGGTGCACACATCTAAAAAAAAGTTTTTCTGAGTAAAGGAAATAGCTAAGTAACTGTCTCACTTCTTGGTGGACACATCAACCGCGCCGTTAGGGACGGTAGGAATGTGGCAGTGAAAGAAAGCACCATCTTAACAGAGGGATGAGGGAGAGGTAGGGAAAGAAGGAAGAGACGCCTTAGTGGTGGGCTGTGGTTTTATTTCGATAGAAGGGGTTCTTCGACATGCACTGATATCGCACACCACATGGACATCTTTTCCGCTATTAGCGAAAACGGATGCCCTACGGCTAAGCCGCATTCAAGACCACACTGATCGCTACCTTACAAACGTGAAATTGCACGATACATATTCTGGCCCTAAAGTTGTCTGCGGGCACAGTGTTAGCTGGCGTTTATCGAAACGAAAGGTGTACCATTGCGCATTACGCGTCGTTGCTTTCAGAAGTGAGGGCAACTAAGGGGGGGGGGGGGGGGGGTTCCTCCGAGCATTCTACTCAAACTTTCACAAGTTTCCCCGAGTCGTCTGGCCCTTTGCGCCAAATATCTCTGCCAGACGGCATCTTGTTTCAGCGCAAGTGAATTTTAAATCTTCAGGTTTTGGGGCCTCAGTCAGGATAGTTTCTACTAGCGTCCTTGCCATTGTGTGCGCGGCCGTCGATAATCACTTTCTGTTCGATCAAGGAAAAAAAATGAGGCTTTTTTCTAATAACAATCGAAACCGTTATTTACAGCCTCCAGTTTACCCAGTCACCGTGCACTAGAAAGTTTTCGTGACGGTATTCGCGACGTCCTACTTCCCGTTTCGGTTCCGTTGTTTTCGCTTTTTAATTTTCTTGCTTATTATTTTCGGACATTATTCGTCGAAACTAATGCCGAGAGGTACATGAAATATAACGCATAGTCAACGCAAAACGTTCAAAACTTCTCCGAATTTGTGCTTTAAACTTATGCGTTATTTTACGCTATTAAGGCGAAAGCCTTTAATGTCTCATCGTTGTAAGCAGCAGTTGTCGACAGAGAATGTCACGCTTTTCAGTTGGTCGAAACGGTCGTGACGTCACAGTGCGCCAATTTCAAACGGGGCCAATTGTACCTTGGCTAGTAACCATGCAAGCAATTGAAGGGACCATATAGTGATGCTCCAAGTAAGTGGGACTGAGCTTAGTTAATTGCTTAATTACCCAATTAGCCTAATTAACTTCTCTAGTCAGGCCATATAAATAAATAAAACCTAGTAAGAAATTGGTCGAGCTCGGGAATCGAACCCCGGTCTTCGGAGTGCGAGACGAGCATGCTATCCACTCCGCCATGCCAGCTCGATGGTTTGGAATGAACAAAGGCACGTCTAGTGAATACGGTGTCTTCGCTCACTGCCATCCTCCTCCCTTCCCTTCCGGCGAGGTTTATATAGGTGTCCACCGAGATATGAGAGAGAAATACATTTCCTTTCCTCAAAAACCAATTTGCCGACGAGCGAGGCGTAGAACCGAATGGGCGATGACGTTCTAGGATGGATGGAAACAACTTTATTACACAAAAAAATATCTTCCAGGGTGGTCCCCTACTGGTCCAGGAGTCCACGGGCTAGTGCTTCACGCAAAGCCCGATCCACTAGCCATTTCTGGCCGGCGGGCTGAGCGGTCCGTAAAGCAGCCTCCCAGGAAGAATGAGTGGGATTGGGGATGGGGGATACTGCCTTTGGGGAAGGACATTCCCAAAGGTAATGGAAAAGTGTGGATTTGGGCACGCCACAGGTGTTACAATCAGGAGGAAAGGTGGGATGAAAGCATGAGAGGCGGTGGGGTGAAATAAAGCAGCCTGTCTGTAATTGCCGCCATGTGGCGCTGGATAAGGGCGACAAGGTACTGTGGGGTGGTGGCAGTGTCATGCGGCTGAATTTGTAAAATGTGGTAATTTGGTGATATGTAGAGAGGACCGAAGGGGCTTCTTGCGCAGGGTTGGGTGCCTGATCCTCCGGGGTCCGGGAGGAGAGTTCTCGGGCCAGCGCATGAACGCGCTCATTACCGGGGATCGAGGCATGCCCAGGGACCCACGACAGAGTAACCGTTCGGTCGAGAGAGGTGGCCGTGGTAAGAATACGGTGTGTTGCCGGAGTCGCCACGCCCTGTAGGTAGTGGCGGTACGCGGCCTGTGAATCTGTGCAAATTTCTGTTATGTTTTTGTCAATGATGGAGTGGGCCAGAGCAAGTGCGATGGCGGCTCCTTCCGCCTCTGCAGGCGAATTAGTTCGAATAGTGGCAGCGGCCCCCACTGTGCCGTTTTCATAGGCTGCGACTGCCGTGAAATATCCTGGTTTAGAATTTTGCGCCGCGTCGACATAAAGGATATCGGAGCGGTTGCTGTATGTTTTCGTGTAATAGCTCGCTCGTGCCTGCCGCCTACCGTGATGGAGACTAGCACTCATATTGCGCGGTAGGGGCTTCTGATATATGTGATCCTGCGTGCGCAGAGAAATCATGTAAGGTGTAGGACTTGTTGGGGTGGGAATTGGTGGATTGAGACGTAGCTGTCGCAGTAGGCATTGCCCTGTTTCCGTGCGACTCAGGCGGACTAATTGGTTGGTGCGCTGAGCCTCTATTAATTCCATCACTGTATTGTGGGTACCAGTGGCCAGGAGACGTTTCGTGCTAACCGTCCGTGGAAGACGTAAGGCAGAGGTGACAGCCGTGCGTATTAGGATGTCTGCCTGTTGTCTTTGCCGCTGAGTGAGTATGTGGTATGGAAGGTGATATGTAATGCGGCTAATGATTAGTGCATTTGTCATATTGAGGGTCTCGCGTTCAGACAGCCCATGATTGCGTGCTGCCACCCGCCTGATAAGTGCAGCGACCTGTTTGGTCCGTCTCTGCAAGAGCTGAAGGGTGGCGGTTGCATCGAGTGTGTTGTTAATTAGAAGGCCGAGAATCTTCACCTGAGGCACAATGGGCACCGGATTCCCGTACATGTGCAGTTCAATCGGGGGGTCACTGGGGAGGGGTTTCAGCTGCAGGAGTTCCGATTTATTTGGAGAGCAACGGAGGCCTGTGTTTGCTAAATGAGTGGTGGTGATGTCTATGGCAGATTGTAGGATATCCTGGGCTGTTCCAAGGGATCCTGCCGTTGTCCAGAGGGTTATATCATCTGCGTATATGGCTGTGTGGAGCCCTGGGACAGCAGCAAGGGCGTTTGCCAGTGGCGCTAGGGCAATGTTAACGAGTAAAGGTGATAGAACCGCCCCTTGTGGGGTTCCCCGGTTAGGCAGGGGGAAAGGCTGGGAGGCAATATCCCCAAGGTGGAGGTCTGCCGTGCGCCCCTGAAGGAAGGCCCGAATATATTGCCATATGCGGGTGCCGCACCCCGTGGTGGCTAATGTCGTGAGGATATGGTCATGGCTTATTGTGTCGAAAGCCTTATGGATATCCAGGGCCAGTATGGCTCGCGTAGAGGCTGTACGACGCTTAGTGCAAAAGAGGGACTCTTTAAGCGCGAGAAGTACGTCTTGCGCCGAGATGTTTGGGCGGAAGCCGAATTGAACGTTTGAGAGAAAGCCTGTTGTTTCTAGGAATGGCTGCAGGCGATTGAGAATGACGTGCTAGAAGAGCTTGCCGACACAGCTCGTTAAGGAGATGGGGCGCAAATTTTGAAGAGTGAGGGCTTTGCCCGGTTTGGGTATATAAATCGCTTGCTGGCATGGGTCCAGGCTGATGGGAGCTATGGACTCCCTGGCAGCGTTGCAAGACGCTCTCGCGTTCCACTCTTAGAGGCGAAGCTTAACATCTTAACCACACATCAGTGACCACACTTTAGGTCAAAAAAGTGCACCCCCCCCCCCCCCCCCTGAATTTTGACGGGTGTCCACCGAGATATGTGAGACAGTTACTGCGTAATTTTCTTTCCTCAAATACAATTTTCATTTTCTTCATTACGGGCCATCTTCGTCTTTCTTTCACTCCCACTTCCTCCGTTCCTCTACGGTGCGGTTCAGGTGTCCACCGAGATGACAGAGATTTACTGCGCCATTTCCTTTCCTCAAAAACCGTTGCGTTGAAACGGCAAGGCATCGCGCCGAACGGGTGGTGGCGTTCCGTGGACTCCGTGGCAGCGCTACAACACGCTGTCGCGTTCCACTCCTAAAGGCGAAGCTTAAGCTTAATTAGCAGTTAATTAGTATTCAGGCATTAATCAGTAATTAACCATTAATTAGTAATTTGTCATCACTTAGTAATTAGTACTCAATTACATGTGACGCCACCAGTGCCACAGAAGCACTGAAAGTGGTGCGGAAAACGCTTTCGCCTCTACGCACTTTAGACAGTCAAAGTGCCCCCTGAATTTTTTGCAATCCTTTATTTCAGTAACATGTTTTGCTGCCCTGTAACTGACGCTATCACGCGTATTTTGTCTGCAACCGTAAGCATGGGTATAAATCCATCTAAAGGCAACTGATGGCCACCTTTGCTGACTGTGCGTACGGCCAGCGCCCGACGCAAACTCTTTAAAGGTGCACAATAGAGGTTTCAACACTTCTTTTTTTTTACCACAGAAACTCGATCTGCACTCTCAGAGCATTATAAACTTCGAATTACTGTCCTGTGTTGCCGATTTTTCTATTAAATCAAACGTCCCAGCTCTTTTTTTTTTTTGAACTCTCCTCCCAAAGTAGGAGGAGTCAACCAACGCGTAGTTTTTTTCAGCCAGTCGCGTGGCGGCTCCGCTTTTGCTTTTATTTTGTTGTTTAGGTTTTTCGTGAGTAAATGGTTTCAGTCGCAGGCAACATAGCCGGAAATTAGGCCCATGGAATTAAAAATACGCATGGACTGTTTACTTTACGTATCACTACGACGATGGCAGAGCGGCAAGCCATCACGCGACTGGCTGAAAAGAACTCCACGCGTTGGTTGACTCCTATTTTCGGAGGTGAGTTAAAAAAAGGAAGGCCGGAGCCACGACGTTTAATTCGATTTGATAGGGAAATCAGACGCGCAGGGCAATCATTCGAAGTTTCTAAGAATGCTTGGAGCGTGTAGGTCGATGTTCCCGCGGTAAAAAGACGAGCTCAGATTCCTCTTTAGTGCATTTTTAAGGGTGCGTTTGGTTTAGGCCTGGTGCTTCACTAAATGCTGGTAAAGTTCTTTCTATGGCTGCGCATTAGCAGCTATACGGGCAAGTGGCGGCTCTTTCCAGACTGTGTGGTTGTCTCGTGAGCGCTGGGAACATTGGGCGTAAATATCGTCGCCTCTCGCTCGCAGTTTCCGCTCCATATCTACGGAAAGCTGTTGCAGGGTAGTCGAGAACTTGGCAGTCGCTGTGCTTGAATACTCGCTAACTTGAACACATGGAATGATACTCAACACAGTGCCTCAGAACTTGTTCCCGGAAATGTTTTCTGTAGGGGTGTGCGAATATTCGAAATTTTCGAATATATTTCGAATATTATATTTTTAGTATTCGTATTCGATTCGAAATCCTAGTATTCGTGTTCTTTCGAGTATTCGACTCGACGCGAATATTCGTATCTAGCCGAATATTCATTGTGAGCACCGGCGTTCATTTCGGTCCGCAAGCCCTATTGACAGAGACGTAACAACATGGCGGCGCCCAGAGCAATGCGCATGGATGAAGGAATATTTTTCCTTCGAATTTTTCCTTCGAGGAAGGAAAATTTTTCCTTCCTCCTCGGGCCGTGCTGTAACTGACTGCGCTGGTGAGCTTTTTTGCGGCTATACCTGCGAAGCTGCTATAGTCAGAGCTGTGCACGAAGCACCTCGCAATACGTGCCTGGTCAGTGCCAAGTGAGAGGGCATTTTCTGTGGCTGGAGGAGTCGTTTCAGCTAGAAGGGAACTACTTCTGCCTGACCATGTGTAGCAGCTGGTTAACCTTCACGACAACCTTTTATGTTCATCCCAGCAATGCGCTTTTGTGCTGATGGCAAGCTAGCCTTAATGCTGTGTACTAGCCAACCTCTCTGATAATTCCACTCTTCTAAGAATAATGTTCGAGACTGATACTTTTTGTGCAGCCACACACACCTTTTGTGTTCATTTAATCATCGAGAGTTGAACTGTGATGTTCTTCGGTGCTCAAATAAATGTTTTGTAGTGGTTAAATGCGTCTGTCCTTGATTATTCGATATTCGATTCGATATTCGTAATCAAGTATTCGTATTCGATTCGTATTCGAAAAATTTGGTATTCGCACACCCCTAGTTTTCTGTTTAAAGAAAACCTACTTGAACCCATATATGCCCAGCGTCCTAGGTGTAAGAAGGCACTTTTTTGAGCGGTCATTCTGAATTGTTTTTCCTGTAATAGCATGCGCCCTCTGGTGTAGGTTCAAGAGGCTGTAAGCGTTTCCTGTTCAAAGGTTGCGATGTGTGTCTTCGTTTTTGCGCGTTGTGATCGTTCAGAAAGATTGGCCCAGCCTTCTGCGGACGCCTTTTTCGTACTCGACCCCACAGACAGCATTGGGATTCTGTAAGAAAAACGAATAATTTTTGCGCACTGCCACAAGTAAACCACACCGTATGATGGGAAATGGGATTTTAGAATCGATGTGAAATGTTTGATGCTTTACTTCAAGTAACAGTTAGCAAATTTGCCGACTATACTAGGTTGTAGGACGGCTCAAAAGTTGATGCCGAGAAAAATATTTTCGCTAATACATGTCTGACATTACTGGACGAAAATATTCAATATTGAATCATTGTAAGATATTGTTGTGGAAATATTGGAGATAACTGTCCATTCGTCCGATGTGTAGCAAAATCTTTCTTTTAGAGTCTTCCATTGCTCACATCAGGCAGTTACGGTTTCCATAGAAAAGCAATGGATAACTCTTTTGACGACAGCAAAAATGTTAGTAGCAAAATAATGCAAGCCTACGGACAGGAGATCTGCGAATATGTTGCTTATTACAGTGAAATCTTCCACTGTATGAAAAAATTGCGTTCATTAACTGTTTCCCGTTCAAAAATGCTGCTGTCCAGAATTGCCTGGTATTATTGAATCATTCTTAGTTCTGAATTAGAACAATAATCTTATATGAAAAAAAAATATTTTAATCTTCACAAATTTCTAATGTTTCGGCAGATATGAGTTAAAAAATTTCTTGAACTCGCTGTCTGAAACACATTGTATATCTGTGACGAGCTTCGTGAGGATGTCCGCTCTTAGTCAAAGAAACTACCCTGTTATGATTACTCTTAGCGAGCGCATCTCTGCTAGACCTGTAATAGTAGCGGTCTCTGCAAACAAAGAGCTGCACTATGCCGAATTCCAGATAAGAATAACATAAAGTTGGTGCGATCGGATTCCAGGCCCGGTGGCCGCACTGATGTGGAGGCGAAATGCAAAAGCGCATGTGTGCTGTGGGATGCCAGCGCACGTTAAAGAACATCTCGTGGCCTAAATTATTCCGTAGTCGTTCACTGCGGTGTATCTCAGGCTATGTGTAGCTTCGGGAAGCTAAAACCCAAATACCATGCAACAATAACGACCCAGCTGCAAAACGGAGAGGACACTGCACTGCAGCAGTCGTTGCTGCTGTTGCTGTTCTTGTTTCACAGCAGGCACCGTAGCTTGGGGGAGGGGGGGGGGGGCCTTCGCTCACTAACTGGTATGCCTAATTGTTCGCTAGAAACTGGAGGCGCCTGATGGTTTACTAGTTG